>NC_141874.1:546196694-546509194 GCF_056163025.1 Triticum urartu
AAACGGACAACGGGGAAAATGCTCGGATGCATGAGACGAACACGTATGCAAATGCAATGCACATGATGACATGATATGAGATGCAGGACAACAACAACAACACACATAGACAAAAACCCGAACCCGAGAAAATAAAATAACTTAGCGCCGGAAACGGCAAGAGTTGGATTACATATTAGGTAAATCATATCCGGGGTGTTACAACACTCCACCACTACGAAAGGATCTCGTCACGAGATCTAGGACTGGAAGAACGCCGGGTACTCAGAACGGAGGTGATCCTCGCGTTCCCAGGTGGCTTCACGGTCGGAATGGTGTGACCACTTGACTTTGAGGAATTTGATTGACTTATTGTGAGTCTTGCGTTCAGTCTCTTCAAGAATAGCAATGGGGTGCTCACGATAAGAGAGATCTTCTTGGAGCTCAATATCTTCGAAGTTGACGGTGCGGTTAGGAGTCTTGAAGCACTTGCGGAGCTGAGAGACATGGAACACGTCATGCACATTTGCAAAGTTTGAAGGAAGCTCGAGTTGATAGGCGAGATCGCCTCTCTTGCTGACGATCTTGAAAGGTCCCACGTATCTAGGGGAAAGCTTCTCTTTGATACCGAAGCGACGAGTGCCTTTCATTGGAGAGACGCGGAGGTAAACATGATCTCCGATCTCGAAAGCCAAATCACGGTGCTTACTATCATAGTAGCTCTTCTGGCGCGATTGCGGTGCTTTGAGGTTATCTCGAATGACTTTGCATATTTCCTCTGCCTCTGTGATTAAGTCATTTCCCAGAAGTTGACGTTCACCGGTTTCAGACCAGTTGATAGGGGTACGGCACTTCCTGCCATATAGAATTTCGAATGGGGCCTTGCCCGAACTTGCTTGAAAACTGTTGTTGTAGGAGAATTCAGCATATGGAAGACAATCCTCCCACTTCATGCCGAAGGAGATCACACAAGCCCTGAGCATATCTTCAAGAATCTGGTTGACACGCTCGACTTGACCGCTAGTTTGAGGATGGAAAGCAGTGCTGAAGCGGATGTTGGTGCCCATGGCCTTCTGAAAAGAATCCCAAAACTTGGAGGTAAAGATGCTGCCACGGTCTGAAGAGATCACCTGTGGAATACCGTGCTGCGAGACAATCCGAGAGGTATACAGCTCCACCAATTGAGATGCAGTGATAGACTCTTTGATAGGCAGAAAGTGAACCACTTTAGTGAGTTTGTCGATGACAACGAATATAGCATCATTGCCATGCTTGGACTTTGGAAACCCAATCACAAAGTCCATCTCAATGTGGTCAAACTTCCATTCTGGAATGGCAAGAGGTTGGAGGAGACCAGTTGGCCTTTGGTGTTCTGCCTTCACTCTTCTGCAGACATCACACTCATTCACGAACTGAGCAATCTCGCGCTTCATTCGAGTCCACCAATAAGCCTGCTTGAGGTCCTGATACATCTTCGTGCTCCCAGGGTGGATGGAGAGGAGAGAATTGTGAGCCTCGTTCATGATAACCTTACGAAGATCACCTTTGGGCACAACAATACGATCCTCGAAGAAGAGAGTATCCTTGTCATCAAGGCGGTAGCACTTGTACTTGGGTTGGCTCTTGGCAATCCTAAACTTCACCTTCTTCACCATAGCATCAAGAAGTTGAGCCTCGCGAATCTGGTCTTCCAAGGTAGGAGAGACTTGAAGGTTGGCGAGGAAACCTTGAGGAACAACTTGCAGATTGAGTTTGCGGAAAGCTTCACAAAGCTCGGGTTGATAAGGCTTGAGAATCAGACTGTTGCAATAAGCCTTCCTGCTCAATGCGCCAACAATCACATTGGCCTTGCCTGGAGTATACTCGATACTCGGATTATACTCTTGAATCATTTCGACCCATCGAGTCTTCCTGAGGTTGAGATTAGGCTGAGTGAAGATGTACTTGAGACTCTTGTGGTCAGTGAAGATGTCCACTTTTCTTCCCAATAAGAGATGTCTCCAAGTCAAAAGAGCATGCACAACAGCCGCCAACTCGAGGTCATGAGTGGGGTAGTTCTTCTCATTGGGCTTCAACTGGCGAGAGGTATAAGCCACCACTTTCTTCTCTTGCATCAACACTGCACCGAGACCTTGGAGAGAGGCATCGCAGAAGACCTCGAATGGTTTGGATTCATCAGGAGGAGTCAGAACTGGAGCAGTGACCAATTTCTCTTTCAAAGTGTTGAAAGCAAAGTCACACTCCGGAGACCAAATGTACTTGACGTGCTTCTGGAGAAGATTAGAGAGCGGCTTCGCGATCTTTGAAAAGTTCTCAACGAACCTTCGACAGTAGCTTGCGAGAGCGAGGAAGCTACGGAGTTGCTTCACGTTCTGAGGTGGTTCCCAATTCACAATTGCAGACACCTTCTCAGGATTCACCGCAATGCCCTTGGCAGAGATGATATGCCCAAGGTAAAGAACCTCATCGAGCCAAAATTCGCACTTTGAGAACTTGGCGTAGAACTGGTGTTCCCTGAGCTTATCGAGCACTAAACGCAAGTGCTTGGCATGATCTTCCTTGTTCTGTGAAAAGACCAGAATGTCGTCGAGATAGACCAAAACAAAGTCATTGGTGTAGGCGTTGAAGATGAAGTTCATCATGCAAGAGAAAGTCGGAGGAGCGTTGACGAGGCCAAAAGACATGACAGTGTATTCATATGAACCATAGCTTGTCCTGAAAGCCGTCTTGGGAATATCTTGCTCACGGATTCGAATCTGGTGATAGCCCATACGGAGATCAAGCTTGGAGAATACTTGGGCACCCTTGAGTTGTTCGAACAGCTCGTTGATGTTGGGAAGTGCGTACTTGTTCTTGATAGTCTTCTTGTTCAATGGATGGTAGTCAACACAAAGTCGGTCCGTTCCATCCTTCTTCTTCACAAAAAGAACTCCACAACCCCACGGAGAGGAACTAGGTCGGATGAGACCCATTCGCTCTTGAATATCGAGTTGCTTCTTCAGCTCCTTCAACTCTTCAGGTCCGAGCTTGTAAGGACGCTTGCACACTGGTTCCGTGCCAGGCTCAAGATCGATGACGAATTCAACTGGCCGGTGCGGAGGCATTCCTGGAAGCTCTTCTGGAAAGACGTCTTGATATTCGCAAACGACTGGAATTTGCGAGATGGCATCCAGTTCACCCTTCTCATTGAGCGAAAACAGCCGGATTGTATCATCGCGAGCGGCAAAGACAATAACATCCTCAGACGAATGAGTCAATTGAATCTGCCTGGCTGCACAATCAAGATGCGCCTTGTGCTTAGAAAGCCAAACCATTCCAAGAATAAGATCAATATCCGAGTCACCAAGAACAATAGGAGAAGCTAGAAATTTGTAGTCGCCCAAGGTGATAGTAATATCCGGGACGCAGAAATTAGCTGTCATTTGCTTGCCCGGTGACATGATTTGCAAAGAATTTTGCAGATACTGATAATCGCACTCATACTTCGATGCAAAAGGTTTGGAAATGAAACAATGTGATGCACCAGTGTCAAAAAGAACTTTTGCAGGAACATCGTTAACAGGAAGGTTACCCATGATGACATCTGACGAGTCCTCTGCCTGAGCTGCATTCATCAAATTGACCTTGGTGTGCTTGGGGTTATGCTTGACCACAGCTGTACTTGCCGATCTCACAGGAGGAGGAGGAGGAGGGAGACGCCTCTGATTGAAACACTTGTTGGCATAGTGACCCTTCTGTTGGCACTTGTTGCACGTGACCTCTGAAAGCGGACGGTGATACGGAGCACTCGATATTGGAGGTTGAGACGAAGTCTTGTTCTGAAAGCCAGGGTTGGGTGGGTGGGAAGATCCACTGCCACCTTTGCTCTTCTGGTGAAAAGGCTGACGGAACAGAGGAGGAGGAAGCCAATACTTCTGCTGCTTGGCCACTTGAGTAGAGGAAGAAGGAGTAACATCTCTGACTCGCTTCTTGGAAGCATCACACCTCAGTTGAGCAGCCTCTTGCTTCAATGCCATGTTGTAGAACTCATCGTACCTCAAGGGCTCAAAGAGAACAAGAGCAAGCTGGATTTCTTCTCTGAGACCACCCCTGAACTGGTATATCATGCTCTTCTCGTCAGGGACGTCCTGCTTAGCAAAGCGAGCGAGCTTCTGAAACAACTTGTTGTAGTCATAGACAGACAAAGAGCCTTACTTCAGGTTGCGGAATTCCTCACGCTTGCTTTCAACCACGCTCTGAGGAATATGATGAGCTTTGAAGTCTTGACGGAATTCATCCCAGGTAATCACACGGCCTCCTCTGGAATCCTTGTACTGCTGGAACCATTCTGCAGCTTGGTCTTTGAGTTGGAAGGAAGCGAACTTGACAAAGTCCTCAGGCCTGACGTTACTGCACTCGAAATTCTTGCATAAGTCCACGAGCCAATCGTCAGCATCAGTTGCCTCAACACAATTGCTGAAGGTCTTTGGCCCGTTAGCAAGGAACTGGTTGAGTGTAGCAAAGTGATTCTGATTGTTGCCTTGGTTGCCTTGGTTCGCTTGATTGCGCTCTTGAAGAATTTGCATGATCAACTGCGTGTTTGCATTGGTAGCGGCCATCACAGCTTGCCATGCCTCCGGAGGAGGTGGAGGTGGTGGCGGATCGTGATTCTGATTCTGATTGCTACTCTTAGCGGGAGCCATCCTGAAAAGGGTGACATCCGTTAGCACATTGACAGATAAAATTGAAGCTGAATCAAGCGGGATGAAATTGCAACATATAGTCTTCACATCCGAACAAAATGAACGAATGTATTCCACTTGAAATGGTCACATATCCATAAATTGAGAAGCCACTTAGAATTTAGGTAGAGGAATAAATCAACAAGGTACGGAGAAAGAACGAATACTCGGTAAGAAAACCCAATCTCAAACCAAATATCTGTGGAAGAAGAGCTAGAGCTACAAGAAGCCTAATATCTCACCCAAACTAGCAAATCCTACATCCAGCTGTATCCATCCTTCAACACATAACCAAGAAACCTTTGGAAACCATCTACCTCAACCTTCGAAAAGCATCTGTTATACAAGTTATGGCAATACTCCCGAACTCCCGCCCCAGTACTGGGTGGCGTCGAGGTTATCTCACCAACAACTGCATAAAAGAGATTTTCGATGTCGGCGTACTAAACTCAGGTATTCCAGAACTGCAACGATAAAATTGTGACGACAACACCTCGGAGCTCAACTCCCTGGGACACTGCCACAACCCCTAAATGACAGGAGGCACCAAGAACAATGTTCTCGTCACAAATCCATCAGAACGATTCCAAGATACCCGCATGATCCTAAAAAATTTTTAGTGAAATTTGAGAAGAGAAGAGTCAAAACTCTACGTCCGGATGCCTTACCAGAGCGATGAAGGGACTGGGGAGTAAAAAGAATTCCTAAACTCTCCGATATATAATTCCTAAATGACTCAAAACATTTTTTTCTAGACTCAACTCGGCTGCTAAAAACGATCAAGCAGTGGGGGCTCCTAAGGTCGGGGAAGGCTCTGATTACCAACTTGTAACGCCCTCGATGCGGCTATATCTCCTACGTGTCGAAGCACGACTTAGAGGCATAACCGCATTGAAAGCAATGTTGCAAGTAAGGTAATCTTCACAACATCCCATGTAATATAGATAATAAAAGGGGAAAGTACATAGTTGGCTTACACTCGCCATGTCAAACAAAGTACATAAATAGCATTACATCGAATCACTCATGGCCCAACTACGGTGCCAAAATAAAAGATCAACCCAACATGCGACACGGTCCCGATCGCCCCAACTGGGCACCACTACTGATCATCAGGGAAAGACATGTAGTAACGGCGTGAGTCCTCATCGAACTCCCACTTGAGCTCAAGCGCGTCATCTGGTACGGAGTCATCAGGCCTTGCATCTGGTTTGGATGTAATCTGTGAGCCACAGGGACTCAGCAATCTCGCACCCTCGCGATCAAGACTATTTAAGTTTATAAGTAAGGCAAGGTAAATATGTGGAGCTGCAGCAAGAGACTAGCATATATGGTGGCTAACCTATTCGCAAATGAGAGCGAGAAGAGAAGGCAATGCACGATTGAATAACTAGAGAACAACCTGCGGAAAGCATTACTCCAACACCGTGTTCGCTTCCCGGACTCCGACGAGAAGAGACCATCACGGTAACACACACAGTTGATTCATTTTAATTAAGTTAAGGTTCAAGTTATCTACAACCGGATATTAACAAATTCCCATCTGCCCATAACCGCGGGCATGGCTTTTGAAAGTTCAAATCCCTGCAGGGGAGTCCCAACTTAGCCCATGACAAGCTCTCACGGTCAACGAAGGATATTCCTTCTAGCGGGAAGACCCGATCAGACTCGGAATCCCGGTTACAAGACATTTCGACCAGGTAAAACTAAACCAGCAACACCGCCCGAATGTGCCGACAAATCCCGATAGGAGCTGCACATATCTCATTCTCAGGGCACACTCAGATGAGCTCTCCATACAACTAAAACCAAACCTCGAGTTTCCCCGAGGGGGCGCTGCACAGGACTCTAGTTTGGACCAACACTCAGAGGAGCACTGGCCCGGGGGGGTTAAATAAGATGACCCTTGGGCTCCGGAAACCCAAGGGAAAAAGAGGCTAGGTGGAAAATGGTAAAACCAAGGTTGGGCATTGCTGGAAAAGCTTTATTCAAGGCGAACTATCAAGGGGTTCCCATTATTACCCAACCGTGTAAGGAACGCAAAATCCGGGAACATAACACCGATACGACGGAAACTAGGGCGGCAAGAGTGGAACAAAACACTAGGCAAAAGGCCGAGCCTTCCACCCTTTACCAAGTATATAGATGCATTAAGATAACAAGATAATATAATGATATCCCAACAAGAGAAATAATGTTCCAACAAGGAACGGTCTCCAATCTTCTCCTGCAACTAGCAACGCTATAAGAGGGGCTGAGCAAAGCGGTAACATAGCCAATCAACGGTTTGCTAGGACATTGTGGGTTAGAGGTTTGACATTGCAATTCGGGAGGCATGATAAGCAAGTGGTAGGCATCGTATCATAGGCATAGCAAAAGAGCGAGCATCTAGCAAAGCAAAGATAGAAGTGATTTCGAGGGTATGATCATCTTGCCTGCAAAGTTGTCAGAGTTGACTGGATCCTCGAAAGCAAACTCAACGAGCTCCTCGTTAGCGAACTCGTCTCCTGGCTCTACCCAAACAAGACAAACAAGCAAAAAGGACACAATCAACCACGTGCAAAGCTCAAACAACATGATGCAAACATGGGATGCTATGCGGGATGCGATATGTGATGCATATGCAAGATTTGACAAGGGATGCTTGAACCTGGGCTCAGCTTGGAAATCCAAGTGCGCCACTGGAAAGGTGAGATTATTTCGCTTGAAAACGATATAAAGAACGCCGGAATCGGAGACACGGTTTGAAAATGGCAAGCAATTCAAATATGGCCCCGGTCTGCGATAAACAGCAAGTAGCCATCTAAATGCAACAAGATGAACATGCTACAGCACTCAAACATGGCAACAAAATACATGGAAGGGGTCAACTCATGATGCTTAACAAAAGATGAACACTGAGCTACGGCCAAATCATCCATTAACAGGTTCAAACAAGCATGGCAAAAATGCAATTGGTAAATAGATCTCAGACTTAATGAAATTAACACTTGTCTGGAATTTCAGATCAGATAGCACACTTTGGAGCATGAAAACTATATGCTACAGGTACTGAACATAGCAAAACAAAGCATGGCATGGAGCTACTCAAAGAGCTTAACAAAAGTCCCTTAGTGACATTGAGCCAAAAGGGATCAGAAAATACAATTGCAAGCATGTGAACATGGCAAAAACTTAAACAGATCACAGACTTAGAGAAAAATTGGAGCATGCAAATCAGATTTCAAGTAGGCATGTTTACGAGCTCGTTGCACTCACTACAGAGCATGTCATGACAATCTAAGCATACACCCGTCAAGAATACACATTATGCAAGCTAGAAATGGCAAGAACGATAACATAGCATGCACGGATCAACTACAACATCCTCGGCAAAATCGCTAACAAGTAGACAATCTGCCCAGATTTACGAAATAGCAAAAGTAGAGCTCGATTGACTCAAGCTAGGGTGCTCCATAAATGCAAACAAAGACATGGATGGATAGAGAACTACAATATTAACAAATCACCCTTACTGATCATCCTCAAAAGAGGCACGGATCACTAGGAAACAACATGAACATATGGCATATTGATAAAAACAGATCAAGGACTTAGTGGAATTGTTAAGTCCCTGAAATCAGCATTAACGAATGCACCACTTTGCAAGCTTCTGCTAGTCACCACACACATCACAAAAATACATGGATTGCACCTCTGGAAATATGGCAAAGCATATAACAAAACATATGTAGAGCTCAGGGGCATATCATGCACACAATAATCATGGCAAAAATGACATAGCTATTTGGAGCAGCAGATCTAACAATTATCTCAAATAGCACTCTTCCAACAGCATTTCAGGCGTCAAGATGAACCCAAATGAAAATGATGCAATGAGATGAAATGATGTGCTCTCTGAGGCGAACATTTTAATATGCTATATGCCCAAAACAGATCTACAGATGCAAAGTTACGGCACCATGAACAAGGGCATTTGAATCTGGAAATCAGGGACTTGGAGAAATTCATCACCTCGCGGATCTAGGGTTACTGTACCGTGGATCTCAGATCTGGTCACACGCCGTTCGAGGACCGCCGGAGAGGAAGCTTGAGGCCGCCGGAGATGTCGGGAACGGCCGGATCCGGCCGGGGCTCCGGTCGCCGGAGTCGTGGCCGGTGGCGGGGCAGAGCAGCGAAGGGAGTCGGCGGGCGGCCGAGGCGGCCTTGGGCGGCGGATGGAGCGGTGCGGCCCGGCAATGGCGGCGTGGTGGCGGAGGTGGCCGGCGGCGACCGGCGCGGTGGCAGCGGGGCGCGCCGCCGGCGCGCGGGCGGAGGAGGGAGAGGCGCGGGCGCGCTGTAGCAGTCGGGCTCCGGGGGCTTCCCGTGGGCCTCGGCGGGCCTCGTGCGGCGCGGCAATGTGGGGACTGACCCGGGACACATGGCGGACGACGATTGGTCCGGGCGGAGCGGCGGACGTGTCTGGCGGCCGGTGGACGTGTCCGGCCGCGCGGAGGAGGCGATTTTTAGGGTTTCGGGAGAGTGGAACCGCGAATTTCGGAGGGGGTGTATTTATAGGCATAGAGGGAGCTAGGAGTGTCCAAATGAGGTGCGGTTTTCGGCCACGCGATCGTGATCGAACACTCTAGATGATGGAGAGGATTTTGGTTGGTTTTGGGGCAAATTGGAAGGGTGTTGGGCCGCAACACACACGAGGCCTTCTCGGTCCCTCGGTTAACCGTTGGAGCATCAAACGAAGTCCAAATGGTACGAAACTTGACAGGCGGTCTACCGGTAGTAAACCAAGGCCGCTTGGCAAGTCTCGGTCCAATCCGGAAATGTTTAATTCCCACACACGAAAGAAAGGTAGAAATGACCACCGGAGGAGAACGGAGCACCGGAATGCAAAACGGACAATGGGGAAAATGCTCGGATGCATGAGATGAACACGTATGCAAATGCAATGCACATGATGACATGATATGAGATGCATGACAACAACAACACACGGAGACAAAACCCGAACCCGAAAAAATAAAATAACTTAGCGCCGGAAACGGCAAGAGTTGGATTACATGGTAGGTAAATCATATCCGGGGTGTTACACCGGAGTGCCACCGGGGGCCATCATCATCACCGCGATCTACACCAACACCTCCGCCATCTTCACCAACATCTCCATCACCTTCCCCCCTCTATCTACTGCGGTCCACTCTCCCGCAACCCGCTGTACCCTCTACTTGAACATGGTGCTTTATGCTTCATATTATTATCCAATGATGTGTTGCCATCCTATGATGTCTGAGTAGATTTTCGTTATCCTATCGGTGGTTGATGAATTGCTATGATTGATTTAATTTGCTTGTGGTTATGTTGCTGTCCTTTGGTGCCCATCATATGATTGCGCGCGTGGATCACACCCTAGGGTTAGTTGTATGTTGATAGGACTATGTATTGGAGGGCAAGAGTGAAAGAAGCTTCAACCTAGCATAGAAATTGATGCATACGGGATTGAAGGGGGACCAATATATCTTAATGCTATGGTTGGGTTTTACCTTAATGAACATTAGTAGTTGCGGATGCTTGCTAATAGTTCCAATAATAAGTGCATAGAATTCCAAGTCAGGGATGACATGCTAGCAGTGGCCTCTCCCACATAATACTTGCTATCAGTCTAGTAAAGTAGTCAATTGCTTAGGGGCAATTTCGCAACTCCTACCACCACTTTTCCACACTCGCTATATTTACTTTATTGTTTCTTTATCTAAACAGCCCCTACTTTTTATTTACGTACTCTTTATTATCTTGCAAACCTATCCAACAACACCTACAAAGTACTTCTAGTTTCATACTTGTTCTAGGTAAAGTGAACGTCAAGCGTGCGTAGAGTTGTATTGGTGGTCGATAGAACTTGAGGGAATATTTGTTCTACCTTTAGCTCCTTGTTGGGTTCGACACTCTTACTTCTCGAAAACTGTTGCGATCCCCTATACTTGTGGGTTATAAAGACCTTTTTCTGGCGCCGTTACCGGGGAGCAATAGCGTGGGGTGAATATTCTCGTGTGTGCTTGTTTGCTTTATCACTAAGTAATTTTTATTTGTTGTTCTTAGTTGTTCTTTATCTTTAGTTATGGATATGGAACATGAAATACCAAAAAAATTAGGTGTACTTGCTACTCATGGAGATGGGGAACCTCCTAAAACCCTCGATGCTCAATATGTGAAAAATATTATGTACCACTTTGATAATCCTGAGAAAACCTCATTCAATTTGGTAATGGGAGTAACGTTGGATCAACGTGAATACTTTAGGGATTATCGCTTGACACAAAAAGGGAAACTATTATGGGATCAAATTTATATATTGAAGTGGTATGCTAGACAACTATGCTCAGAATATGATTATACTTGTTGCTCTAGGATGAATTCTCCACACCTCCCCTTTTCATGCAAATTTAATGATAATGAAACCTTGGCTTCTTATGCTAGAGGTATATATGATTACTATGATGTGGAACAAATAGAAGAATTTGTTGCTTTTATGGGTGCTTATGAAATTGAATCTATGTTTAAAGAGTTTGATGATATTGATGATGCTTGTTATAGATCTGAAAATTTAGCTATCCTAAAATATTGCTATGAGAATTATGAATACAATTATGAAATTAATGCACTTATTAAGAAAGTATCCGCCGTCCAAGAAGAGACTAATATTTTGCAGGAATCTCTGGAAGAAGAAGTTGATGACACTGTGAGCTCATTGGATGAAAAAGATGAGGAGGAGAGCGAAGAACAAAAGGAGGAAGAGAGGATTGATCACCCGTGCCCACCTTCTAATGAGAGTAACTCTTCAACTCATACATTGTTTAATTCCCCTTCATGCTTACCGAAGGATGAATATTATGATAATTGCTATGATCCCATCGATACTTTTGAAACATCCCTTTTTGATGATGCTTGCTATGCTTATGGCCAAGATGCCAATATTTTATGCTTATGGAGATGAACTTGCTATAGTTCCTTATGTTAAACATGAAATTGTTGCTATTGCACCCACGCATGATAGTCCTATCATCTTTTTGAATTCTCCCGAGTATACTATATCGGAGAAGTTTGCACTTATTAAGGATTATATTGATGGGTTGCCTTTTACCGTTGCACATGATGATTTCGATAAATATAATATGCATGTGCTTGCTGCTCCAACTTGCAATTATTATGAGAGAGGAACTATATCTCCACCTCTCTATGTTTTCAACATGATAAAATTGCAAGAAACTGTTTATACTATGCATTGGCCTTTACTAGGTGTACATGAATTGTTCTTTTATGACATGCCAATGCATAGGAAGAGAGTTAGACTTCATCATTGCTTGATATATGTTGCTTTGTGCTCACTACTAAATTACAAATCATTGTTAATTAAAATTGGCTTTGATATACCTTGGGATCCGGGTGGATTCACTACTTGAGCACTATATGCCTAGCTTAATGGCTTTAAAGAAAGCGCTGCCAGGGAGACAACCCGGAAGTTTTAGAGAGTCATTTATTTCTGTTGAGTGCTTTCATATAGTTTAAAAACAACAAAAATAAAGAGGGGAACCCAAAACTTTTCAAAAAGGAAAGTGAAAGTGAGAAAGACAAGCATTGTTGAAGTGGGAGAGCTCCTTGAACTTTGTTCATGCTCACGACAACTTTGTGAATCTTGACTACAGAAACTTTTCAACAAAAATAATTATCCCCTTGTACAATTCCATTGTATTATAAAAATAATGTGCCAAGGTTTGCCTTTAGGATGTTTACATTTGCTTGATGGTTTGTACAGTGCAGGACAAAAACTTTGGCTGTAGTGCGCGATTTTACATTTTTAGCTGGAATGTCAAATGGTTCTGTTTATTTTTGCACTGTCTTCCTATACAAATTGTTTATTTTTCCTTATTTTGGCAGAATTTTTCAAGTACCAGAAGTATGGTGAATGTTCAGATTGTTACAGACTGTTCTGTTTTAGACAGATTCTATTTTTGATGCATAGTTTGCTTGTTTTGATGAAACTATCAATTTATATCAGTGGATTAAGCCATGGAAAAGCTATATTACAGTAGACACAATGAAAAAACAAAATATGAATTGGTTTGCAATAGTACTTAGAGTAGTGATTTGCTTTATTATACTAACGGATCTTACCGAGTTTTCTGTTAAAGTTTTGTGTGGATGAAGTGTTCGATGATTGAGAAGGTCTCGATGTGAGAAGAAGGAAGAGAGGCAAGAGCTCAAGCTTGGGGATGCCCGAGGAACCCCAAGTAAATATTCAAGGAGACTCAAGCATCTAAGCTTGGGGATGCTGGGGAGGCATCCCCTCTTTCTTCAACAAATATCGGTATGTTTTCGGATTCGTTTCGTTCATGCGATATGTGCAAGTCTTGGAGCGTCTTTTGCATTTAGGTTTTTATTTTTATTTTTATGCACCATGCTGGTATGAGATAGTACTTGGTTGATTTATAGAATGCTCTTTGCACTTCACTTATATTTTTGAGTATGGCTTTATAGAATGCTTCATGTGCTTCACTTATATCATTTGAAGTTTGGATTGCCTATTTCTCTTTACATAGACAACCGCCATTTGTAGAATGCTCTTTTGATTCACTTATAATTGTTAGAGCATGGGCATATCTTTTGTAGAAAGAATTAAACTCTCTTGCTTCACTTATATCTATTTAGAGAGATGACAGGAACTGGTCATTCACATGGTTAGTCATAAAATCCTACATAAAACTTGTAGATCACTGAATATGATATGTTTGATTCCTTGAAATAGTTTTGAGATATAGAGATGGTAATATTAGAGTCATGCTAGTGGGTAATTGTGGATTGTAGAAATACTTGTGTTGAGGTTTGTGATTCCCGTAGCATGCACGTATGGTGAACCGTTATGTAACGAAGTCAGAGCATGATTTATTTATTGATTGTCTTCCTTATGAGTGGCGGTCGGGGACGAGCGATGGTCTTTTCCTACCAATCTACCCCCCTAGGAGCATGCGCGTAGTACTTTGTTTCGATGACTAATAGATTTTTGCAATAATTATGTGAGTTCTTTATGACTAATGTTGAGTCCATGGATTATACGCACTCTCACCCTTCCACCATTGCTATCCTCTCTAGTACCGTGCAACTTTCGCCGGTACCTTAAACCCACCATACACCTTCCTCAAAACAGCCACCATACCTACCTATCATGGCATTTCCATAGCCATTCCGAGATATATTGCCATGCAACTTCCATCATCATCATCATATACATGACTTGAACATTCATTGTCATATTGCTTTGCATGATCGTAAGATAGCTAGCATGATGTTTTCATGGCTTGTCCATTTTTTGATATCATTGCTATGCTAGATCATTGCACATCCCGGTACACCGCTAGAGGCATCCATATAGAGTCATGTCTTTGTTCTAGTATCGAGTTGTAATATCGAGTTGTAAGTAAATAAAAGTGTGATTATCATCATTATTAGAGCATTGCCCCAGTGAGGAAAGGATGATGGAGACTATGATTCCCCCATAAGTCGGGATGAGACTTTGGACTTTACAAAAAAATAAAAGAGGCCAAAGAAGCCCAAATAAAAAAGAGGCCAAAGAAGCCCACCAAAAAAACAAAAAAAAACAAAAAATGAGAGAAAAAGAGAGAAGGGGCAGTGCTACTATCCTTTTTCCACACTTGTGCTTCAAAGTAGCACCATGTTCTTCATATAGAGAGTCTCTTGAGTTATCACTTTCATATACTAGTGGGAATTTTACATTATAGAACTTGGCTTGTATATTCCAATGATGGGCTTCCTCAAAATGCCCTAGGTCTTCATGAGCAAGCAAGTTGGATGCACACCCACTTAGTTTCTTTTGATGAGCTTTCATATACTTATAGCTCTAGTGCATCCGTTGCATGGCAATCCCTACTCACTCACATTGATATCTATTGATGGGCATCTCCATAGCCCGTTGATACGCCTAGTTGATGTGAGACTATCTTCTCCTTTTTGTCTTCTCCACCATCATATTCTATTCCACCTATAGTGCTATGTCCATGGCTCACGCTCATGTATTGAGTGAAAATTGAAAAAAAATTGAGAACGTCAAAAGTATGAAACAATTGCTTGGCTTGTCATCGGGGTTGTGCATGATGTGAATATTTTGTGTGGTGAAGATGGAGCATAGCCAGACTATATGATTTTGTAGGGATAACTTTCTTTGCCATGTTATTTTGAAAAGACATGATTGCTTTATTAGTAGGCTTGAAGTATTATTGTTTTTATGTCAAATGATAGACTATTGCTTTGAATCACTCGTATCTTAATATTCATGCCATGATTAGACATATGATCAAGATTATGCTGGGTAGCATTCCACATCAAAAATTATCTTTTTTATCATTTACCTACTCGAGGACGAGCAGGAATTAAGCTTGGGGATGCTGATACGTCTCCGTCGTATCTATAATTTTTGATTGTTCCATGCCAATATTATTCAACTTTCATATACTTTTTGGCAACTTTTTATATTATTTTTGGGACTAACATATTGATCCAGTGCCCAGTGCCAGTTCATGTTTGTTGCATGTTTTTTGTTTCGCAGAAAACCCATACCAAACGGAGTCCAAACGGAATAAAAACTGACGGAGATTTATTTTGGAATATTTATGAATTTTGGGAAGTGTAATCATCGCGAGACAGTGCCCGAGGGGGGCACGAGGTAGGGGGCGCGCCCCAGGGTCTCAGGCGCGCCCCTGACCCTTGTGGCCACCCCGTAAGGCGGTTGGAGCCCTTCTTTCACCGCAAGAAAGCTAATTTCCGGATAGAGATCGTGTTAAAATTTCAGCCCAATCGGAGTTACGGATCTCCGGGAATATAAGAAACGGTGAAAGGGAAGAATCTGAGAACGCGAAAACAGAGAGAGACAGAGAGACAGATCCAATCTCGGAGGGGCTCTCGCCCCTCCCTTGCCATGGAGGCCATGGACCAGGGGGGAACCTTTCTCCCATCTAGGCAGGAGGTCAAGGAAGAATAAGAAGGAGGGGGCTCTCTCCCCCTCGCTTCCGGTGGCACCGGAGTGCCACCGGGGGCCATCATCATCACCGCGATCTACACCAACACCTCCGCCATGTTCACCAACATCTCCATCACCTTCCCCCCTCTATCTACAGTGGTCCACTCTCCCGCAACCCGCTGTACCCTCTACTTGAACATGGTGCTTTATGCTTCATATTATTATCCAATGATGTGTTGCCATCCTATGATGTCTGAGTAGATTTTCGTTGTCCTATCGGTGGTTGATGAATTGCTATGATTGATTTAATTTTCTTGTGATTATGTTGCTGTCCTTTGGTGCCCATCATATGATTGCGCGCGTGGATCACACCCTAGCGTTAGTTGTATGTTGATAGGACTATGTATTGGAGGGCAAGAGTGAAAGAAGCTTCAACCTAGCATAGAAATTGATGCATACGGGATTGAAGGGGGACCAATATATCTTAATGCTATGGTTGGGTTTTACCTTAATGAACATTAGTAGTTGCGGATGCTTGCTAATAGTTCCAATAATAAGTGCATAGAATTCCAAGTCAGGGATGACATGCTAGCAGTGGCCTCTCCCACATAATACTTGCTATCAGTCTAGTAAAGTAGTCAATTGCTTAGGGGCAATTTCGCAACTCCTACCACCACTTTTCCACACTCGCTATATTTACTTTATTGTTTCTTTATCTAAACAGCCCCTACTTTTTATTTACGTACTCTTTATTATCTTGCAAACCTATCCAACAACACCTACAAAGTACTTCTAGTTTCATACTTGTTCTAGCCTGACTATCTACCAGATCCTGCCGAGGGCACAAGATCATAGCTGAGGTATCAAGCTAAACGTCGAAGTCCACACGGAACTACCAGCGAGACTGAAGTCTCTCTGCAAAAACATAAATTAAGCTAACGTGAGTACAAATTTACTCAGCAAGACTTACATCAGAACTAACTACATATGCATCGGTATCGACAAGGGGGGTGGTGGAGTTTAACTGCAGCAAGCCAGCTTTGACTCAGTGGCTAACCTGAACTACGATTGCAAGCAACTCTTTTGAGGTGGCGCACACGAGTCCACATATTCACCATATCAATACACCACTATGGATTCGCTCCCGCCTCCCTACGAGAACGCCATCCATAGCACTCACGCTTATCTTGCGAGTTTCAGAGTATCCACTTTCACTTGTCTATGAACTATGCAAGGGGTCCAAGTTTCCATATCCGAGGAATCCGGCTATTCAAATAGATAATGATAACCCTGCAGGGGTGTACTTCTTCACACACGCTCCCACCACTTACCGTCATTTACATGACATGTACTCGGCAACCTTCAAGCGGAAGCCCAACGAGGGTGTCGGCCACGGCCTACCTAAACACTCAAGTCTCTAGTCCAGGTTTATCGCCTATCCAGGTTCCATCCGCAGGGAGTCCGGCCGAGGTTTCCACATACGGCCCCGAACGATGTGTACAGGGTTCCGAGACACCAAACGGGCGCCCGGCATGCCCGGCCACGGTGTATCTACCGCAACATAGCCCACCCCTGGGGTCAGCGCTACGCACGGCCGCCAACACATATCCTACAAACACCAGAAACTAGTTGCAACTCCTGGACAGAGGACTAGGGTGATTAAGAAGCCTAGAGGGTCAATTAAGGATCCCAATGAGTGGTAGTAGCTGTTCATGGATCACAGACACAGAACTCAGTTCCTAAGAACGGTTTCAATGAGACAACCCACCATGTACTCCTACATGGCCTCTCACCGCTACCTTTACCAAATTGTGTTCACACACTTAGCTCACACACAGTAGGACATGTTCATCACCATTCCAATTCATTCCCGGTGAATCAGACCCGACACAACTCTGTGCAATAGAAGGCATGACAAATAAGCATGAATGAGTAGGCACATCAGGGCTCAAACAACTCCTACGCATGCTAGTGGGTTTCATCTATTTAATGTGGCAATGACAGGTCATGCAGAGGAAAGGGGTTCAACTACCGCAGCATGTAACAGTTGAATCGTTGTTGTCCTAATGCAGTAAAAGAGAGCAGGAGCAAGAGAGTGGGATTGTATCGGAATGAACAAGGGGGTTTTGCTTGCCTGGCACTTCTGAAGATAGTATAGTTCTTATCGGTGTCATCGAACTCATCGTCGCAACCACGTCTATCGAGAGGGGACAAATACCGGCAAACAAAGAGGAACACAATCAATGCAATGCAACAATTATGATGCATGATAATGTCATGGCAATATGCTGTTGATTGAGCTAATGCAACTAGCAATCATATTAAATGAAGTTGGTTTGAACCAAGGGTTCAAATTCAAACTCCATATGTGCTTATTTAAATGTCAATTATGCAAATTGCCCTGTACAGCAACCCTATGTTGTTCAAACATGCATGAAAATGCCATAAACAGATTCCTTGAATTTTTCTGATAATTTTTCATATATAATTTATTTCATTCTGAGTTATAGATAATTTTCTATGAATTTTAGAAGTTTTGGCTATTTTCTGGAATTTTCTGATTTATTTAAAATCCAAAAAATCATTTACTGCGTCAGCATTGCGACATGCTGACCTCAGCAAGTCAACTGCGGCTGACCAGGTCAAACCTGACCAGTGGGGTCCACTGGTCAGTCACACAGTGCTGGCTCAAGTCAACGACAGGTGGGACCGGTCAAAGGCCACGTCAGCAAAGTCAACCTGACATGTGGGCCCGGTGGGTTAGTCTAGGTTAAACAGGGAATAAATTCCGGGGTTAATCAGTGTGTGGGGCCCATCCGTCAGTGGCACAGTGATCAGCTAATGGCGTCATTAGTGTTAACTAAGTGTGCCACGTTGGCTCGCTGGAGTTTCGCCGGTGACGACCAAAAACGCGGCGGAGACGCACCGGGGTGGCTCGGGTTATGCCTACAGTGCACCATTCGGTGCACCCTTTGGCCCTACGGAGAGCTGGCGCGATGGCCCGTCGGATGGTGGTGGTCTCCGGGCCTGGGGTGGCTGGAGTCGATGGCGGCGAGCTCGGTTGCGGCCGCCGGAGTTCGGGCACCGATGAAAACGACGACACCGTGCACGGGAGGATCAAAGGTAGCACCTACGCGTTCTGCAGGCTCTCACAAAGCCAACGGGCATATGAACGGGGCCGATTGGCCATCGGAGCCTCGTCGGCGACGAGCTCGTGCGGCGGCGTGCTTCGGGCGTCATGGAAAACGGCGCTACAACGAGCACTAGGCCGCGGGGTTAGGGGAAACGACGGTGCAGCTCACAGTGAACACGATGATGGGTTCGGCTTGCTCGGGGATGTCCTGTGGCCGGCGAATCAACGATGGCGGTGGTCGGCTCCCGACGATGAGGACGACGGGGATGGCGAGGCTGAGGGGCTCCCGGGGCTTGTTTTGTTCTTCTCGTCGACATGCAAAGCCGCGACGGAGCCTAGGGATATGGTGGCGAGGTCAGGCGAGCTCGGTGGGCGCGTTGGCAGCGAGCGGCGGCGATGGTGGTGTTCAGTCGCGTGAGGGAGAGAGAGCAGAGGAGGATAGGGTCGGAGGGAGAAGTGGATGTGGCGCCAGGGAGGTGCGTGGCATCTCCAGGGGGGTCGGGGAAGTGGCAAGCAGGAGGTGGCCGGGGCGCGTGTGCGCGCACGGCGGCCACACGCCCATCCTCTTGGCAAAGGAGGAAGACGACAGGGGAGGGGCCAGGTGGGCTGGGCCGGCCACTTCGGCCGCCAGGTAAGGTCCAGGTGGGCTTCTCTCTCTCTGCTTTCCTTTTTTATTTGTTTCTGTTTTCTATTTCTGTCTTTGTTTTCTGATTTAGCAAAAATACTAAACCACTTCAAAACTTCATGAAAATAGTTGTGTGAACTAAGTGGTCTTTAACCCAAACCACACAACAATTTCCAGAATTGTTGAACATATATTTATTATATAATAAATATAAGTCCAATTCAAATATTTATTGGATTAATTCAAGGGCCCAAAATAAATATTCCTGAGATTCTAAAAATATTGGTTTGAATTTTATCTCTTGCCAATATTTCCAGATATTAACAGGAACATTTTCTTGGGCTTGTTTGAAGAGATTTTTTTAATGTTGATTATTTCTGAGGGTTGAGAATTCCCTCAATTCAATTTACTGGAATTTAAGATGATGCATGGATGCATATGCAATGACAAGCAAAGGCCAGAGCTAGGGCTGTGACAACTCACCCCCACTAAACAAGAATCTCGTCCCGAGATTCAGGACGTGAGGTAAGAAGACAGAGGGGACACAAAGCTAATAACACGATCTTCATGATCCAACTGCCCTTCTTAAAGATGTCGACTCCTTGCGTCATATTGATCTTGGCATCTTTGCTTGTGAGATCTTCACCCAACACGAGGATAAAAGAGCAAGATAACTCCATAGGAATCGATCTTCTTAAAGACCGAGCAACTCATGATCAACTCGCGGAATGAGACGTTGAACATCTCTTGAGCTGAGACACAAAACACACCTTTAAAAGGATGGAAGAAACAATTGATGAGGGTTTCACAGTAGCGAGGAGAAACTGCCATGATCCCATTACGGGACACCTCGGGGGAGGTGACTCGTAGAATTATTCCCTTAAGTGGCAAAAAGAATTACTTTTGATTCAAAGATCATTGCAACTCTCTATACCACCCTAAGGCAATCACAAACGATCGTTTGAACGAATTCGAAAGAATGGCATACTCACACCAGAATGGATGATGTGGACTACCTTGTTGAAGACAAAGCAATGGATGATTTTTTCTTATCACCAGAAATGGATGGGACACATGACAAGTCCACTTTTGAAGATGATATTGGACAGCAACTACCAAGAAGGGCAACCCATGGGGGATTGGCACAATGGCGGTGCAAGCTAGGAACAAAATGCTAATGCTGGGAAAGATTCTAGTAACTGAGGAGAACTCAACAGTCGAGGGTGATTCCACTGTTTGATTGGTCATGGTAAAATCGAAGAGACTAAGAGCACAAGGAACCCTAAGGAGCAACTTCTAGAATAAGTCGCACGAAATCCTCATGGAGAAGATGGTCAAATAGATCAATCAAGATACTACAATGATAGATCTTCTGGCTAGGTGTGTCGGCCAGAGCATCAACCTTGCCGGAACCTACATTATAGATCTTGGAATAGTTCCAACCATCATACCTGCCTAAGATTCAGATCTGGTTGGTAATAGGGTATTCCAGACAGCATGTCCGGAGAAGGAAAGTTTGCAACACAAACCAACAAGATGGCGTTGCGAGATTCTCGGGAGATGAACTTGGTAGCAAGCTCCAAAACATGAGCGGGTTCTGCTACAAACATGTGAACACGTTGTCCCAGACAAACATGACCACATAGTAGTCTTACAACAAAACACTACCGAGTCCTGGTTGGGAACCATCAACGAGGATAACGAAGTCCTTTCATAAGTCCGGATCCTAAGAAAGAACTTCTTCTCCTTGAACAAATCAATCAGTGGCTTGGTGTGCTAGGAACACATACAGAATGGAGGCGGCCAACCTATCAAACCATAGAGTACTTCGCACATATGCGTGACTAACTTGGGATGATTCTAGAGGAAACAAAACAAACCTTTCTCAAATTCATGGCGGCAACTTACACCAAATGCACATGAATTCGAGGAAGTCACTTCTTCCATCCAAGCATATGCTTCATGAACGGAACATGAAGGCATTGTTTACAAAGTTTCCAACACTAGCTTAATGTTTAACACGAATCATGGGGGAGACAAAATGCTGTTGATGGGCTCAACAGCAACTCATCGGAATTTCCATATCACTGGACTTCCACCATCATGTGAACACGGTGATAGCATTGGTCAGACCAAAAGATGTACTGGTGTATGCTCGAGGGATCATCCACGAGTAAGACAACATTACGAACATCGTTGGTTCTGATTTGACTTGACGATAGCCCATACTCAAGTCAAAGTTTTGACAAGGCAATAGATCCAACAACTGATCACGAGGACCAATCGATGGAGATATCACCTTCCTTCAGCACACACACACACAAAAGGATATCCCTTAACATGAACTAAGTCAGACAAGTTTCTATCTTCCAACTCTCCAAGTTGTTGTTTAGCTTAACCAACCAGCTCAGGGATATCCAACACGGATTCTTGGAGAAGGGGTGGTTTACAAGAAACCAACTTGATCACGAACTTAACATAGCGGTCAGGTGACAACCTGGTAGCACTTCCGAGAAGATATTCGGAGAGTCACGAACCACCGATATGTTACTAAGCTCGAGAACAACCTTGCTTTTCAGGGCAAGTTGATATGATCAAAAGAGTGAGGGATTGACACAATCCTAACTCATTGATCGAAGAGTGCACCGGAAATAAGGACTAGGTAGCACGATCAATCTTAGGATGATGATTTAATAATCGGCACGCTAAGGATAAGATTATTGTCCATTAACTACCAAGCAACGGGGTTGCTAGGAGTATTGATTTCACACATCATGATTCACTTGTCGGCATTCCGGTTGCGACAACACGGGACCGAGGAATGAATAATGATAGCGAGAAGTATTACTGCATCAAGAATTCATAAGAGGTGGTGCAATTCTCATGACAATCCTGACATAAAGATGGCAATACCCCAAGGTAGAATAGAGCAAAAGCTGGATTGGCATTTGATCTACGGAATACAACTGCTTTGACACAATCCTAGAAATGGATGAGGTACTGGAGCTTGTTTCTCCTAGTCATTCTGGAATAGAACGACTTGACAGACCACAAGAATAATTAGGCATCGATGAACGAATGCATGCATACTCTTGACTATCAATTGATAGAAGATGGTCGGAATACAACTGAAGATGGACAACTCAAGGAGCATATAACTTTATGAGTTGTGGATGCATAGATTAATATGTCGAACCAAGTTCAACAGGTTTCTTCCAGATAACCCATGCAGAAAGGTAGAACTGGCAAAATCACAATTATGAATGGAGAACTCCTCAAGAGTATTCTGGTTGTGATATTTTGGTTCAAAGGAACTCCTGCCAAGGATGGTTCATGGTATTTGGAAGAAGGAAATACCACGGACCTCGAGAACTAATGCAAAGGTTACTAATATCCTAAAGGAACTAGCAAACACTATCGACATGAGGTAAGTAGGGTGAATCTTGGGTCAAGAACCCAGGAGTAGAATGCCTACTACTAAGTGGCATCACGGGATGCTTTCGAGAATGGTGGCCAGAATCATCACACTAGAACACCAAACATGGCTAGATGACTAGATGGTTTCATAAGGCACCTAGGGTCATAATAGTAGCTCCAACATATACGCCGAGGCAACGGAGTACCTCATAGACCATGTAGTGTGCTTAATCTGGCCCAAAAGGACATCGGGAACGGAAAGAAAGGATTTGCAAATGCATCAGACTATGTAGAGACCTGGAATGACTCGGACAGCATAACAGTTGTAAATGCGCAAAATGATTTGAGACATCATGCAAAATGGTGGCATAACCACTCAACAACACAATATCAAGGTTCCGAGATCAACTGTCAAAACACAGAAATAGTAGGAACTGAACTAAGAATTGAATCCATCAATCCTATAAGTCTATGTATTAGTAACACGTCATCCTGATAGATAGATTAGAAGGCCTAGTTCTTAAACCCCGTAGAAGAGAAGAGGATGACTCAGATTAGAAGGCCATAAGGTAAAGGAGTAAAAAGAGCCTTACGTTCCCTTTCACAATTAATTCCCCTACATAACTAAAGCATTTCTAGACACAAATTCGACCGGTTTGGCTTGGTAATCCTACAGGCAGTCAGACTTTGATACCAAAGTTGTTAGGACCCCGATTCCAAATCACATCGATCTAGCCGGTAACACCTCATATCACTTTGCGGCCTCACGCACGGTATTCCCACGGGTGTCGCCTTACCATGGCCAGGACCATTTGCGCCTTTTGGCTCATGTATATGATAGTGTCGCTAGCATCCATATGACAGAGAACCCGGGCCGACATGGCTAGTCGTGAACCCAAAGCGGCACCAACCTATGGGGATAGGCATACATGAATCACATCGAGCATGTCGGTCAGCAGCGTGTGAATCCGGGCTGTAGCAGGCTAGACAGGACTCCGGATGTCACCGCGTGACATTTCCCCGAAGGGACAGACACAGGAACGAAGTGAAACACATGCCAGCCAGTCAGGTGTCCTCAGCAGTAGTGCTGGGCTAACAGGACTCCGGGAACCCGGGCTGTAGTGGACTACTATGGCTCATGGAAGCACTAGACTATATTTCCCCATAAGAGAGGCTGCCAAGGATAAACAACTAGATTGTCGGATCCCACACATACCAAGCATTTCAATCATACACACAATATGCTCGACATGTGTAAATACAACATGGCATCACAACATAACTCTACGACTCAAGTATTTATTCATTAGGCTCCGAGGAGCGAGATATTATAAACATGGGTCTCATGACCCAACAATCATAGCATACAAATCAAAGCACATGTGGAAGCTTAACTTGTCTGAGTACAGACAACTACAAATGAAGAAGGCTGAGAAGCCTGACTATCTACCAGATCCTGCCGAGGGCACAAGATCGTAGCTGAGGTATCAAGCTAAACGTCGAATTCCACACGGAACTACCAGCGAGACTGAAGTCTCTCTGCAAAAACATAAATTAAGCAAACGTGAGTACAAATGTACTCAGCAAGACTTACATCAGAACTAACTACATATGCATCGGTATCAACAAGGGGGGTGGTGGAGTTTAACTGCAGCAAGCCAGCTTTGACTCAGTGGCTAACCTGAACTACGATTGCAAGCAACTCTTTTGAGGTGGCGCACACGAGTCCACATATTCACCATATCAATACACCACTATGGATTCGCTCCCGCCTCCCTACGAGAACGCCATCCATAGAACTCACGCTTATCTTGCGAGTTTTAGAGTATCCACATTCACTTGTCTATGAACTATGCAAGGGGTCCAAGTTTCCATATCCGAGGAATCCGGCTATTCAAATAGATAATGATAACCCTGCAGGGGTGTACTTCTTCACACATGCTCCCACCACTTACCGTCGTTTACACGACATGTACTCGGCAACCTTCAAGCGGAAGCCCAACGAGGGTGTCGGCCACGGCCTACCTAAACACTCAAGTCTCTAGTCCAGGTTTATCGCCTATCCAGGTTCCATTCGCAGGGAGTCCGGACGAGGTTTCCACATACGGCCCCGAACGATGTGTACAGGGTTCCGAGACACCAAACGGGCGCCCGGCATGCCCGGCCATGGTGTATCTACCGCAACATAGCCCACCCCTGGGGTCAGCGCTACGCACGGCCGCCAACACATATCCTACAAACACCAGAAACTAGTTGCAACTCCTGGATAGAGGACTAGGGTGATTAAGAAGCCTAGAGGGTCAATTAAGGATCCCAATGAGTGGTAGTAGCTGTTCATGGATCACAGACAGAGAACTCAGTTCCTAAGAACGGTTTCAATGAGACAACCCACCATGTACTCCTACATGGCCTCTCACCTCTACCTTTACCAAATTGTGTTCACACACTTAGCTCACACACAGTAGGACATGTTCATCACCATTCCAATTCATTCCCGATGAATCAGACCCGACACAACTCTATGCAATAGCAGGCATGACAAACAAGCATGAATGAGTAGGCACATCAGGGCTCAAACAACTCCTACTCATGCTAGTGGGTTTCATCTATTTACTGTGGCAATGACAGGTCATGCAGAGGAAAGGGGTTCAACTACCGCAGCATGTAACAGTTGAATCGTTGTTGTCCTAATGCAGTAAAAGAGAGCAGGAGCGAGAGAGTGGGATTGTATCAGAATGAACAAGGGGGTTTTGCTTTCCTGGCACTTCTGAAGATAGTATAGTTCTTCATCGGTGTCATCGAACTCATCGTCGGAACCACGTCTATCGAGAGGGGACAAATACCGGCAAACAAAGAGGAACACAATCAATGCAATGCAACAATTATGATGCATGATAATGTCATGGCAATATGCTGTTGATTGAGCTAATGCAACTAGCAATCATATTAAATGAAGTTGGTTTGAACCAAGGGTTCAAATTCAAACTCCATATGTGCTTATTTAAATGTCAATTATGCAAATTGCCCTGTACAGCAACCCTAGGTTGTTCAAACATGCATGCAAATGCCATAAACAGATTCCTTGAATTTTTCTGATAATTTTTCATATATAATTTATTTCATTCTGAGTTATAGATAATTTTCTTTGAATTTTAGAAGTTTTGGCTATTTTCTGGAATTTTCTGAATTATTTAAAATCCAGAAAATCATTTACTGCGTCAGCATTGCGACATGCTGACCTCAGCAAGTCAAGTGCGGCTCACCAGGTCAAACCTGACCAGTGGGGTCCACTACTCAGTCACACAATGCTGGCTCGAGTCAACGACAGGTGGGACCGGTCAAAGGCCACGTCAGCAAAGTCAACCTGACATGTGGGCCCGGTGGGTTAGTCTAAGTTAAACAGGGAATAAATTCTGGGGTTAATCAGTGCGTGGGGCCCATCCGTCAGTGGCACAGTGATCAGCTAATGGCGTCAGTAGTGTTAACTAAGTGTGCCACGTTGGCTCGCCGGAGTTTCGCCCGCGACGACCAAAAACGCGGCGGAGACGCACCGGGGTGGCTCGGGTTTCGCCTACAGTGCACCGTTCGGTGCACTCTTTGGCCCTACAGAGAGCTGGCGCGATGGCGCGTCGGATGGTGGTGGTCTCCGGGCCTGGGGTGGCCGGAGTCGACGGCGGCGAGCTCGGTTGCGGCCACCGGAGTTCGGGCGCCGATGAAAACGACGACACCGTGCACGGGAGAATCAACGGGTAGCACCTACGCGTTCTGCAGGCTCTCACAAAGCCAACGGGCATATGAACGGGGCCGATTGGCCACCGGAGCCTCGTCGGTGACGAGCTCGTGCGGCGGCGTGCTTCGGGCGTCATGGAAAACGGCGCTACAGCGAGCGCTAGGCCGCGGGGTTAGGGGGAAACGACGGTGCAGCTCACAATGATCACTATGATGAGTTCGGCTTGCTCGGGGATGTCCTGTGGTCGGCGAATCAATGACGGCGGTGGTCGGCTCCCGAGGATGAGGACGATGGTGATGGCGAGGCTGAGGGGCTCCCGGGGCTTGTTTTGTTCTTCTCGTTGACGTGCAGAGCCGCGGCGGAGCCTAGGGATACGGTGGGGAGGTCAGGCGAGCTCGGTGGGTGCGTTGGCAGGGAGCGGCGGCGATGGTGGTGTTCAGTCGCGGGAGGGAGAGAGAGCAGAGGAGGATAGGGTCGGAGGGAGAAGTGGATGTGGCGCCAGGGAGGTGCGTGGCATCTCCAGGGGGTCGGGGAAGCGGCAAGCAGGAGGTGGCCGGGGCGCGTGTGCGCGCACGGCGGCCACACGCCCATCCTCCTAGCAAAGGAGGAAGACGACAGGGGAGGGGGCCAGGTGGGCTGGGCCGGCCACTTGGGCCGCCAGGTAAGGTCCAGGTGGGCTTCTCTCTCTCTCTGCTTTTCTTTTTTATTTGTTTCTGTTTTCTATTTCTGTCTTTGTTTTCTGATTTAGCAAAAATACTAAACCACTTCAAAACTTCATGAAAATAGTTGTGCGAACTAAGTGGTCTTTAACCCAAACCACACAACAATTTCCAGAATTATTGAACATATATTTATTATATAATAAATATAAGTCCAATTCAAATATTTATTGGATTAATTCAAGGGCCCAAAATAAATATTCCTGAGATTCTAAAAATATTGGTTTGAATTTTATCTCTTGCCAATATTTCCTTGGGCTTGTTTTAAGAGATTTTTTTAATGTTGATTATTTCTGAGGTGATTTCTAAGGGTTGAGAATTCCCTCAATTCAATTTACTGGAATTTAAGATGATGCATGTATGCATATGCAATGACAAGCAAAGGCCAGAGCTAGGGCTGTGACAGAACGTCAAGCGTGCGTAGAGTTGTATCGGTGGTCGATAGAACTTGAGGGAATATTTGTTCTACCTTTAGCTCCTCGTTGGGTTCGACACTCTTACTTATCGAAAACTGTTGCGATCCCCTATACTTGTGGGTTATCACACAGCACCATCTCCACCACAGAGCGCCCAAACAAGAGTAGTTAGTAAGGCAGCTCCAGTGCCCGAAGGGCCAGTACTATCACGGTGAACCCCAACTCCACCGGTTAGTATGCATATTCCTGTGGAGGAAGCACAACCAGCTAGTCGTAGTTTAGCATCTATCGCATTTGATGTTGTTAAATCGTATGTGCGTATCTTCCCATCTTGGAAATATTATACTGAAGATGAAGGAAAATGCCAGTTGCAGGTGTTTGTCGAGGAGTTATGTGTAAGTAATGTTATTCATGGCAATTTCTTTGCTTCGTCCCATACATCCTACCTCCATGATGGTTATAATACAGCAAATTTTTCCATTTTTCTCTATAGAGAAGGACCGATTTGGAAACTCAGGATGAGGTAACCTGTGCTAATACCTCTGCTATCTTCAAGAATGCTTGGTGGCAGTATCGGAATTACCTGAAGAAAACGTACTTCACCGGCAAAGAAACTCATCAAATTCTCTTACGTTCTCCTGAGACACATTTACTGGACGATGACTGGGAATGCCTTGTTCTGTACTGGTCCCGAACCAGAATGTGGTAAGGTCTATGAGCTCATTTTCTATTTTTAAGTATTATATTCTTTCGTCTTATTGTACTCTGTTCATGTAGAACAAGTGCCTAAACCTGAAGAACAATTGTTCTAATTTAAGATTCCATTGCTATCATAGTTCAAAAAAGAGTTAGGCGTTAATTGTGCGTTTTGCCACCGCCTTGCGCTTTACTGACCAAAGCGCATGCTTATGCGCAGTTATGCACAGATTATGCGTAGTTATGCGCAATGCGTTTTGCCAACGCCTAGAGCCTAGGCGCGCTTAAGCGCTCACTTAGGCGTGCCTTTTTTTAACTATGATTGCTTTCCTCTTGTATCACTATATTTACTCATACAAACTTATTTTTAAATTGAAGGATCCAATCGAAACTCCAATGGCACAGCAGGTATGTCCGCGCATGTTTCTTTAACAGGTTTGCTCTTGTCAATAGCTCTGTTGATTTCAATTTCAATTGTGTATACAGTTGACTTTCATATCATGCACATTACTAGCATCACAACAGAGCCAATAGTGTTGTTGTACATGTAGACCCGTGGTACCCATCTAAAATCTTGTTGTGTTGTGTAGTTTCCCACGCTTTGTATTCTTTCACTGCTGCTTTGTCTTAAACTGATATGATTTGAACCGTGTCTCTATTTTGATTTGGCAAGACAATGCAGTGACCATAGGACATAGATATATGTTTGTTTGACGCTTTTATTATGTACTAGTACTTGGCAATAGAAGACTTGGTAGTTTAATCCTGTCCACCTTACTAATGAACTGGTTCACCGAAATGAGTTTCATATACTAGTACATGCTAAACTTGTTATGTGTCTGCTTGTTTCTTCTTTTAGAATGCTGACAGAATATTGGGGAAGAGTGCCTTATTAAGCAATGGTAAAGGAAGTAATGCAGATAAGGTTCAGGATAGTGACACATCCTTGTTGGTCTCCAACAAAGCTGATAAAACAGCTTAGGAAGACTATCTTAAAGACAGCGAGACAACCCCAAAGTCCTGTCTTGGTTTAGTGTTCGAGTTACTAGCCACTACCGCTTGCACAAGCTATTCAAACTCACTGTCTGAATCAGTTCGGTTTCTTGAGTCTCAACTACAAGTGAAAGACATCGATCAGCTGTGCTGCGACAAGAAGCGAAAGGACTGCGGAAGTCCCTGGAGCATTCATATGCATACTTTCTGGTGCAACAGCAAGCGTTGGAGGATTTTAGCGCCAAACAGGACAAAGCTAATCAGCTTGCTAAGCTTATTGCCAGCATGGTGGATACCCAGGATAACGTTTCTTGAGCTCTTCTGAAGTTGTTTCAGTTATGCTCTTGTTTTGCTTCCGCATTTATTTGCACTGGTGGCCAATTTTGACGGCCAGTGTATGTAATGTGCTGCTTTGTTCCCTATATTTGCACTGGTGGCGAACTTTGATGCCCAGTGGATGTAATATGTGTAATAGCGGTAATAGGCTAGCGTTAATTGCTTGCTTATTTATTTCCTTATTGTCTTGTTTAGTTGTTTGCTTGTAGTCACTGCAGTTCTTTTTCTGTTTTTTTTCTAGTGGCCACAATAGCCTATTTTTGGTAACTAGGCCAAAATAATCATGGCAACACACAGACTGTTGTAACCATGGGCTTCCTGCAGGCCGTATGATCCATGGGCCTTCGTCCGGCCGTAGGATCCATCGGCCTTCTATACGGGCCTTAGGGTCCATGGGCCTTCTACGGGCCGTAGGGTCCATGGGCCTTCTACGGGCCGAATGCTGCAAATGAGCCCAAGAATCAATGGGCCCTGAGAAGGCCGAAAGATAACTTGGGCTGGAAACGGCCCAATGGAATAACACGCCGTTAATGGGTATAAAGTGATACACTGTTCATTACGGGCCAGTTTCACCACGGGCCGTTAATGGGCCAAGAGTTACAGAGGTCCTCATATGGGCCGAAAGAAGTCATGGGCCACACATGGGCCGGAAGTTAAAACGGGCTGAATCATATTGGACGGCCCAGATGACGCTACTGGGCCTAATCCGGATAGGGCATAACGGGCCCTAGGTTAGCGGGCTGTAAATGGGCTATATGCGAACAGGCCGTTAATAGGCTTTCCGTGGGCCGGCCCGCCACCTTTTGACCAAGTCAAACAGGCCGGCCTTTTCACAGGAATGGGCCTCTGTTGGGCCGTGCCACGTGTCACTGTATCATAGGCGCCTTCGGTCCAATGAGCGGATGACATCTGTCCCAACGGTGAGCCGACACGTGTTTCCTCCAGCCAATGATGATTTTACACGTCGAAAATCCCCATTGGTCGGGGCTGTTAACAGGTTATCGGATCCAAAACCCGACCCGATAACTTAACGGCGTTCCGTTACGGTGGATGCCACGTGTCGGTCAACCTTGACGAAAGCACTTCTGTGACGCGCGATTTATCATCATGGAAGTGGACACTTCCGTGATGATAATTTTGGTAATGTCATGGAACACTTCTACGACAGCACAGGTATGACTACCTTGATTCTGTCATAAATTTGTCATGGATGTACATGCATGACAAAAAACACGACCTACTATGACAAACACGTATCATCACGGAAGTGTATTTTTTTGTAGTGGTAGAAGCCCTCCGTGATAGATTCCCCCTCCGGCGGAGCTCCGGAAAAGGCCCCAAGATGGGATCTCTTGGGTACAGAAGGTTGCGGCGGTGGAAATAGGGTTTCGTGGTGCTCCTGGATGTTTTCGGGGTATATGGATATATATAGGAGGAAGAAGTAGGTCGGTGGAGCTGCGAGGGGCCCACGAGGGTGGGGGCGCATCCAGGGGGCAGGCGTGCCTCCTGCCTCGTGGCCACCTCGTTTCTTTCTTGACGTCCACTCCAAGTCCCCTGGATCACATTTGTTCCAAAAATAGCTCTCCCGAAGGTTTCATTCCATTTGGATTCCGTTTAATATTCCTTTTCTGTGAAACACTGAAATAGGCAAAAAAAATAGCAATTTGCACTGGGCCTTGGGCTAGTAGGTTAGTCCCAAAAATAATATAAAAGTGTATAATAAAGCCCATTAAACATCCAAAACAGATAATATAATAGCATGGAACAATCAAAAATTATAGATACGTTGGAGACGTATGAAGCATCCCCAAGCTTAATTCCTGCTCGTCCTCGAGTAGGTAAATGATAAAAACAGAATTTTTGATGTGGAATGCTACCTAGCATAATTCTCAATGTAATTTTCTTTATTGTGGCATGAATATTCATATCCAAAATATTCAAGACAAAAGTTTAATATTGACATAAAAAATAATAATACTTCAAGCATACTAACTAAGCAATCATGTCTTCTCAAAATAACATGGCAAAAGAAAGTTCATCCCTACAAAATCATATAGTTTGGTCTTGCTCCATTTTCTTCACACAAGAATTCTCTCATCTTGCACAACCCCGATGACAAGCCAAGCAATTGTTTCATACTTTAGTAATCTCAAACTTTTTTCAACTTTCACACAATACATGAGTGTGAGCCATGGATATAGCACTATGGGTGGAATAGAATATAATGATGAGGGTTATGTGGAGAAGACAAGAAAAAGGAGAAAGTCTCACATCGAGGCGGCTAATCAACGGGTTAGGGAGATTCCCATCAATTGATGTCAATGCAAGGAGTAGGGATTGCCATGCAACGGATGCACTAGAGCTATAAATGTATGAAAGCTCAACAAAAGAAACTAAATGGGTGTGCATCCAACTTGCTTGCTCACGAAGACCTAGGGCATTTGAGGAAGCCCATTGTTGGAATATACAAGCCAAGTTCTATAAGGAAAAATTCCCACTAGTATATGAAAGTGACAAAACAAGAGACTCTCTATCATAAAGATCATGGTGCTACTTTGAAGCACAAGTGTGGAAAAAGAGGATAGTAGCATTGTCCCTTTTTTTGGGCCTTTCTTTTTTTATTTGGCATTTCTCTTTTTTTCTATTTGGGACAATGCTCTATTAATTATGATCATCACACTTCTATTTATTTACAACTCAATTATTACAACTCGATACTAGAACAAAATATGACTCTATATGAATGCCTCCGGCAGTGTACCGGGAAGGGAAATGAATCAAGAGTGACATGTATGATAAATTATGCATGGTGGCTTTGCCACAAATATGATGTCCACTACATGATCATGCAAAGCAATATGACAATGATGAAGCATGTCATGAATGAGACGGTGGAAAGTTGCATGGCAATATATCTCGGAATGGCTATGGAAATGCCATAATAGGTAGGTATGGTGGCTATTTTGAGGAAGATATAAGGAGGTTTATGTATGATAGAGCGTATCATATCACGGGATTTGGATGCACCGGCGAAGTTTGCACCAACTCTCAAGGTGAGAAAGGGCAATGCACGGTACCGAAGAGGCTAGCAATGATGGAAAGGTGAGAATGCGTATAATCCATGGACTTAACATTAGTCATAAAGAACTCACATAATTATTGCAAAAATCTACAAGTCATCAAAAACCAAGCATTACGCGCATGCTCCTAGGGGGATAGATTGGTAGGAAAAGACCACCGCTTGTCCCCGACCGCCACTCATAAGGAAGACAATCAAAGAACACCTCATGTTTCAAATTTGTTACACAACGGTTACCATACGTGCATGCTACGGGACTTGCAATCTTCAACACAGGTATTTCTCAAATTCACAACTACTCAACTAGCACAACTCTAATATCACCATCTTTATATCTCAAGCAATTATCAAGTATCAAACTTCTCATAGTATTCAATGCACCTTTTTATGAAAGTTTTTTATTATACCAATCTTGGATGCCTATCATATTAGGACCAATTTTATAGCCAAAGCAAATTAGCATGATGTTCTAAAGGACTCTCAAAATAATATAAGTGAATCATGAGAGATCAATAATTTCTATAAAATAAAACCACCACCGTGCTCTAAAAGATATAAATGAAGCACTAGAGCAAAATTATCTAGCTCAAAAGATATAAGTGAAGCACATAGAGTATTCTAATAAATTCCGATTCATGTGTGTCTCTCCCAAAAGGTGTGTACAGCAAGGATGATTGTGGTAAACTAAAAAGCAAAGACTCAAATCATACGAGACGCTCCAAGCAAAACACATATCATGTGGTGAATAAAAATATAGCCTCAAGTAAAGTTACCGCTGGACGAAGACGAAAGAGGGGATGCCTTCCGGGGCATCCCCAAGCTTAGGCTTTTGGTTGTCCTTGAATTTTACCTTGGGGTTCCTTGGGCATCCCCAATCTTAGTCTCTTGCCACTCCTTATTCCATAATCCATCAAATCTTTACCCAAAACTTGGAAACTTCACAACATAAAACTCAACAGAAAATCCCATGAGCTCCGTTAGTATAAGAAAACAAACCACCACTTAAGGTACTATAATGAACTCATTCTTTATTTATATTGGTGTTAAACCTACTGTATTACAACTTATCTATGGTTCATACCCTCCGATACTATCCATAGATTCATTAAAATAAGCAAACAACACACGAAAAACAGAATCTGTCAAAAACAGAACATTCTGTAGTAATCTATAGGTTTCGAATACTTATGTAACCCCAAAAATTCTTAAATAAATCGGTGGACGTCAGTAATTTGTCTATTAATCATCTTCAAAAAGAATCAACCTAATCTCACTCTTCAGTAAAAAATGGCAGAAAATCTCATGAGCGCTAAAGTTTCTGTTTTTTAAAGCAAGATCGCAAAAACTTCCCCCAAGTCTTCCCAAAGGTTCTACTTGGAAAAAACACTAATTAAAAGCATAAAACCACATCTAAACAGAGGCTAGATGAATTATTTATTACTAAACAGAACCAAAAAGAAAGAATCAAAAATAAAATTGGGTTGCCTCCCAACAAGCGCTATCGTTTAACGCCCCTAGCTAGGCATAAAAGAAAGAATAGATCTAGGTATTATCATCTTTGGTATGCAATCCATAAGTGGCTCTCATAATAGATTCATAAGGTAATTTAATTTTCTTTCTAGGAAAGTGTTCCATGACTTTCCTTAACGGAAATTGGAATCTAATATTCCCTTCTTTCATATCAATAATTGCACCAATCGTTCTAAGGAAAGGTCTACCAAGAATAATGGGACATGTAGGATTGCAATCAATATAAGAACAATGAAATCTACGGGCACATAATTCCTATTTGCAACAATAATAACATCATTAATCCTTCCCATAGGTTTCTTGATAGTGGAATCCACGAGGTGCAAATTTAAAGAACAATCATCAAATTCACGGAAACCTAACACATCACACAAAGTTTTTCGAATCGTGGAAATGCTAGCACCCAAATCACATAAAGCATAGCATTCATGATCTTTATTTTTAATTTTAATAGTAAGTTCCCACTCATCATGATGTTTTCTAGGAATAGAAACTTCTAATTCAAGCTTTTCTTCATAAGATTGCAATAAAGCATCAACAATATGTTTGGTAAAAGCTTTATTTTGACTATAAGCATGCGGAGAACTTAGCATGGATTGTAACAAGGAAATACAATCTATTAAAGAGCAATTATCATAATTAAATTCCTTGAAATCCAAAATAGTGGGCTCATTGCTATGTAAAGTTTTTACCTATTCAATCCCACTTTTATTAATTTTTGCATCAAGATCTAAAAACTCCGAATCATTGGGACGCCTTTTAACTAAAGTTGACTCATCTCCAGTCCCATCATTATTAAGATTCATATTGCAAAACAAAGATTTAATAGGAGACACATCAATCACTTTTAGATCTTCATCCTTATTATCATCAAATTCTTCCGATTTGGCGGCCATCTTATTAACTAAGGTGGTCTGCTTATCCAAAATTTGGGCTATTAAATTTTCAAGATGAGCGAACCGAGATTTCAAACCATAAAATTCTTTAGACATATCATCGAGCTCTTTATTCATGTACCCATAAAATTTTTTTGTTCTTTAAGCTCGTTTCTAAAGAAATTATTATGCTCAAACTGTAAGGACATAAAACTTCTTTCGTTGTTTTCAATTTCCTCCAACCTTCTAAGGTGAGGATCAACACTTTTTGGTAAAGACATCGCGACAAACAATCCAACAGACAAGCACACAAGAAGCGAACGAAAAAGAGGCGAAAGGCAAAAGAGGCAAGCGGAAAAGAGGGCGAATAAAATGGCAAGGGTGAAGTGGGGGAGAGGAAACCGAGAGGCAAATGGAAAATAATGTAATGCGAGGGATAAGAGTTTGTGATGGGTACTTGGTATGTCTTGACTTGTGCGTAGATCTCCCCGGCAACGATGCCAGAAATCCTTCTTGCTACCTCTTGAGCACTGCGTTGGTTTCCCCTTGAAGAGGAAAGGGTGATGCAGCAAAGTAGTATAAGTATTTCCCTCAGTTTTTGAGAACCAAGATATCAATCCAGTAGGAGACTATGCGCAAGTCCCTCGTACCTACACAAACAAATAAGAACCTCGCAACCAACGCGATAAAGGGGTTGTCAATCCCTTCACGGTCACTTACGAGAGTGAGATCTGATAGAGGTAATAAGATAAATATTTTTGGTATATTTATGATATAGATTGAAAGTAAAGATTGGAAAGTAAAATAGATTGGAAACTTATATGATAAAAGATAGACCCAGGGGCCATAGGTTTCACTAGTGGCTTCTCTCAAGATAGCATAAGTATTACGGCGGGTGAACAAATTACTGTCGAGCAATTGATAGAAAAGTGCATAATTATGAGAATATCTAGGCATGATCATGTCGTGTATATAGGCATCACGTCTGCGACAAGTAGACCGAAACGATTTTGCATCTACTACTATTACTCCACACATCGACCGCTATTCAGCATGCATCTAGAGTATTAAGTTCATAAGAACAGAGTAATGCAATAGGCAAGATGACACGATGTAGAGAGATAAACTCAAGCAATATGATATAAACCCCATCTTTTTATCCTCGATGGCAACAATACAATACATTCCTTGTTGCCCCTGCTGTCACTGGGAAAGGACACCGCAAGATTGAACCCAAAGCTAAGCACTTCTCCCATTGCAAGAAAGATCAATCTAGTAGGCCAAACCAAACTGATAATTCAAAGAGACTTGCAAAGATAACCAATCATACACAAAAGATTTCAGAGAAGAATCAAATATTGTTCATAGATAAACTTGATCATAAACCCACAATTCATCGGATCTCGACAAACACACCGCAAAAAGAGTTACATCAAATAGATCTCTAAGAAGATCGAGGAGAACATTGTATTGAGATCCAAAGAGAGAGAAGAAGCCATCTAGCTAATAACTATGGACCCGAAGGTCTGTGGTAAACTACTCACACATCATCGGAGAGGCTATGGTGTTGATGTAGAAGCCCTCCGTGATTGATTCCCCCTCCGGCGGAGCTCCGAAAAAGGCACCAAGATGGGATCTCTTGGGTACAGAAGGTTGCGGCGGTGGAAATAGGGTTTCGTGGTGCTCCTGGATGTTTTCGTGGTATATGGATATATATAGGAGGAGTAGGTCGGTGAGCTACGAGGGGCCCATGAGGGTAGGGGCGCGCCCAGGGGGGCAGGCCCGCCTCCCTGCCACGTGGCTGTTGGAAATATGCCCTAGAGGCAATAATAAATTGATTATTATTACATTTCCTTGTTCATGATAATCGTTTATTATCCATGCTAGAATTGTATTGATAGGAAACTCAGATACATGTGTGGATACATAGACAACACCATGTCCCTAGTAAGCCTCTAGTTGACTAGCTCGTTGATCAATAGATGGTTACGGTTTCCAGACCATGGACATTGGATGTCGTTGATAACGGGATCACATCATTAGGAGAATTATGTGATGGACAAGACCCAATCCTAAGCCTAGCACAAAGATCGTGTAGTTCGTATGCTAAAGCTTTTCTAATGTCAAGTATCATTTCCTTAGACCATGAGATTGCGCAACTCTCGGATACCGTAGGAATACTTTGGGTGTGCCAAACGTCACAACGTAACTGGGTGGCTATAAAGGTACACTACAGGTATCTTCGAAAGTGTCTATTGGGTTGGCACGAATTGAGACTGGTATTTGTCACTTCGTGTAAACGGAGAGGTATCTCTGGGCCCACTCGGTAGGACATCATCATAATGTGCACAATGTGACCAAGGAGTTGATCATGGGATGATGTGTTACGGAACGAGTAAAGAGACTTGCCGGTAACGAGATTGAACAAGGTATCGGGATACCGACGATCGAATCTCGGGCAAGTATCGTACCACTAAACAAAGGGAATTGTATACGGGATTGATTGAATCCTCGAAATCATGGTTCATTCGATGAGATCATCGTGGAACATGTGGGAGCCAACATGGCTATCCAGATCCCGCTGTTGGTTATTGGCCGGAGAGTTATCTCGGCCATGTCTGCATGACTCCCGAACCCGTAGGGTCTACACACTTAAGGTTCGATGACGCTAGGGTTATAGGGAATAGATATACGTGGTTACCGAATGTTGTTCGGAGTCCCGGATGAGATCCCGGACGTCACGAGGAGTTCCGGAATGGTCCTGAGGTAAAGATTAATATATAGGAAGTATGGTTTTGGCCACCGGAAGTGTTCCGGGCATCACCGGTAGTGTACCGGGACCACCAGAGGGGTCCGGGGGTCCACCAGGTGGGGCCACCAGCCCCGGAGGCCTACATGGGCCAATAGTGGGAAGGGACCAGCCCCTAAGTGGGCTGGGGCGCCTCCCCACCAAGGCCCATGCGCCTAAGGGGAAGAGGGGGGAAACCCTAAGGGCAGATGGGCCTTAAGGCCCATGCCTGGTGCGCCTCCCTCTCCCCCTCCACTTGGCCGCCACCCTAGATAGGATTGGGGCTGGCCGCCGCCCCTAGGGTGGAACCCTAGGTGGGGCGCACCCCTCCCTCTCCCCTATATATACTTGAGGACTTGGGGCTGCCAACAGATGAGTTCCTCTCCTTCTTGGCGCAGCCCTACCCCTCTCCCTCCTCGTCTCTTGTGGTGCTTGGCGAAGCCCTGCTGGAGTACCATGCTCCTCCACCACCACCACGCCGTCATGCTGCTGCTGGATGGAGTCTTCCCCAACCTCTCCTTCTCCCCTTGCTGGATCAAGGCGTAGGAGACGTCACCGGGCTGTACGTGTGTTGAACACGGAGGTGTCGTCCGTTCGGCACTAGGATCATCGGTGATTTGGATCACGACGAGTACGACTCCATCAACCCTGTTCACTTGAACGCTTCTGCGTAGCGATCTACAAGGGTATGTAGATGCAATCTCCTTCCCTCGTTGGTAGACTTCTCCATAGATTGATCTTGGTGATGCGTAGAAAATTTTGAATTTCTGCTACGTTCCCCAACAGTGGCATCATGAGCTAGGTCTATGCGTAGTTTCTATGCACGAGTAGAACACAAAGTAGTTGTGGGCGTTGATTTTGTTCAATATGCTTACCGTTACTAGTCCAATCTTGATTCGGCGGCATTGTGGGATGAAGCGGCCCGGACCGACCTTACACGTACTCTTACGTGAGACTGGTTCCACCGACTAACATGCACTAGTTGCATAAGGTGGCTAGCGGGTGTCTGTCTCTCCCACTTTAGTCGGATCGGATTCGATGAAAAGGGTCCTTATGAAGGGTAAATAGCAATTGGCATATCACATTGTGGTTTTTGCGTAGGTAAGAAACGTTCTTGCTAGAAACCCATAGCAGCCACGTAAAACATGCAAACAACAATTAGAGGACGTCTAACTTGTTTTTGCAGGGTATGCTATGTGATGTGATATGGCCAAGAAGAATGTGATGAATGATATGTGATGTATGAGATTGATCATGTTCTTGTAATAGGAATCACGACTTGCATGTCGATGAGTATGACAACCGGCAGGAGCCATAGGAGTTGTCTTTATTTATTGTATGACCTACATGTCATTGAACAATGCCATGTAATTACTTTACTTTATTGCTAACTGGTAGCCATAGTAGTAGAAGTAATAAGTTGGCGAGACAACTTTATGGAGACACAATGATGGAGATCATGATGATGGAGATCATGGTGTCATGCTGGTGACGATGATGATCATGGAGCCCCGAAGATGGAGATCAAAAGGAGCAAAATGATATTGGCCATATCATGTCACTATTTGATTGCATGTGATGTTTATCATGTTTATACATCTTATTTGCTTAGAACGACGGTAGCTTAAATAAGATGATCCCTCACTAAAATTTCAAGAGAAGTGTTCTCCCTAACTGTGCACTGTTGCGAAAGTTCGTCATTTCGAAGCACCACGTGATGATCGGGTGTGATAGATTCTTACGTTCGAATACAACGGGTGTTGACGAGCCTAGCATGTACAGACATGGCCTCGGAACACATGCGAAACACTTAGGTTAACTTGACGAGCCTAGCATGTATAGACATGGCCTCGGAACACGGAGGACCGAAAGGTCGAACATGAGTCGTATAGAAGATGCGATCAACATGAGATGTTCACCGATGATGACTAGTCCGTCTCACGTGATGATCGGACACGGCCTAGTTGATTCGGATCATGTATCACTTAGATGACTAGAGGGATGTCTATCTGAGTGGGAGTTCATAAGATGAACTTAATTATCCTGAACATAGTCAAAAGGTCTTCGCAAATTATGTCGTAGCTCGCACTTCAGTTCTACTGTTTAGATATGTTCCTAGAGAAAAATTAGTTGAAAGTTGATAGTAGCAATTATGCAGACAGTAGAAGGCTTATGTTCTTAATGCACCGCTCAGTGTGCTAAACCTCGAACGTCGTCTGTGGATGTTGCGAACATCTGACATACACGTTTTGATGACTACATGATAGTTCAGTGCGTAATGCTAAATGGTTTAGAATTGAGGCACCAAAGACGTTTTTGAAACATCGCAGAACATATGAGATGTTCCAAGGGCTGAAATTGGGATTTCAGGCTCGTGCCCACGTCAAGAGGTATAAGACCTCCGACGATTTTCTTAGCCTGCATAATAAGGGAGAAAAGCTCAATCTTGAGCTTGTGCTCAGATTGTCTGAGTACAACAATCGCTTGAATCGAGTGGGAGTTGATCTTCCAGATGAAATAGTGATGGTTCTCCAAAGTCACTGCCACCAAGCTACTAGAGCTTCGTGATGAACTATAACATATCAGGGATAGATATGATCCTTGAGCTATTCGTGACACCGCGAAAGTAGAAATCAAAAGGGAGCATCAATCGTTGATGGTTAGTAAAACCACTAGTTTCAAGAAGGGCAAGGGCAAGAAAGGGATACTTCATGGAACAACAAATCAGTTGCTGTTCTAGTGAAGAAACCCAAAGTTGAACCCAAGCCCGAGACTAAGTGCTTCTGTAATAAGGGGAACAGTCACTGAAGCAGAACCACCCTAGATACTTGGTAGATGAGAAGGCTGGCAAGGTCGACAGAAGTATATTGGATATGCATTATAATGTGTACTTTACTAGTACTCCTAGTAGCACCAGGGTATTAGATACCGGTTCGGTTGCTAAGTGTTAGTAACTCGAAACAAAAGGCTACGGAATAAACGGAGACTAGCTAAAAGGTGAGATGACGATATGTGTTGGAAGTATTTCCAAGGTTGATCAAATATCGTACGCTCCCTCTACCATCGAGATTGGTATTAAAACCTAAATAATTGTTATTTGGTGTTTGCGTTGAGCATAGACATGATTGGATTATGTCTATCGCGATACGGTTATTCATTTAAGGAGAATAATGGTTACTCTGTTTATTTGAATAATACCATCCCGATCATAGTGATACACATTTTCATGCCAAAGGTATAAGATAGTAATGATAGTACCACACAAATGTGGCACTGCAATTTGAGTCATATTGGTATAAAACGCATGAAGAAGCTCCATGTTGATGGATCTTTGGACTCACTCATTTTTGAAAGGATTGAGACATGCGAACCATGTTTGTTGGTAGATATGCATGAAGAAACTCTATACAGATGGATCGTTTGGACTCACTTGATTTTGAATCACTTGAGACATGCAAATCATACGACATGGGCAAGATGACTGAAAAGCCTCATTTTCAGTAAGATGGAACAAGAAAGCAACTTGTTGGAAGTAATACATCTTGATGTGCGCAGTCCAATGAGTGCTGAGGCATGTAGTGGATATCGTTATGTTCTTACTTCACAGATGATTTGAGTAGATACTGAGTATATTTACTTGATGAAACATAAGTCTAAATTATTGAAAGGTTCAAGTAATTTCAAAGTGAAGTTGAACATCGTCGTGACAAGAGGATAAAATGTCTATGATATGATCATAGAGATGAATATCTGAATTACGAGTTTGGCACAGAATTAAGACATTGTGGAAATTGTTTCACAACTAATACAGCCTGGAACACCATAGTATGATGGTGTGTCCAAACATCAATAACTGCACCCTATTGGATATGATGCATACCATGATGTCTCTTATCGAATTACCATGATAGTTTATGGGTTAGGCATTAGAGACAACCACATTCACTTTAAATAGGGCACCACATAATTCCGATGAGATGACACCATATGAACTATGGTTTAGAGAAACCTAACCTGTCATTTCTTAAAAGTTTGGGGCTGCAACGCTTATGTGAAAAAGTTTCAGCCTAATAAGCTCGAACCCAAAGCGGATAAATGCATCTTCATAGGACACCCAAAACAGTTGGGTATACCTCCTGTCTCAGATCCGAAAGCAATAGGGATTGTTTCTGAAATCGGGTCCTTTCTCGAGAAAAAGGTTTCTCTCGAAAGAATTGAGTGGGAGGATGGTGGAGACTTGATGAGGTTATTGAACCGTCACTTCAACTAGTGTGTAGCAGGGCACAGGGAGTTGTTCCTGTGGCACCTACACCAATTGAAGTGGAAGCTTATGATAGTGATCATGAAACTTTGGATCAAGTCACTACCAAACCTCGTAGGATGACAAGGATGCGTACTACTTCAGAGTGGTACGTAATCCTGTCTTGGAAGTCATATTGCTAAACAACAATGAACCTATGAGCTATGGAGAAGCGATGGTGGGCCCGGATTCCAAAAAAATGGCTCAAGGCCATAAAATCCGAGAGAGGATCCATGTATGAAAACAAAGTGTAGACTTTGGAAGAACTACTTGATAGTCGTAAGGCTGTTGGGTGCAGATGGATTTTAAAAGGAAGACAGACAATGATGGTAAGTGTCACCATTGAGAAAGCTCGACTTGTCGTTAAGATGTTTCCCGACAAGTTCAAGGAGTTGACTACGATGAGACTTTCTCACACGTAGCGATGCTAAAAGTCTGTTGGAATTATGTTAGCAGTTACTGCATTATTTATGAAATCATGCAGATAGGATGTCAAAACATTGTTTCCTCGACGATTTTCTTGAGGAAAGGTTGTATGAGATACAACCAGAAGGTTTTGTCAATCCTGGAAAAATGCTAACAAGTATGCAAAGCTCCAGCAATCCTTCTAAGGACTGGAGTAAGCATCTCAGAGTTGGAATGTACGCTTTGATGAGATGATCAAAGATTTTGGGTTTATACATAGTTTATGAGAAACTTGTATTTCCAAAGAAGTGAGTGGGAGCACTATAAAATTTCTGATGAGTATATGTTGTAGACATATTGTTGATCGGAAATGATGTAGAATTTCTGGAAAGCATATAGGGTTATTTGAAAAGTGTTTTTCAATGGAAAACCTAGATTAAGCCACTTGAACATTGAGCATCAAGATCTATAAGGATAGATCAAAACGCTTAATGGCACTTTCAAATGAGCACATACCTTGACATGATCTTGAAGGTGTTCAAGATGGATCAGTCAAAGAAGGAGTTCTTGCCTGAGTTGTAAGGTATGAAGTTAAGACTTAAAGCTCGACCACGACAGAATAGAGAGAAAGGACGAAGGTCGTCCCCTATGCTTAGACATAGGCTCCATAGTATGCTATGCTGTGTACCGCACCTGATGTGTGCCTTGCCACATGTCTGGCAAGAGGGTACAAAGGTGATCAAGGAGTGGATCACCAGATAGCGGTCAAAATTGTCCTTGGAGAAAATAAGGACATGTTTCTCGATTATGGAGGTGATAAAGAGTTCGGCGTAAAGGGTTACGTCGATGCAAGCCTTAACACCTATCCGAATGACTCTGAATAGCAAACCGGATATGTATAGTGGAGCAACCATTTGGAATAGCTCCAAGTGGAACGTGGTAGCAGCATCTACGATATGACCTAAAGTTTTGCGAAATACATAGGGATCTGAATGTTGCAGACCCGTTGACTACAACCTCTCTCACAAGCATAACATGATCAAACCCAGAACTCATTGAGTGTTAATCACATAGTGATGTGAACTAGATTATTGACTCTAGTAAACTCTTTGGATGTTAGTCACATGGCGATGTGACCTGTGATCACATGGCAATGTGAACTAGATTATTGACTCTAGTGCAAGTGGGAGACTGTTGGAAATATGCCCTAGAGGCAATAATAAATTGACTATTATTATATTTCGTTGTTCATGATAATCATTTATTATCCATGCTAGAATTGTATTGATAGGAAACTCAGATACATGTGTGGATACATAGACAACACCATGTCCCTAGTAAGCCTCTAGTTGACTAGCTCGTTGATCAATAGATGGTTACGATTTCCAGACCATGGACATTGGATGTCGTTGATAATGGGATCACATCATTAGGAGAATGATGTGATGGACAAGACCCAATCCTAAGCCTAGCACAAAGATCGTGTAGTTCGTATGCTAAAGCTTTTCTAATGTCAAGTATCATTTCCTTAGACCATGAGATTGTGCAACTCCTGGATACCGTAGGAATACTTTGGGTGTGCCAAACGTCACAACGTAACTGGGTGGCTATAAAGGTACACTACAGGTATCTCCGAAAGTGTCTGTTGGGTTGGCACGAATCGAGACTGGGATTTGTCACTCCGTGTAAACGGAGAGGTATCTCTGGGCCCACTCGGTAGGACATCATCATAATGTGCACAATGTGACCAAGGAGTTGATCACGGGATGATGTGTTACGGAATGAGTAAAGAGACTTGCCGGTAACGAGATTGAACAAGGTATCGGGATACCGACGATCGAATCTCGGGCAAGTATCGTACCACTAGACAAAGGGAATTGTATACGGGATTGATTGAATCCTCGACATCGTGGTTCATCCGATGAGATCATCGTGGAACATGTGGGAGCCAACATGGCTATCCAGATCCCGCTGTTTGTTATTGGCCGGAGAGTTACCTCAGCCATGTCTGCATGACTCCCGAACCCGTAGGGTCTACGCACTTAAGGTTCGATGACGCTAGTGTTATAGGGAATAGATATACGTGGTTATCGAATGTTGTTCGGAGTCCCGGATGAGATCCCGGACGTCACGAGGAGTTCCGGAATGGTCCGGAGGTAAAGATTAATATATAGGAAGTATGGTTTTGGCCACCGGAAGTGTTCCGGGCATCACCGGTAGTGTACCGGGACCACCAGAGGGGTCCGGGGGTCCACCAGGTGGGGCCACCAGCCCCGGAGGCCTACATGGGCCAATAGTGGGAAGGGACCAGCCCCTAAGTGGGCTGGGGCGCCTCCCCACCAAGGCCCATGCGCCTAAGGGGAAGAGGGGGGAAACCCTAAGGGCAGATGGGCCTTAAGGCCCATGCCTGGTGCGCCTCCCTCTCCCCCTCCACTTGGCCGCCACCCTAGATAGGATTGGGGCTGGCCGCCGCCCCTAGGGTGGAACCCTAGGTGGGGCGCACCCCTCCCTCTCCCCTATATATACTTGAGGACTTGGGGCTGCCAACAGATGAGTTCCTCTCCTTCTTGGCGCAGCCCTACCCCTCTCCTCCTCGTCTCTTGCGGTGCTTGGCGAAGCCTGCTGGAGTACCACGCTCCTCCACCACCACCACGCCGTCGTGCTGCTGCTGGATGGAGTCTTCCCCAACCTCTCCTTCTCCCCTTGCTGGATCAAGGCGTAGGAGACGTCACCGGGCTGTACGTGTGTTGAACACGGAGGTGCCGTCCGTTCGGCACTAGGATCATCGGTGATTTGGATCACGACGAGTACGACTCCATCAACCCCGTTCACTTGAACGCTTCCGCGTAGCGATCTACAAGGGTATGTAGATGCACTCTCCTTCCCTCGTTGGTAGACTTCTCCATAGATTGATCTTGGTGATGCGTAGAAAATTTTGAATTTCTGCTACGTTCCCCAACAGTGGCCACCTCGTTTCTTTCTTGACGTCTACTCCAAGTCCTGTGGATCACGTTTGTTGCAAAAATAACTCCCCCGAAGGTTTCATTCCGTTTGGATTCCGTTTGATATCCCTTTCCTGCAAAACACTGAAATAGGCAAAAATACAACAATTTTCACTGGGCCTTGGGTTAGTAGGTTAGTCCCAAAAATAATATAAAAGTGTATAATAAAGCCCATTAAACATCCAAAACAGATAATATAATAGCATGGAACAATCAAAAATTATAGATACGTTGAAGATGTATCAGTCGTCGAGCTGAACGTGTGCAAAACTCGAAGGTGCCGTACATTCGGTGCTTGATCGGTCAGAATGAGAAGAAGTTCAACTACATCAACCGCGTTGTCAAACGCTTCCGCTTTCGGTCTACGAGGGTACGTGGACACACTCTCCCCTTCTCGTTGCTATGCATCTCCTAGATAGATCTTGCGTGATTGTAGGAATTTTTGAATTTGCATGCTACGTTCCCCAACACAATCATGATAATTTTTCAATATGTTATTCAACAATTCTTCAGTTTGTCCAACAGTTCGTTCCCTGAAAACACAACTAGCACAACTATCTAGGAAATCCCTAGAAGCATCGGTTAGTGCATGATAAAATATATCAAGTATTTCATTTTTCTTAAGAGGATGATCAGGCAAAGCATTAAGTAACTGGCAAAGCCTCCCCCAAGCTTGTGGGAGACTCTCTTCTTTAATTTGAACAAAGTTAAATATTTCCTGTAAGGCAGCTTGTTTCTTATGAGCAGGGAAATATTTTTCAGAGAAGTAATAAATCATATCTTGGAGACTACGCACACAACCAAGAGCAAGAGTATTATACCAAGCTTTAGCATCACCCTTTAATGAGAAAGGAAATAATTTGAGAATATAGTAATAGCGAGTTTTCTCATCATGAGTAAAAAGGGTGGCTATGTCATTCAACTTAGTAAGATGTGCCACAACAGTTTCATTTTCATAACCATGAAAAGGATCAGATTCAACCAAAGTAATGAACTATGTGTCGACAGAGAATTCATAATCCTTATCATCAATAAAGATTGGCGAAGCAGCAAACTTATGATCATATTTCATTCTAGCATTCAGAGATTTTTCCTTATACTTGCATAATAATTTCTCTAGATCATCTCTATCTCTACAAGTAAGAATATCTCTAGTTGTCTCCTCACTCATAACGTAACCTTCCGGTACCTTTGGCAATTCATATCTAGGAGGGCTAGTTCTAGCAGGTGTTTCAGGAGTTTCAGTTTCAAGCTCATCATCAGATTCAACAACATCATGTTGTATAACTCTAGCAATTTGTTTATCAAGAAAGTCACCAAGTGGCACATCATCATTAAGCAAGGTACTAGCATCATCATAAGCATAATCCATAGCAGAAGTAGCATCATCAATAACTTGGGACATATCAGAATTAATAACATGTGGTGGTGTTGCAAGTTTACTTATAAGAGAAGGTGAATCTAAAGCAGAACTGGATGACAGTTCCTTACCTCCCCCCGTCTTTGAGGGAAATATCTTGGTCTTAGCATCCTTCAGATTCTTCATAGTGATAAATTGATAATAATCTCAAGTGACTCAACAAATATAGCCATGCTCCCCAGCAATGGCGCCAGAAAAAGGTCTTGATAACCTGCAAGTATAGGGGATCGCAATAGTTTTCAAGGGTAGAGTATTCAACCCAAATTTATAGATTCGACACAAGGGGAGCCAAAGAATATTTGAAGGTATTAGCAGCTGAGTTGTCAATTCAACCACACCTAGAGATTAATTATCTACAACAAAGTGATCAGTAGCAAAGTAGTATGATAGTTTTGATAATAGTAGCAGCAGTAACGGTAACGGTAACAGTGATAACAGTAATTTTGTAGCAAGTGTAACAGTGATGATAGCAGTAGTAACTTAGCAAGAACAATATAGGATAAATTCGTAGGAATTGGATCGGTGACTTGTTGGATGCTATTCATCATGAGACAGTTATAACCTAGGGCGATATGGCACTAGCTCTAGTTCGTCAATATAATGTAGGCATGCATTCCGTAAATAGTCATATGTGATTATGGAAAGAACTTGCATGACATCTTTTGTCCTACCCTCCCGTGGCAGGCGGGTCCATATTGGAAACTAAGGGATATTAAGGCCTCCTTTTAATAGAGAACCGGAACAAAGCATTAACACATAGTGAATACATGAACTCCTCAAACTACGATCATCACCGGGAGTGGTCCCAATTATTGTCACTCCGGGGTTGCCGGATCATAACACGTAGTAGGTGACTATAACTTGCAAGATCAGATCTAGAATATGGATATAATGGTGATAACATAAATAGTTCAGATCTGAAATCATGGCACCGAGCCCAAAGTGACAAGCATTAATCATGGCAAAGGCATAGCAACATCAATCTAAGAACATAGTGGATACTAGGGATCAAGCCCTAACAAAACTAACTCGATTACATGACGAATCTCATCCAACTCCTCACCGACCAACGGGCCTACAAAGGAATTACTCACTCCCGGTGGGGAGCATCATGAAATTGGTGATGAAGAAGGGTTGGCGATGACGAAGAACGAAGATCCCCCTCTCCGGAGCCCCAAACGGACTCTAGATCTGGCCTCCCGATGAAGAACAGGAGATGACGGCGGCTCCATCTCATGGATCGTGATAATTCTTTCTCCCCATTTTTTGGAAAAATAGGATTTTATAGCGTCGGTTTCAGGGTCTGCGGGGCCACCAGGTGGGGACAACCCACCTAGGCGCGCCTGGTGAGGGGGGCGCGTCCTGATGGGTTGTGCCCACCCAAGTACCCCCCCTTCAGTAGGTCTTGGCTCCACAAATTCCTGTATATTATATAAAAATTCCTCGCAAAGTTTTGTTCCATTCCGAGAACTTTTATTTCTGCACAAAAACAACACCATGATAGTTCTGCTGAAAACAGGGGCAGACGGAGGTTAGTTTCATTCAAATCATGCAAATTAGAGTCCAAAACAAGAGGAAAAGCGTTAGGAAAAGTAGATACATTGGAGACGTATCAGGTAACGGTTGCGCGAGTCCATGGAGGGCTCCACCCATGAAGGGTCCATGAAGAAGCAACCTTGTCTATTCCACCATGGCTTCCGCCCACGAAGGACTAGCCTCACTCGGGTAGATCTCCACGAAGTAGGCGATCTCAGTGCCCTTACAAACTCCTTGGTTCAACTCTACATGATCTTGGAGGCTCCCAAGTGACACCTAACCAATCTAAAAGACACCACTTTCCAAAAGGTAATAGATGTTGTGTTGGTGATGAACTCCTTACTCTTGTGCTTAAAATGTTAGTCTCCTCGATACTCAATCCCTCTCTCACAGATTTGGCTTGAGTAGAAGAAGGATTGGAGTGGAAAGCAATTTGAGGAGGCTAGAAATCAAGGTTCGGATGGTAGAAATGGAATTTCTTGATCTCAGCACATGAGTAGGTGATTCTCTCTAAGAAAATGAATGATGAAAGTTGTGTTTCGTTCGGATGGCTCTCCTTGAGAGTAAGTGGTGGTGGAGGGGTATAAATAGGCGGCACCAAAAGTCCAACTGATACAAGTCTTTGACCCAACTCGGTGGTACCGATCTGAAATCTCGGTGAGACCGACTGGTGCAAAAAACTTGACCGTTTAGCGCTTTCGGTGAGGCCGATTATACCATCTCAGTGGGACCGAAGTGCAATGGCTACGGCAGAGCCACGTCTTGGTAATCCGATTGTTTTGTCTCGGTGATTCTGAAATGAAACGACTCCATCACAGAAGTTTGGCAAGGCCTTCTCGGTGGGACCGGGAACCAATTCGGTCAGACCGAAATGTTAGGGTTTTGGCTGTGGCAGTAGGATGATCATCTCGGTGGGCTCGGAATGGATTGTATCAGTGGGATCGAAATGATGATTTAGGGTTTGGACAGATGTGATTGTGGGAAAGTGATGGAGGGTTTTTGGAGCAATATCAGTGAGCACTTTGAGCAACAACCTCATCAACAATACCCTATCCTCTTTTAACAGTATTGGCTTTCTTAAGGGACTCGGTGTAATCTTGGATCACTAAACCAAAAATATAGAGTCTTAGGGTAGCCAATTCATGTTCTTCACATTTTGAGGGGTCTACATCCGTTAGTTCATGCCATGCCAATCATTGATTTTTTGTGAAATCTATCATCAATGTTCATTAGATCAATGACATATATGTTGTTATTAATTATCAAAATCATCCGAGGATTAGTTGCACTTCCATCTCCAATGATGAAGAAGACGGCTATCAAAACCCTAACCAATCTAATGAAAACATTACTTTTATTAAGAACTCCACCCCTCCTGACGTCAGCGAGGCCGGCTGAAGGAGGGGGAGCCGATCTATGGTGGAGGCCGAAGTGATGGTGGCAGCTAGGTTTTGAGAAGTCTCATACAGGAGAAAGAGTCTCGTCTGCTTGTACAGGTTGTAACCTCCAGCTAGTTGTTCTCAACGCCCATCGCAAAAAAAAAAAGGGGGGGAAGACGAGGAGCATACTCGTTTGGGCTTTTAAGGGCTTCTACTAGGCCGGGCCACGTCTGTTAACGCGGGTCCATGGATGATAATGCCTCAAAAGAAAAAAAAACTCTTTTTTTTCTTCCTATTTTATAGCGTGATACCCCCGCAACCGCAGCTCCGTATATCCCAACCCAACCCCAGCAAAAGCAGTCCGCGACTTGCGAGCAGAGTACACGACGCGACCGCGAGCCAAACCCTACCGCGAACACGTCGGTGATGAGCTCCTCCAACGGCAACGGCGGGAAGAAGCCGGCACCGTCCGGCGGGCGCGGGGGCATCCGCACCCTCGCCGACATCAACCGCGGCCCCTCCGGGTTCCCAGGCGCAGGCGGCAGCGGCAGCGGCAGCGACTCCGATGAGCCCCAGGAGTACTACACCGGCGGCGAGAAGAGGTTTCTCCATCTCCCTCCTAGCAGATTTTGTATTGCCCTCTCGAGATTTGGCGGCGATCGCTTGTGGGCATCGGGATCCCCGCCTCCTGCTGCCATCGTCTAGTTAGGCGTAGATTGCAGAACGGCAACCTCATAAATAACCAGATTTATATTTTTTTTCGGCGGTTGATCTACGTCGGTTGGATTCTTTTGGCATGCGAACTGTGCGGGATACAGGTTAAACTTTACTAGGTTAGAGCTGACCACCGAGTTCTGAGAGGTAGGTGTAGTGTTCAATGCTGCTCAGATTAGATCGGCACGAACGATTGCAGATTGATACTTTTTGCAGGCAAATTTATTCAAGATCGGACTAGTTTAGTTTGGTCATGTATTGGTTCCGCTGAAGTGTAGGCTTTGCTATTAGATTTATGGGTCTGTCTGGTGCACATCTAGATGTGCCCTACTTATTGCATATCTAAGTGACTCAATCATCAAGCTTAAAAAAGGAAAAGAAAAAAGAAAGAAAATACCCACACGAATCTCCGGGTAAAAGAATCAATGATATAGGACTTAGATGTGAAATACTTACGGCATCTAGATGTGCTTTAGCAAAACTGTAGATTTATATTCGGGGAAGTTTCTGCCACCGCTGTAATTTATTGGTTGACAATGTGAACATCTACTCCCTCCGTCCCAAAATTCTTGTCTTAGATTTGTCTAGATACGGATGTATCTAACACTAAAACGTAACTAGATACATCCATATTTAGACAAATCTAAGACAAGAATTTGTGTTAGATACATCCGTATCTAGACAAATCTAAGACAAGAATTTTGGGACGGAGGGAGTACTAGAGAAACAACGCCAAATAATTCAGTTCAGTTTAATGTACTTATGCTATCACGTTTCATTCTGATCTTGTTTCTTCTAGGCTTCTAGTAGTCTGTTGCCCAGTCTGGTAGTGTTATCAACCTGTCACAACACAGATCATCTGATCACCTAGTCCTTTTAGTTTGATGAATATAATGACTCTACCTGATTTAGTCATCCTCAACTATCATTACGATGAACATACAGGAGGTGGGATATGATGGTCTGTTTAGTTTTCCAATAGTTCCAAACCATTTATATCTAAAACAACAATGCTATCATCAGTTCGCTTTTGGTTTGCTTCAACTTCCGGGATATGGATATATACAATATTGTGAACTGTATAATGGCATCCACATATGTACTTGTTGTAGGCAAATAGCCTTGTAATTTCTTGCTGCTGTTACCAGTTGCAATAAACTATATCTATCTGTCAAAGTTGCTGTATGTAATGCATGGTACAAAAAGTACCCGTGTTAATGTTGTATGGTGGTCATAATTCTAGTGATGCATCATGCATCTCTTCACGATAATCAGGTTGACAAATATCTGATGTAGCATGACTCCACTTCAATCAAAGACAGCTTATATTGTTATACCATTTTTTTTTCTAAAGTTTATATATGTATATTAGATAACTATTTTTTGCACCCAATGTTACCGCTATAAGAAGCCGTGTGGAAGGATTCTAGATTATGTTGCATGCCTTCCCAAAGGCTGGATATTACGTTGCTTCAGTGTGGGCTGTTGGTCTATTTGCACCTTAGTACTAATATTGGCCCCCCTTTTTTCATCCATCTGGACTTCTGGACCTCTTTTGGCCTGCAGGTTCAGTGCCATCTTATCATGCATCGTGACTAGAGCACCTGAGCTTGAACACTCCTCTGGAAATGTCTACATATTACAGATGAACTGCGTTAATAACCAAGTTAAAAAAGGTGCGCCTAAGCGAGCTCTTAAGTGCCTAGGCTCTAGGCGATAGCAAAACGCCTAGCGCATAACTACGCTTAATCTGCGCATAAGCATACACTTTGATCAGAAAAGCGCAAGGCGGTGGCAAAACGCATAATTAACGCCTAGCGCGTTTTTTGAACTATGGTTAATAAGAATAAATGGACCTATTGCTAGTGGTCCGTCCAAAGTAGAATCTGTTGTACTCCCTCCGTTACTAAATATAAGTCTTTGTAGAGATTCCACTATGGACTACATATGGAGCAAATTGAGTGAATCTACACTCTAAAATGCATCTACATACATCCGTATGTGGTCCATAGTGAAATCTCTACAAAGACTTATATTTAGGAACGGAGGGAGTACTTTTCTTGCATTTAGGGTCTATATGCTTTTCTGTGTCTTTTTTGTTCCCCTTCTAGAGTTATTACTCCCTCCGTTTCATAATTATTGTCATGGTTTTAGTTCAAATTTGAAACATAACCACGACGATAATTATGGAATGGAGGGATACTTCATAGCATGGGTAGATCTCAATAATTTTTAGTTTGGGTTTTCTGATTGCTTTTGAATATTTACATTTTTACTTGAATAATTTTTTTCCCTATATTTGTCTTTGCTTCTGTGCAGTGGGATGCTTGTTCAAGATCCAACAAGGAGAAATAATGTGGACTCAATCTTTGAGCAAGCTAGAGTGATGGGTGCTCAGCAAGTTCCACTGCCTTCTTTTGAAGGCCAATCTTCCAGCTCAACCAGCTTTGCAGGAACAGGTCGTCTGCTTTCAGGGGATGCGCAGACAGCACCAGCTGCTCCTCAACCACCGCAGGATGTTCTTCACAATATACATTTCTGGAACAATGGTTTCACAGTAGATGATGGTCCACTAAGAGCCTATGAGGACCCTGCAAATGCAGACTTCATCGAGGTTACAATGAATCTTTTTAAAATTTCTGGGCAATTTTACTTTGTCGTGTACCAGTAGTTGTTTTCAGCATGTCTTTTCATCATCCCCCTGTGTCGCTGTGTGCTGCCTTCATATTTTTGCATGCCTTTTGATGCTTTAAATATAGAGTTTATATTTGAGGATGGTTGTTATGCTTAATAGTGTACTAGTGGTTTCATAGGAGTGTAGGTTATGACCCAAGTCATCATGACGAAATGGTAATTACACAGTTCCATCAGTTTTTTACTAGACTGCCTTGGGCCCAGTTTGTAGTATTACCAGTATTACTACTTCCAACCAGTTCTGATAGAGAGTAGGATGTAGCTGCAACATCCGAAACTCATATTGGGTGGAAAATTAAGCTGGAACCTGAACCACTCCTATGTTAAATTGTTAATACATCGTAAATCAAAACATATCTCGCTTCACTGTGACGATTACCATGCCAGAGAAGGAACATTGAAAACAGAATGTGCACTTGCTCTGGTTCTTAGTTTGTTCTCATACACCATTTCTTGTCACTAGCTTTTTCCCCCTCTTAACCTAAGTCTGCTGTTTGAGGTATGGATTTTATTAAGCTTTTTTTCAAATCCATGTGTTCTCAGTTTGAGGTTCATCCATAGATCATCTGGATACGTGCTGCTTTCCATTTCCTAGGTCGCAGTCAGTTTTGCATTATTTGAGTATGGTAACAAGGGCAACATCCACCCCTGCGATTAACATTTAAACATGAAGTGAACAGTAGTTGTTTGCGGTTGAAGGAAGTTTACACGCTCACCCTGTACTTTCAGAGCATCAAGAAGTCCCAGTGCCCCCAAGAGCTGGAGCCTGCTGATCGAAGGACAGCTGTCCATGTCAATGTTATAAAACGACATGGAGATTATGAGGTAGGCCTTTCATTTATTTGCAGTATACCAGTGTTAAATATGTTAACCTTGTTTGTGGTTTTGTTCATCTAGGAACCTGCAAGGCCTCGATCAGCTTTCCAGGGTGTTGGTAGAACCCTTGGTGGGTCTTCAGCAGATGAGAGTCCTGCACCAGCTCCTGTGACACAAGAGCCCCGCGGTGCTCCCAGGTCAATTGGCATAGTTGTGGATGACTCGCAGCCCTTTACATCCATACAGCTAAGGTTGGCGGACGGCACTCGCATGGTCGCTCGGTTTAACCTTAACCACACCGTGGGCGACATCAGGTCTTTCATTGATGCATCCCGCCCAGGAGCTGCGCGGCCGTATCAGTTGCAGACTGGCTTCCCACCCAAGCAGCTGACTGACCCTACGCAGACTGTTGACCAAGCTGGACTCAAGAACTCCGTTATCATGCAGAAGATGTAGTTCTCACCGAGCTGGATCTGTCGCACAGAATGTCTTTCCGATGCAATTATTAAATTAGTGCTGCTGAATGGTTTATCATGTCCACTAGATACTGCACTTTGCATGCAACCTGTGATGTACTGGTTGTTTTGTCGATAAACGTCAGTGGAGTCTATATTCGTCTTGCTACCAATTATGAATGTCTATCAAAGTTAATGAATGTCCGGTTGTCTATCATCAGATGGGCTTGCTTGTTCTCATTTCCTTTTCCTTGAATCGTAAGAAATTGGGCCTTTTATTTGCGAGGGTAAGAAATTGATATAGTTTCAGATAGAAGATTCAGTTCCAGTAAAGTATCGTAGAGTAACCTCATTATAATTTCGGATAGAAGATTCACTTCCATTCGATTATCACCCCTTACACGCGAGATAACAGCAGAACGCTCTCACCTCCGATGTGCAGAGTTAGGTCTAGCTAGGCTCTTTACTTTTTGACCATTTTTCAGTCTCCAAAACTAACGTTTTATGCTGCAAAAATAGCACTAGAAGTCTACATCCAAAATGTCACTACCTTCATGAAGGCGTCTACGCCCTTTTCCACTGCACTATGGGGAAAACCCTAGTTCCAGGTTCCTGGATCGGGCGATGACGGTCCTTGGAGGCAATGTGACGGTCCTTCTTCGAGGCAATGTGATCTTTACTTTGCTTGTCCCGTCACTGCCAGGGCCGGCCCTGTGTTTCGGGAGGCCCTAGGCGAACTCGACGATATGGGCCCCTATGTCCTATGTCCTAAGACCATATATGTATGCGTGTGCGTTATATATATATATATATATATATATATATATATATATATATATATATATATATATATATATATATATATATATAACTTATTAAGAGTAACTTTCAATCACACATCTTTACTTTAAAATTTGACTATAATAATTCAATGATTCCATCAAGAACAATAGTAACCAAATTCGAAGTGACTCTATCAACAACAATGATATAAAAAGATCGCAAAATGAAATCCTAGACATGTACATAGAATGACAAAAAATTAATAGATTGGATTAGAAAATTTTAAAATTTTGTGCATACTGAAATTGGAGGATGGATCATGGATGTATAGTTGAATGGATCATGGATGTATAGTTGAATACGTACATACTAAATAAAGAAGAAATAAACTACTGAAGGTTTGGGGGATGGACAAGAACTGAGAAAATTAACATGGATGGAAACGTTCAAACGTATTCACTTGTAGAATTTCAGCGATTGGAGACGGCCGCGTTGTAGACTTCAAGACTTGCAGTCGGGTGTATACTTGTATAGGTATTGTCGTGGTGCTGCCTTGCCGGATGCCGGATGGCCGGGTTGCCGGACTGCCGCGCGGGGGCGGCGCTCGCAGCTCTAGCGGGCAGCGGCGGCCGAGGCGAGGGCGACGCGGCAAGGCACCGAGCGAGGAGGCCGACGGGCGTCATGGGCCACGAAAAACGAGCAGTCGTGTGCCTGGGAACTGGCGTGTGTCACGGCGCCCGACCCTTCGTGTTTGCTAATCGATCAAGGGTCGCTAGCTTGACACTTCGTGTTTGCTAATCGATCAAGGGTCGCTAGCTAGCTATCTGATGGGCCTCTTATTTCTTTTCTTTAATTCTTTTCATATTTTTTGCTGGGTTATAGTATATATAAATGCTCCATCATGGGCCCCTCCCTTGCCTGGGCCCTAGGCCGTCGCCCCGTCGCCCATACCCCAGGGCCGTCCCTGGTCACTGCTTGCTGCTGGGATGCTAGCACAGTGGCCTTGGATGAGTGTAGCATGGTCTAGCGTAGTTCGAGGGCCATCATGCGGCTTGCCCTACCGTGTCTTTGTGAAGTCGGAGCTGTCCTGGGGGAAGGCCTATATAAACCCCCCAGGGCACCCATGCAAAGGGTGCAGCCTCATAGAGATTACACACACATAGAGAGAGGGAAGTTAGGGTTAGCCTTGCTCTTCTTCCTCCACTAGAGAAACGGCTCGAGGAACATGCTTGTAGCCACCTTTGACGATCTAGTGATCACGCGGAGACCCCACAGAGCAGGACTAGGGGTGTTATCTCCTAGGAGAGCCCTGTCGGTGTCAAAACCGGCGGATCTCGGGTAGGGGGTTCCGAACTGTGCGTCTGGGGTCGATGGTAACATGAGACAGGGGACACGATGTTTACACAGGTTCGGGCCCTCTTTATGGAGGTAATACCCTACTTCCTGCTTGATTGATCTTGATGAATATGAGGATTACAAGAGTTGATCTACCACGAGATCGTAATGGCTAAACCCTAGATGTCTAGCCTGTATGATTGTGATTGCCTCTACGGACTAAGCCCTCCGGTTTATATAGACATCGAAGGGGCCTAGGGTTGTACAGAGTTGGTTTACAAAGGAAGGAATCTACATATCCGAACGCCAAGCTTGCCATCCACGCAAAGGAGAGTCCCATCCGGACACGGGAGAAAGTCTTCTGTCTTGTATCTTCATAGCCCATTAGTCCGGCCCATGTTATACATAGTCCGGACGCCCGAGGACCCCTTAATCCAAGACTCCCTCATTAGCCCCTGAACCAGACTTCAATGATGATGTGTCCGGTACGCAAATTGTTTTCGGCATTGCAAGCCGGGTTCCTCCTCCGAATACTCCAAAACAACCTTCGAACACAGAAAACGTGTCGGGCTCTGCAAAACGAATACCACACACTCACGTAGAGAGTATAATATTTTACGAGTCCAATCCACTGACAACTTTTGTAGCGTGACATCACGTCACTGCCCGGTCATTATTTCGAACCGTTTTTAGCCTCCCGCTCCATGTTTTAAGATGCGGTTTTATTGGCACGTCTTGTCGAAGTAGAGATCGTGTCCCCTTATTGCGGGATTCTCATCAATACGGGCGTGGGTAATCAAACCGTGCCGTCTGCACGGCCCTTGGGGAATAGGCGAGTTTTAAAGCGAGTGGGGAGGCGCTTGATATTCACAGCCTTTATAAAGGGATACGGATTTCACCTTTTCACCCACGCCCTCTTCCTCTCTGCCCATCCATTCTCGAGCTCCAGCGCCCAAGCTTCCACCTCAAAAAGCACTCCAGCCATGTCCGGATCTGGAGCGCAGGGCAAGTGGATGGTTTCCTCCGTCAAGGAGAAGGACATCACCAAGCTCCAGAAGGCCAGGTACTTAGCCCAGGAAATCGCCCACCGGCTTCCAGCAACGGGGCAGATCATCCCCACCCCGGAGCCCCATGAGAGGATGGTATTCATCCCCCACTTCGTCCGTGAATTGGGATTCCCTCTCCACCCATTCGTCCGCGGACTCATGTTCTACTATGGGCTGGATTTCCACGATCTGGCCCCCAACTCCTTCCTCAACATCTCGTCATTTATTGTCGTGTGCGAGGCCTTCCTCCGCATCCCACCCCACTTCGGATTGTGGTTAAATATCTTCAATGTGAAGCCGAAGGTGGTGGGTGGTCAACACGCAGAGTGCGGAGGCGCCATGGTGAGCAAGATGCCCAATGTCTCATGGCCCAAAGGTACCTTCGTGGAGACCGTCAAAGGGTGGCAAAAGCAGTGGTTCTACATCACAGAGCCTCGCGACACCACTTGGGCCGCGACTCCTGAATTCCAGTCCGGAGCCCCGATGCGGCTCACCTCCTGGCTAGACAAGGGCCCGGACTGGTCTTCGTCAGACGAGCTGACAGCGCTTCAGACGCGCATTAGGAGCATGGTAGACAAGAACATCAAGCTTGTCAATGTGATCCAGGTGATGCTTGTTCGCCGGATCCTTCTGTGCCAAAGCTGGGCTTGACATTTGTGGGAGTTCGATCCGGCCGAGCACCATACCTTGCAACAGTTCTTCGGCACTATGCGCGAAGACATCTGGAAGGTGCTCTTTAAGGCCAACGAGACGTGGCCGGCGAAGACCGAGGACCGCGAGCACGACTTGGCCCATCCCGCCAGTCCGGTAAGTTTTTCGTATTTCAAGGTGTATCCTTTACTTGCATACTCAAGGAAGACGCCTAAGCTTCCCCATTTATTTTTTCAGAGCTGGACAAATAAGGCGGAGCGGATCCAGTGTCCGGCTCCGCTGCCCGAAAACCCAACAATCCCTCTTCTGACGAAGATGCTAGTTCTGGCGCCCTACCAAGCGCCGGAGAAGAAGGCCAAGGAGACCAGGAGTGGTTTCCACCATAAGGGCACTTCGGACATGACGTCCGAAGACGCCGAGACCCACTCCTCCCACACCGAAGGCGAGGAAGAGGAGGAGGAAAGCAACTCTCCTCCAGAGGGTGGGGGGACGAAGAAAAGGGGGGCCTCCACGCATCTGGAGGCAGAGGCGTCCAAGAAGGGGAAGGTCTCCCCCGCGGACAACTCCACGTGGGACATCGATAGCAGCTCAGAGTGGTGCCCCAGGGATAAGCCCCTGGCCGAATTGTAAGTACTCAAAGACGCACACATATATCCAGCTCCTTTACTTCATGGTTTTAACATGTTGAATTATGCGCTGCAGTCTGACTCGTTCTGACCTCCAGCGATCCTCATCTCCGGGGAATTCGCTGGATCCGAAGGTGATGGACAGCGGGTCCCTTCCGGCGGCCTCTTCTCCCAAGGCCATGGATGACACCGAGGTGCTGTGTCAAAGGACCTCCCCAGGCCAGGGAGAGACGCAGGAGGCCGTCAGGGTGGCGCCAGAGGTGAACCCTCGGCCGCCGGACACATGGGGGAGTAAATCCCCATGGAGACTGGCGATGGGGGCCATATCCAATCCGGCACCTAGCCGAATACAATTCTGGAGACCTATACGGCTCTGGAATTCGGCAAGTAGCCTCCTTCAAAAGAAGGAGGTGCACCGATTCCACCGATGACCTCTGTCCATCCAGAGGCACCGGATACTCTACTAGAAGCGCTGCGAAGTGCTTCCATTGTTGAGGAACACCGTACCCTCATGGGTACGGTGGTTGAGAGGATTTAGTCCACAAAGAGCGGACTGACCGAAGCCTGCACAAGCCTTCTAACAGGCTTTGAGGTATGAAAACGCAATTTATGCAAAAGGAATGTCATAGTATAGACAGTAGCCCCTGAGACACTGTCCGGTGTTCGAAAAGAAAAGCCAGACAAAGGATCAACTAATTTTCGCAGGAGACTAACCATACGTGTCAATGTGAATAAGCATGCGTCTTTGCTGGCTGCGACCTCTCATGCTGCCGAGGTCTCCGGACTGAAGCAGAGTCTGGAGCGGACCGAGGAAGAGCTCGGCCGCATGAAAAAACAGCCGGAGGACCATGAGGGTATGCAATGACCTTGTGTAGATTCAGAAAGGATGAATGATTTGTGTTGACCATAGTACCATGATATTTTGTAGGAGCGGCGACCGAGATGGAGACCCTCAAGAAGGCACTGGCCGAAGCCCAGGAGAGAGCAGCAAAGGAACAAGCCGCCCGCGAGAAACACGAGGCCAGGGTTGGTGAGGTCCAGCAGGAGCTCCAGGACGCCGTGAAGAAATCCGAGTCCTTGGAGCGCAATGTTGCAGATCAAGAGTCTGAACTTGCCAAGGCCCGCCAAAGCGCACACGATGCCCGGGTTGAAGCCCAGGGAGCCCTCCAGGAAATCCAGGAGGCCAGAAAAATCGCGGCGGGTAAGGCCTTTATTATGCAGAGAAAGTATGTGAAGAAAAGGTTCCTCTTACTGACCCGGATTTGGAGTTCTCCAGGGGCGTTTGCGGATCTACCGCGTAGTGTTGCTGATGCTGCCGAATTCTTCCGAGCCGAAGAGGGGAGCTCAACGGAGAAGCTGTTCTGGTTGCAATACCTTACGCAGAGCATCCGGTGCCCTTTAGCGATCAGCTGAAACAGCTGACCGAACTGCATAGGGTGGCCGAACTGGCCATGAAGGATTTGATAATCCGTCTATGGCCTACGACGCCATACCCAGCAGCTACTCCGGGCTCATGAAGCGGCTGGTCAATGCCTGCCCTCGGCTTGATGCCATCAAGCGGTCAGTCTGCATTGAAGGTGCGCGGATGGCCTTCGCCCGTGTCAAGGTGCAGTGGGCGAAGATGGATGCCGTCAAGCTCGCCACCGAGGGATTGCCCGCGGGTATGGAGCACCGCACGCCCGAGTGGTATTTTGATGATGTCCTGAAGGGATCCCGCATTGTAGAGTGCCAGTGTTCAAAAGACATTATCTTTGAATGAAGTCATTCATGTTATCCCTTCCTATATTATGAAACAAAGTCTTATGTAATATAATGTTTGTTGTTTGAAAATTTTACCTCCTGTGCGTCCGTTTTGTTAAATCTGAGAGTTGGCCAGTCGTCGGCTTCAGCCCCCACATAGGTAGTACAGGGGTGTTCGGGATGAATCTAAACACTCTTGATCCAAGAGTTTGGTCCTTGAAGGAGGTGTTTAGCGCAACGAACCAGGCAATCGGACTATGTGGCTTTATCACTCTCACTTAGCCATAGGAGTTTCACAATAGGAATGTAGGCGCAACCCCTAGTTATTATTTAATCCAGACTAGGGTGCTGTAGACACCTGATCGGGTAGAGGCCGATTCGTCGCACAATGCGGAACAAATCGCAAAAGATTTTTAACCTCCGAATAGCTGACTAGCTCTTGCCGTATCATGACAGTCAGTTTTCGGCTTTCTCTACTGAGGTGTTTGCTTGGATAAACCAGAAACACAATCACAGTAGTTCTCCCTTTACTACCCTAGCCGATAGGATGGAACGTAAGGTAGCAAGTGATACGTCTCCAACGTATCTATAATATTTGATTGTTCCATGCTATATTATATTCTATTTTGGACATTATTAGGCTTTATTATACACTTTTATATTATTTTTGGGACTAACCTATTAGCCGGAGGCCCAGCCTAGAATTGCTGTTTTTTGCCTATTTCAGAGTTTCGCAGAAAAAGAATATCAAACGGAGTCCAAACGGAACGAAACCTTCGGGAACATGATTTTTTGAATGAACGTGATCCAGAGGACTTGGACCCTACGTCAAGAAAGCTACCAGGAAGGCACGAGGTAGGGGGCGCGCCTACCCCCTTCCCCCAGGCACGCCCTCCACCCTCGTGGGGCCCATGTTGCTCCACCGACGTACTTCTTCCTCCTATATATACCTACGTACCCCCAAAGTATCAGATACGGAGCCAAAAACCTAATTCCACCGCCGCAACCTTCTGTACCCGTGAGATCCCATCTTGGGGCCTTTTCCGGAGCTCCGCCTGAGGGGGCATCAATCACGGAGGGCTTCTACATCAACACCATAGCCTCTCCGATGATGTGTGAGTAGTTTACCTCAGACCTTCGGGTCCATAGTTATTAGCTAGATGGCTTCTTCTCTCTCTTTGGATCTCAATACAAAGTTCTCCACGATTCTCGTGGAGATCTATTCGATGTAATCTTCTTTTGCGGTGTGTTTGTTGAGACCGATGAATTGTTGGTTTATGATCAAGTTTATCTATGAACAATATTTGAATCTTCTCCGAATTCTTTTATGTATGATTGGTTATCTTTGCAAGTCTCTTCGAATTATCAGTTTGGTTTGGCCTACTAGATTGATCTTTCTTGCAATGGGAGAAGTGCTTAGCTTTGGGTTCAATCTTGCGGTGTCCTTTCCTAGTGACAGTAGGGGCAGCAAGGCACGTATTGTATTTTTGCCATCGAGGATAACAAGATGGGGTTTGTATCATATTGCATGAGTTTATCCCTCTACATCATGTCATCTTACTTAAAGCGTTACTCTGTTCCTTTGAACTTAATACTCTAGATGCATGCTGGTTAGCGGTCGATGTGTGGAGTAATAGTAGTAGATGCAGGCAGGAGTCGGTCTACTTGTCTCGGACATGATGCCTATATACATGATCATACCTAGATATTCTCATAACTATGCTCAATTCTGTCAATTGCTCAATAGTAATTTGTTTACCCACCGTAATACTTATGCTCTCGAGAGAAGCCACTAGTGAAACCTATGGCTCCTGGGTCTATTTTCCATCATATTAATCTCCCGTTAACAAGCTATTTCTGGTGCCGTTTTTATTTCACTTTATTTACTTTGCATCTTTATCATAAAAACACCAAAAATATTATCTTATCATATCTATCAGATCTCACTCTCGTAAGTGACCGTGTAGGGATTGACAACCCCTTATCGCGTTGGTTGCGAGGATTTATTTGTTTGTGTAGGTGCGAGGGACTCGTGCGTGGCCTCCTACTGGATTGATACCTTGGTTCTCAAAAACTGAGGGAAATACTTACGCTACTTTGCTGCATCACCCTTTCCTCTTCAAGGGAAAACCAACGCAGTGCTCAAGAGGTAGCAGCAAGCACAGGAGCCGGGCAACCCAACTATTGACCAAAGACACCAGTAAAAAAAACTATTGACCAAAGACATGATTCAGAGCCGATGCATATAATGCTAAAATTCGAGGTGCCGAACTGTACTGTAAAAAGTGTTCGGACTTTGTTGCCGTAGTATGGAGCATAATGAAGCCCGTAGCGAATTAAAGCGTACGGGTGCAATCCATAAGAATAGTGAAATAAAATTAAGTATTAAGCTCGTGCCACGCAAGTTGGGCCACAAACTGTTTCCATTATAGTTTGATTAATACGTCAAAGCGTATTTGTACAAATAGTGCGATAAGCAACCTGGCTTTTTAACATGCCAAGACCAAGGGGGAGCTACGTGCGGGTCCCGAAAACAGGTAGAATGATCTTCAAGAAGAACATCTAGAGATTCCCCCACACGTCTGTACTGCTTGCCACCTTGGTGTATCTATCCTTCGAAAGGACCGATGATCAGGCCATCGGGAGGGGCCTGTGAAAGAAAAGACTAAAAAATGGTAAAAAGGAAAAAGAAACGTATGTGTGGGAGCCGTATGATGGACCACAATCAAGTTACGCCTCCGTCTATGCCCATGGTATTTTGAGTGCGTAGTTATGTACGCGCGGTATGTACACCGCCATTTGGTCGGGACTGAGACGGAGGCCGAATTGCTAGTCGAGCTCCTGACGGGCTAGACTGTCCTGATGCATAGTAGTCCAGACTCGTTTGACAATGTCCGGGAGCTTGGCCGCCGAATTAAGGTTCTGCTTGATAAGGCCGCTCTGTACTTCTGCTACTAGGGCCGCGGTGTGCTCCTTAGTACGGAGGGAGCGCTCCGTGTTTCCATTGACTGTTATGACACCGCGTGGTTCGGGCATCTTAAGTTTGAGATAAGCATAGTGTGGCACCACATTGAATCAAGCAAATGCAGTTCGCCCGAGTAGTGCGTGATAGCCACTGCGGAAGGGGACGATGTCGAAGATCAATTCTTTGCTTCGGAAGTTGTCCGGGGATCAGAAGACAACTTCCAATGTGATTGAACCCGTGCAGCGGGCCTCTACACCTGGTATTACTCCTTTAAAGGTAGTTTTTGTGGGCTTGTTCCTTGATGTATCGATGCCCATTTTGTGGACTGTATCCTGATAGAGCAGGTTGAGGCTGCCGCCACCATCCATGAGGACTTTCGTGAGGTGGAATCCATCAATAATTGGGTCAAGGACCAGTGTGGCTGAACCACCATGACGGATACTGGTCGGATGGTCCCTGTGATCGAAGGTGATCGACATGATGACCATGGGTTGAATTTTGGGGTGACTGGCTCTATTGCATAGATGTCCCTGAGCGCACGTTTGCGCTCCCTCTTGGGGATATGGGTAACGTATATCATGTTCACCGTTTTAACCCGGGGGGGGGACTTCTTCTGCCCCCCTGTGTTCGGTGGACGGGGCTCCTCCTCGTCGTCCTCACTTTGCGACCCCTTCTCATTGTTCTCGGCATTTAACTTGCCGGCCTGTTTAAAAACCCAACATCTTCTGTTAGTATGATTGGCTGGTTTGTCGGGGTGCCATGGATCTGACATGGATGATCGAGTATGCGGTCCATGCTGGATGAGCCCGGATTGTTCCTTTTAAATGGCTTCTTCCGTTGGCTGGATTTGGAGCAACTGAATCTGGCATTGACCGCCGTGTTATCGGTCTTATCACCGTTGTTTCGACGCTTGTTCCTTTGCGTCGGGGCTTGCTGTTGCTATTTCTGGCTTCGGAGGTGCCAGGTTCGCTTGAACTATTGTTGCTACAGGCTAGCCAGCTATCTTCGCCCATGCAAAAGCGGGTCATGAGTGTCGTGAGGGCTGCCATGGACTTCGGCTTTTCCTGGCCGAGGTGTCCGGCGAGCCATTCGTCGCGGATGCTATGCTTAAAGGCCGCTATGGCTTCGGCATCCGGATAGTCGATGATCTGGTTCTTTTTAGGTAGGAACCGAGTCCAAAATTTCCTGGCTGACTCTCTGGGCTGTTGAACTATGTGACTTAAGTGACCGGCATCCGGAGGTCGGACGTATGTACCTTGGAAGTTGTCATGGAAGGCGTCTTCAAGTCCTCCCAGCTGCCAATGGGGTTTTCACGCAGGCTGTTCAGCCAGTGCCGAGCTGGTCCCTTGAGTTTTAGTGGGAGGTATTTGATGGCATGAAGATCATCACCACGGGCCATATGAATATGGAGAAGAAAATCCTCAATCCATACCACGGGATCTATTGTTCCATCATATGATTCGATGTTCACGGGTTTAAACCCTTCTGGGAATTCGTGCTCCATTACTTCATTAGTGAAGCAGAGGGGGTGTGCGGCGCCTCTATATCGGGCCAAGTCGTGACGTAGCTCGGATGGAGTCCGTCTGCGGTTTTCGGCCCGGGCGTGATTATGCTTGTCATGTTTGGCTAGATAGCCGTCATCGCGCGTCGGGGCACGCCCCTGCGATCCGTAGATCGACCTAGTCTGACCTGCTCTACTGTCCAGGTCTTGCCATAGGTCATATGTATATCCCCGAGCTGTTACCTCTCTACCTTTACGGTGAGGTAGTATGGGCTGGTGTTCAGTTTTAGTTGCCATTTTGTCCCGGCCATGAGGTGGTCAGTCAGCCACATTACGCGTTGATGGTGCGGGCTCGAGGGCCTCATCGTCAAATTGGGGTAGCAGTTTATGCTTCGGGTAAATTTTGATTGGGCACTCGAGGCCATATTCCTCGGCTGCCAGGACATTAGTCCACCTATCGTTGAGCAGATCTTGATCAGCTTGAAGTTGCTGCTGCTTATTTCTCAGGCTCCTTGCAGTGGCAATTAGCCGGCGCCGAAAGCGCTCCTGCTCAAGAGGTTCCTCAGGTACGATAAAGTCTTCGTCACCGAGGCTCACCTCGTCCTCAGAGAGTGGGAGATAATTACTGTCCTCCGAGTCTTCATTTACGGCCTGTTCGCCGGGGCTAACTTTCCCATCTCTCCGATCGTCCTGTTCGAAAGTTGGCTCGACGGGGTCTTCTTTGTCTTCAGCATCGTCCGGAGTGTTGTTGTCACTTGTGCCGATATTGCTGTCTTTTCTATTTTGTGACTCAGAGCGGTGCCGCTAGCATCGGCGCTTTGGCTGTGTCTCAGGAGGTTTACCCTCGGCTGGATCTTCTTTATCATCGCCGCTACCCTCTTTGGCTGTGTCCACCATGTACACGTCATATGAAGAGGTGGCCGTCCAGCGTCCGGTAAATGGCGGGCTTTCGGCCTGCTCCTCTCCGACATCGTTGTCCATACCGTCAATGTCTTCGGAGCCGTAGTCGAGCATGTCAGTTAATTCCTCGACAGTGGCTATGAAGTGGGTGGTGGGTGGGACGTAAAATTCCCCGCTCTCAGCCCCTAGTCCGGGCTGGGCGTAGTTCGGACATTGCTCCTCTATAATGACGAGGGATCGCATCAAGTCTAGACCCTCACTTAAAGGCGAGGTTTGATCAGGGACAAGAAAATCCATGGAGTACGGCGGGAAGGAAACTCCTTGGCCGAGCTCACATGCTAACTCCGAGGGTTCGGAGCTAGTGTCTGGAGAAGAGTCTAGCTTCATGATGGTTGCCAGCGACACTACTTCCTCCGGCTCTCCCGTACTGGGTTTAGTGGCCACAGATAGTCCGGCAGGCTCGGTAATCCCGTCTTCGGACCTGGTGATGCGCTCCGGATCTAAGGCCAGAGCGGAGGTAGGGGTCATGAACCCTTGGAAGTTCAAGTCTCCTCGGATATCCAACATAGTCGAGATTTCCAAAACTAATCTGGTGACCTGGGGCGTAGCTGTCGATCTTCTCTAGATGGCCAAGCGAGTTAGCCCGCAGTGCGAAGCCGCCAAACACAAAGATATGACCGGGGGGGGGGGGGAACCTCCCGCCGGGCAACATTGTTGTAGATGATTGATGGAGCCATCAAACCTTCTGGTGAAGATGCAACAGAACTCTCAATGAAAGCACCAATGTCGGTGTCAAAACCGGCAGATCTCGGGTAGGGGGTCCCAAACTGTGCGTCTAGGGTCGATGGTAACAGGAGACAGGGGACACGATCTTTACCCAGGTTCGGGCCCTCTTTATGGAGGCAATACCCTACTTCCTGCTTGATTGATCTTGATGAATATGAGGATTACAAGAGTTGATCTACCATGAGATCGTAATGGCTAAACCCTAGATGTCTAGCCTGTATGATTGTGATTGCCTCTACAGACTAAACCCTCCGGTGTATATAGACACCGAAGGGTCCTAGGGTTGTACATAGTCGGTTTACAAAGGAAGGAATCTACATATCCGAACGCCAAGCTTGCCATCCACGCAAAGGAGAGTCCCATCCGGACATGGGAGAAAGTCTTCTGTCTTGTATCTTCATGGCCCATTAGTCCGGCCCATGTTACATAGTCCGGACGCCCGAGGACCCCTTAATCCAGGACTCCCTCAAGCCCCGAACCTGGGTAAAGTTCGCCGGCATACATGTCTACGCCTCATTCCGCTTCCTGGCACCGGCGACGTCTTACTATCCCCCACCATGATAAGCCATCCTTTGGCATATGTCGCACGACACCCCCGACATTTGGCGCCCACCGTGGGGCTAAGTGCACCGTCGTTTGGAGATCTATTCTAGACGGGAACCCTTTTCCTTCCTGGCGAGCGTAGCTAGCTCAGCACGCCGGATGGTGTTTGCGTTGACACGCTGCGTGGAGCAGAAGCTGTTTGCGCTGCCAGCGCCCTTGCTGACCTCGTCGGTGAGATCCGTCTCTCTGATGAGCCAACACTTGATGATGGAGCAGCCCGCTCCGAAAACTGCCTCGTCGAGCTCCTTGGCAAGATCGATATCGCCGACGAGCCTGCCTTTGACAAAGAGTCTGTTGGCTCTACCGACCCGATGCTCGCCGACTTCGACGTGGCGTCTCCCGACTCCTTCCTCGACAACGTGGTGGTCATCAATGACCCGCTTCCTTGCACGGACAGTAGCGGCAGCATCATCACGGAGGTGCTCGTCGTCAGCCACGATGGAGCCTCTGGCGGAGCCGCCAAGGACCCATTGCAGGCGGCAATGCGGGACTTGTCTACGCCCATTGCAGCAGACGCCAACGCCAAGACGCTGGAGGCCTGCCGCGTCTCGCTCATCGAGAACGCCAAGAAGTTGGCCACCATGAGACGCCTCTCCGAGGCCTTCCAGCGCGAGATCGACCGTGCCGTTGGCGGCACACCGACCGCTGGTGGGCCCAGCCACGTGGGCTCGGACCGACAGTGAGGCGGTGCCGTCGCCAGCATGTTTGGGGTAGACCGCCCTGTCTACACCACGCCCATGGAGAACATACATGCTGCCCAGGCGGCAGCAGATGAGCTGGACCACCTGGAGGGCGATGAGCGTCGCTACATGATGAAGCGCGTTCAACAGCTTATCGATGCGGCTGCTGCACAACAAGAAGCCGGCTGCCGTGCAGAAGAGCCCGGCCAACGGGTTGAGAACCCGCCTCCTCGCCAAGAGCATGGCGCGACCTCCCGACGCTGACAGGCGGCGTCCGCGACAGACGAGACAAAGAGTCAGCTGCCAGCTGCAGCCGGACATGCGTCACCATCGAGCACAACCAAGATGGCCGCACACGAGCAGTGGAACGACGGGAGAACTATCCGCCTCCCCCGCCTCCTCGAAGGGAGAGGCGCGTTTCCCCGCTGCCTGTTGAGCACCCAACTCTCGGCGACCGGCTAGGCCGCCGAGAGGGAGTCGGAGAGAATGACACCCGCCACCAGATCGACCGTCTCGCTCGGTCCCTGGCGCTAGAAGAAGAAGACGCAATGGGCCCGCCTTGTTTCAGCCCCCGCATTCGCAATGAGCCCTTCCCCAAAGAGTTCTTGCTCCCGAGAGACACGCCCAAGTACAACGGCTCCTTGAAGCCGGAGGATTGGCTGGTTGACTACTCCACAGTCGTCAACATAGCGAACGGCAACAAGCGCGTTGCTGTAAAGTATGTTCCGCTCATGCTCCAAGGCACGATCCGTACATGGCTGAACAACCTGAAGCCCTACAGCATCAACAACTGGGTGGATTTCACCGAAGTGTTCATCCGCAACTTCACCAGCACCTACAAGCAGCCGCCCAAGCCCCACCAGCTCTCTTTGTGCATTCAAGGCCCGGATGAGTCCGCCCGCGACTACCTGACGCGGTGGGCTGAACTGCGCAACTCCTGCGAAGGGGTGCATGAGGTCCAAGAAATCGAGTACTTCACCGCCGGGTGCCGAGAAGGCACCCTCCTCAAGCACCGACTCCTCTGCGACGAGCCTGCTACACTCGACGGACTGCTGATCATAGCAGATAGGTATGCCACTGCCGACTCCTCCATGAAGTCGGAGCTCCGAGTGGACGCTTCTGGAAAGGTGCTCCCTCCGGCTCCTAGGACGCCGGCTGATGACAACCGTCGGCGGCAACAACCGAACGACAACAAGTGCAAGGCCCCGCAGCTAGCTTCCACTAGCCGGCAGGTGGCAACAGTCGAAGACCAGCAGCCTGAAGGACAACCCGACCCCAAGCGCCAGAAGGGCGGCAAGCCCGCTTGGCTGCCTGCCTTATCCTATGAGCAAACCCTCGATGCTCCCTGCAAATTCCACAGCGGTGCGAAGCCGTCCAATCACACCACCTAGAAGTGCCACTGGCTCACCCGAATCTCCAAGGGCGAAGGACTGCTGCCCCCTCTTCCTGCTGGCCCACCCCCGCCTCCTCCCCAGCAGCCGGCGACCCGCCCAGTAGTCGGCGCTATCCAGGACGAGTACCCCAAAGAACACGGAGCCTACGCCGTCTTCACCAGTGTGGCTGGCGACCGGCACAACCGGCGTTAGCAGCACCGAGAGGTGAACGCCGTTGCTTCAAATGCCCCAGAATTCATGCACTGGTCCGAGAAGCCCATCAGCTGGAGCCGTGCTGACCACCCGGAGGTGATGCCCTCTCCGGGTTCCTATGCTCTTATGTTGGATGCCACCCTTGCAACGGACAGACGAGCTGCTCTCTTCTCCCGGATTCTGATAGATGGCGGCAGCAGCATCAACATCCTTTACTACGATACCATGGAGAAGTTATGCATCAAAGAGAGGCAGCTCCAGCCCAGTCGGACTGTCTTCCATGGTATTGTGCCTGGCCTTTCCTGCTCACCAATTGGCAAGGTCAAGATAGACGTCCTCTTCGGAGATAAAGATCACTTCTGCTGTGAGGCGATTTGGTTTGAGGTGGTGGACCTCAAGAGCCCTTATCATGTACTGGCGGCGCCACACTATGCTTACCTCAAGATGAAGATGCCGAGAACCAAGGGCATTATCACAATTGTCGGAGACTATGAGAAGTCGGCCGCCTATGCTGCAGCTAGCAGCCGGCTGGCCGAGTCCCTTATAATTACTGTTGAGAAGAAGCTCCTAGACCGGGTGGTGGCCATGGCCAATAAGCGGCCGGACCTGTCACCAGAACCCAAAGAGTCAAAGACCCAAGGATCCTTCCAGCCGGCCAAAGAAACAAAGAAGACCCCCTTGGACCCTGAGCACCCGGAGAGGCACGCTATTGTAGGTACCAACCTCGATAGCAAATAGGAAAGCGAGCTCGTCGATTTCCTCCATGAGAATCGGGACATCTTTGCATGGTCTCCCAAAGACATGCCGGGTGTTCCGACGGATTTCGCTGAGCACAAGATACATGTCAGAGCATATGCAAAACCAGTCAAACAACCCCTCCGCTGATGGTCGGAAGAGAAGAGAAGAATTGTTGGTGAAGAGATAGCCCGGCTTCTAGCAGCTAGCTTCATTATGGAAGTATTTTTTCCAGAATGGCTTGCCAACCCTGTCCTTGTACTGAAGAAGAACAACAAGTGGCGCATGTGCATTGATTACACCAGCCTCAATAAAGCCTGCTCCAAGGATCCGTTTGCTTTCCCTCGGATTGACCAAGTGATAGACTCTACAGCCGGATGCGAGCTGTTGAGTTTCTTGGATGCCTACTCAGGTTACCACCAGATCAAGTTGAACCCGACAGACCACCTGAAGACCGCCTTCATCACTCCATTCGGAGCCTTCTGCTACCTGACCATGACATTCGGCTTGAGGAATGCCGGTGCCACATTTCAGCGTTGCATGCAGAAGTGCCTCCTCAAGCAACTCGGTAGATATGCCCACATCTATGTAGACGATATTGTGGTGAAGACAGAGAAGCGTGATACCCTTTATGGAGATCTTAAGGAAACTTTTGAAAATCTATGCCGGTTTCAGATCAAGCTCAACCCAGAAAAATGTGTCTTTGGAGTACCAGCCGGCCAGCTCCTTGGCTTCCTAGTCTTAGAGCGCGACATTGAGTGCAACCCTATGAAGATCAAGGCTATCGAGAGGATGGAGAGTCTGCGAGACGTCCAGAAATTCACTGGCTGTTTGGCATCCATCAGCCGCTTCATCAATCGACTGGGCGAGAAGGCTCTTCCCCTATACCAACTCATGAAGAAAACCACTCACTTCAAGTGGAATGACAAGGCGGACGAAGCTTTTCTCCAACCCAAGAAGATGTTGACCACGCCGCCTGTTCTAGCCGCACCAACTGCTAAGGAGCCTATGCTCCTCTACATCGCCGCCACCAGCAGGGTGGTCAGCACAGTCGTGGTGGTAGAACGCAAAGAAGACGGCAAAGCACTGCCGGTCCAGAGGCATGTGTATTACCTGAGTGAGGTGCTGTCAGCCTCCAAGCAGAACTATCCTCACTACCAAAAGATGTGCTACGGCGTGCACTTTGCCGCTAAGAACCTCAAGCCGTACTTTCAAGAGCACCCCATCACGGTCGTCTACACCGCCCCGCTTGCCAAGATCATTGGAAGTTGAGATGCATCGGGCCGAGTGGCCAAGTGGGCCATCGAGTTGGCCCCCTACACTATCTTCTACTAGCCTCGCACTGCCATCAAGTCCTAAGCACTGGCTGACTTCCTCATCGACTGGGCCGAGACCCAGTACCTGCCGCCAGCGCCGGACTCCATCCATTGGCGGATGCATTTTGATGCTCAAAGATGCGCACCGGTTTGGGAGTCGGCATCGTCCTTACCTCTCCCAAGGGCGCCAAGCTTAGATACACATTGCAAATCCACTTCGCCACCTCCAACAACGTGGCCGAGTATGAGGCGCTCGTACACGGACTCCGGCTGGCCAAAGAACTCGGCATTCGCTGGGTCCTGTGCTACAACGACTCAGCCTTGGTAGTCCAATAGTCGTCTGGCGACTCAGACACCAAGGATGCAAACATGGCGAGTTACCGTTTCCTCGTTCAGCAACTCAGTGGATATTTTGAAGGGTGTGAGTTCCTTCACGTACCACGGAATGAAAACGAGCCAGCTGATGCTCTGGCATGGTTCGGCTCCACCCGTCAAGCAATACGAGCCGACGTCTCCCTTAAGTGCCTCCGCAAGCCGTCGATCAAGCCTTCTCCAGAATCCGAGTCCATCTTCGTGCCTGCTGCTCCCGAAGCAGTCGGATCTGACTCGGGGGCTGCAGCAGCCAGCCCGGGGACTTCGGCAGGCGGCACGGGGACTGCAGCAGTCGCACCCGGCCCGGGTGAGGGAGTCCTGGATTAAGGGGTCCTCGAGCGTCCGACCTGTTGGACATAGGCTGGACTAATGGGCCGTGAAGATACAAGATGGAAGACTCTCTCCCGTGTCCGGATGGGACTCTCCTTGGCATGGATGGCAAGCCTAGCGTTCGGATATGAAGATTCCTTTCTCTGTAACCGACTTTGTACAACCCTAGTCCCCTCTGGTGTCTATATAAACCGGAGGGTTTAGTCCGTAGAGGCAATAATCATAATAATACATGCTAGACTTCTAGGGTTTAGCTATTACGATCTTGTGGTAGATCAACTCTTGTAACCCTCATACTCATCAATATCAATCAAGCAGGACGTAGGGTATTACCTCCATCAAGAGGGCCCGAACCTGGGTAAAACTTCGTGTCCCTTGTCTCCTATTACCATCAACCTTAGACGCACAGTTCGGGACCCCCAACCCGAGATCCGCCGGTTTTGACACCGACATTGGTGCTTTCATTGAGAGTTCCACTGTGTCGCCATCAGAAGGTTCGATGGCTCCATCCATCATCTGCAACGACGCTGCCCTAGGGCAGGTTTTTCTCCCTGGCCAAATCTTCGTATTCGACGGCTTCGCACTGTGGGCCAACTCAATTGACCATCTAGAGCAAATCGACAGTTACGCCTAGGTCACCATATTAGTTTTGGAAATCTGGACTATATCGCTGATATCCGAGGAGACTTGATCTTCCAAGGATTCGCGCCCCCAACCTCCGCTCTGGCCTTAGATCCGGAGCGTATCGCTAGGTTCGAAGACAGGCTCCCTAAGCTCGCCAGACTATCTGTGGCCACTAGGCCCAACACTGGAGAGCCGGAGGAAGCAGTGTCGCCAGCAACTATCATGAAGCCGGACTCTTCCCCGGACACTCGCTCCGAACTCTCGGAGTCAACATCGTGTGAGCTTGGCCAAGGAATTCCCCTCCCGCCATACTCCACGGATTCTCTTCTCCCTCGACAAACCTCGCCTTTAAGCGAGGCTCTGGACTTGATGCGATCCCTCGTGATTACAGAGGAGCAACGTCCGAACTACTCTCAGCCCAGACTAGGGGCTGAGAGAGGGGAATTTTACGTCCCACCCACCACCCACTTCATCGCCACAGTCGAGGACTTAACTAACATGCTCGATTATGGTTCCGAAGACATCGACAGTATGGACGACGATGCTGGAGAGGAGCAAGCCGAAAACCCACCGTTTACTGGAGCTGGACGGCCACGTCTTCGATGACGTGTACATGGTGGATACACCCAAAGAAGTTAACAACGATGACAAAGAAGACACAGTCGAGGATAAACCTCTTGAGATACAACCAAAGCACTGGCGGCGCCGCTCTAAATCACGCCGCAGCAAAGACAGCAACACCGGCATGAGAGACAACAATACTCCGTATGATGCCGAAGACCAAGAAAACCCCATTGAGCCAACCTCCGAACATGACGAACGGGAAGACGGGCGAGTCAGCCCTGATGAACATGCCGTAAACAAAGACTCAGAGGACAGTAACTATCTTCCGCTCTCCGAGGATGAGGTGAGCCTCGGCAACGAGGATTTTATCATGCCGGAGGAACCTCTCGAGCAGGAGCGCCTTAAGCGCCGGCTAATAGCCACTACAAGGAGCCTGAAAAGAAGCAGCAACAGCTTCAAGCTGATCAAGATCTGCTAAACGACAGATGGACCAATGTCCTGGCAGCCGAGGAACACGACCTCGTGCGCCCAACCAAAAGTTACCCGAAGCGCAAACTGCTACCTCAATTCGATGATGAGGCACGCGAACCCGTACCAGCAGCACATAATGTGGCTGACCGACCACCATGTGGTCGGCACAAAGTGGCAACTCAAGCCGAGCACCAGCCCATCCCACTTCGCCATAAAGGCAAGGATAAAATAGCTCGGGAATATACATATGACCTGCGGCAGGACCTGAAGAATAAAGCAGGTCCGCCCAGATTGATCTACGGATCACGGGGGCGTCCCCCGACGCGCGACGACGGCTATCAAGCCGAGCATAGCAAGTACAATCACGTCCAGGCTGGAAACCACAGACGGACTCCATCCGAACTACGTCGCGATCTGGCCCGATATAGAGGTGCCGCACACCCCCTCTGCTTCACTAATGAAGTAATGGAACATGAATTCCCAGAAGGGTTCAAACCCGTGAATATCGAATCATATGATGGAACAACAGATCCCGTGGTATGGATTGAAGACTTTATTCTCCATATTCATATGGCCCGCGGTGATGATCTTCATGCCATCAAGTACCTCCCACTAAAACTAAAGGGACCAGCGTGGCATAGGCTAAACAGCCTCCTAGAGAACTCCATTGGCAGCTGGGGAGACTTGGAAGACGCCTTCTGCAATAATTTCCAAGGTACATATGTCCGACCTCCGGACACCGATGACCTAAGTCTATCCAGCAGCCCGGGGAGTCAGCCAGGAAGCTCTGGACTAGGTTCTTAATTAAAAAGAACCAAATTGTCGATTGTCCAGACGCCGAAGCCCTTGCCGCCTTTAAACACAGCGTCCGAGATGAGTGTCTCGCCCGCCACCTCGGTCAAGAAAAACCAAAATCCATGGCAGCCCTTACCGCTCTGATGACCCGCTTTTGCGTGGAAGAAGACAGCTGGCACTTCCGAAGTTTGAGATGGCAACGGCAAGCCACGATGCAGTAAACACAAGCGCCGAAATAATAATGAAGGAACACAAGACACGACAGTCAACGCCGGATTCAGCGGCTCCAAGCTCGGTCAACTAAAAAAGCCATTCAAGGCAAACAAAGATGGAGCATCCAATTTAGACAAGATACTATATGGGCCATGCCAAATTCATGGCACCCCCGATAAACCAACCAATCATACGAACAGAAGCTGTTGGGTCTTTAAGCAAGCTGGCAAGCTTAATGCCGGACACAAGGGGAAGGGTCCGCCCAGTGACAGTGACGACAAAGAGACTCGCCAACCGAACACCAAGGGTCAGAAGCAATTTCCCCCGAAGTAAAAACAGTAAACATGGTATACGTGATGCATATCCCTATAGGGGAGCACAAGCGCGCACTACGGGGCGCCTACGCCATAGAGCCGGTCGCCCCAAAATTTATCCAATGGACGGCCTGCCCGATCACTTTTGATTGCAAAGACCACCCAGCTAGTATCCGTCACGAAGGTTTGGCAGCTCTGGTCCTCAACCGAGTTATCGACGGGTTCCATCTCATGAAAGTTCTTATGGACGGTGGCAGTAGCCTTAATCTACTCTTCCAAGACACTGTCCGCAAAATGGGCATTGATCCCTCAAGAATCAAGCCCACAACAACTACCTTCAAGGGAGCAATACCCGACATAGAAGCTCACTACACGGGCTCAATTACATTGGAAGTCATTTTCGGCTCGCCGAACAACTTTCGAAGCGAAGGCTTGACCTTCGATATTGTCCCGTTCAACAGTAGTTACCATGCACTATTCGGGCGTACCGCTTTTGCTCGTTTTAATGCGGTCCCCCACTACGTCTATCTAAAGCTTAAGATGCCCGGTCCATGCGGCGTCATCACAATAAATGGAAATACAGAATGCTCCCTCCCTACAGAAGAGCATACTACGGCTACGACAGCCGAAATACAAAGCGGTCTCATCAAGCCGCGTATCTCATCGGCCATCAAGCCATTGGTCTTTGTTAAGCAGGACTGACCAATCTCAAAACTGGATTAGTAGTTTGGCCTCCATCGTTCGCCTCATATAGCCGCGAAGTTTGTACCATGCATACATAACTATGCACTCAAAATACCCTGGTCATCGGTGGAGGCACAATACAGACAGGCCTACAATGCGGTCCGCACCCCCATAGCCTTTTCCCCCTTTTTTGTAACTATTTTTTATCTTTTACCATAGGTGATTCAAAGCCTGGTCATCTTACGGACTCTTTCTAAGTTCGGCTTTGTATGGATAACCAAATGCTACTCCTGCCAAGGAGTCCTTTCACCGAGGCAAGGCAATGCAGACATGCGACAGAAGGTCCAAATGATTTTTTGCAGACCGCACTCCTTATTTCAAACCTGTAAAGTGCCTTTTTCCTCAGCCTTTGACCCCTGGCATGTTAAATAGCCCGGGTAGTGGCGCTATAATCTGCAAGATTGCGTTTGACGCGTCAATCAGATTCGAGTGAACATAGTCCGCATTCGGTATTCGCTTTTTCAAAGAACTGAATTTTGCTTCTTCGGTTGTTTCACGCACGCGCCTTGGCACAAATCGCCAGGGGCTCGATATGGCAAAATATGAGTTGCCGACAAGTCTGAATAGCTTTATAGCACACTTTGGCATCACGAGTTTGGCCTTATATGCATCAGCTCCGAATCATGTCTTTGGTCAATAGTTGGGTTGCCCGGCTCCTATGCTTGCTACCTTACGTTCTGCTCTATCGGCTAAGGTAGTAAAGGGAGAACTACTGCGATTGTGTTTCCGGTTCATCTGGTCAAGCACCTCAGTAGAGAAAGCCGAAAACTGACTGTCATGATGCGGCGAGAGCTGGTCAACCGCTCATGACTTATCAGAATCTTTCGCGATTCCTTCCGTATTACATGAAGGACCATTCTTCTAGTCACCTATGTAGTGCACCGTATTCGGATAAACGCGTACATACCAGGGGCTATATCATAGACCCACCGTCAAACTCCTATGGCTAAGTGAAAGTGTTAAATCCCTATAATCCGACTGCCTAGTTCGCCTCATTAACACCTCCTTCATGGACCAAGACGTTGGATGAAGAGTGATCAGGCGCTTTTCTGAACACCCCCGTATTATATGCAAGGGGGCCGAAGCCGACGACTGGTAAACTTTCAGATTATACAAAAAATGGCCGCACAGGAGGAACCAAAACTTTCAGGCAAAAAGCATAGCCTATAATATATCTTAATATAGTTTTTACAATTTCGGTACAATCACTCGAATATCATATCCTTCAAGCACTGACCCTCTATCAAGCGGGCGCCCTCAAGGACATCCTAAAAATAATGCTCTGGCATGTGATGGTCCTTGCCCCCGGGTGGACTCCTTGCTGCAATATCGGTGGCCTTCATCTTTGCCCAGTACGTCTTGACGCGGGCAAGGGCCATCCGCGCACCTTCAATGCATGTTGACCGCTTAACAGCGTCGATACGCGGCACCGCAACAACAAGTCGCTGCACCAAACCAAAATAACTATTCGGAATTGGCTTAGTCGGCCACAACCGAACCATGACGTCCTTCATGGCAGATCCGGATATTCTGCGGAGCTCGGCCCACTGGGCCATCTATTCGTTCAGCAACAACGGATGCTTTGGCATGCTGAATTGCGACCAGAAAAGCATCTCCGTTGCATGTCCTTCTTGCGCTTGGTAAAACTGCGCCGCATCAGAGACACTCTTCGGCAAGTCCAAGAATGCGTATGGAGAACTCCACATTTGATTAAGCGGGGCATGTCGGATCTCGGGTTTCGGCAAAACCCTCAAGGTTCGAGCACTGGGGTGCGCGCGAATATCTCCCCCTACCAACTCATGCCCTCAACCTCGCCATGATCTCAGAGGCAAGCTCGACGAACTCGCAACACAAGAGACACAAGATTTATACTGGTTCAGGCCACTGTTGTGGTGTAATACCCTACTCCAATGTGGTATGGTGGATTGCCTCTCGGGCTGAGGATGAATAGTACAAGGGGAAGAACAACCTCCTGAGGTGAGGTGTTCTTGTGCTTGGTGGATGTGAGGATGGGTAGGATCTAGTCCAAGTTGAGATGGTTGAGGTTCTCTCTTGTTGTCCCCCCACCTGCTGTGGTGGCTAATCCTATTTATAGAGGCCCTGGTCCTCTCCCCAAATATTGAGCGGGAAGGGATGCCACAACGGCCAATTTGAAAGGGGACAGCTAGTACAAGTTATCCTGACAAAAGCAGTCTTCGCCTGCCAAAGGCTCTGGTGGTGACGCCGCCTTGGGCTCCATGGTGACCTCCGTCTTGCCGTCCTGCTGGTCTTGGTCTCATTGCACCGATATAGAAACCTTTGCTTGACACCTCGGTACTCCTCGCCCGCGCTTGCCTCCTTAGCACCAAAGAGGAAACAAGGACAGTGTGAGTGCTGGCGCCCGCCTGGTCTCAATCATCATGGCTCACGTCATTGGAACCTCGCGAGGTTTGCCATGCCTTGATCTCTCTGCCCCTCGCAAGCCAGCCTGGTGAGGCCGCTACCAGGAGGTCTTGCATCGTCCGCCTCGCGAGGCTTGGCCCCTCACGAGGGTATTGAATGCTTGTTGGTGAAGATGGGCCGTACGGGCCCGCTTGCAGGGCCACGCCGTGGACCGCAGGCAGGCAAGTCTGGGGACCCCCGTTCCCAGAACACCGATAGTAGCCCCTAGGCCCAAGGCACGCTCGGGCTTGGCTTTGAGGCGAAGCCAAAGGGCAAGTGCAGAGCGCCATGGGCTCCAATAGCCTGCGGCCCTGGTTGACGCGTGTCAGTTGATTGGACGTGGGCGTCTCCGCTTCCCCAGGCTGCCTTGATACCCGCCTGGCTAGGCGGCCACCGCGGTCTACATGGTTTCCCTCCCGTTGTTGCCGCACACTCCCCAATTCTTCTGCTTCCACGAAGCTCAGCCTCCCGCCCCGATCCGATCTGAGCTCAATCCTCCCGTTGCCATGGCACCGGACCAGTCAGTGAAAAGGAAGAGTCCCCTGTCCTCCGCTGGGCTACGCCCAGCCGCTGAGCCTGCCGTTGGTAGGTCGCTGGTGCTCAACCAAGAAGCCATGGAAAAGGTGCATCCCATGCTCGCCTCTAGCTTCAATGAGTGGGGAAGGACGGTGGCCTGGCCTGTGTCTCATGCTCGTATCGACCGGATAGCCACCGAGGTCCCATTCTTCATCGACGCCATTTGGGCTGGCCTGGTTCGTCGTTTCTCCACCTTCTTCAACGCAGTGCTTGCCCATTATCAGATCCCCATGCTGCACCTTGATCCCCAATCCGTGACCCTTCTTGCCGTCTTCGCCTTTGTTTGCGAGGCCATGGTTGGCATTGCTCCTTCTGTGGCCCTTCTCCGCCACTTCTTCTCATCGCACCTGATTGATCCCTGGCAGAGCTCGGGGTGCCTGAGCTTCTAGGCCGTGGCGGCGACGGCAGGCGCGGGGATTGACTTCGAGCTTCCACCATCCACGAGCGAGTTTCGGATATGATGGGTATTCGTTGACGTCGGAGTGCTCAGCCCTCTGCTCCATTCTCTGTCGGCTCCTGCCATTCCCAACTCCGGTTGGTGCCATCAAAGGCTCATCGATTCGTGCCTTGCCCTCGTCTGGCTTAGGCTGAAGGGGCTGAAAGACCTTGTCGTGACTGCTCCTATGGTGGTGAAGGAGTTCGTCCGGCACCGCGTTGCTCGCATGAGACTTCAGGAGTCCAGGCTCCCCTTGAGGCGCCGCGAATGGTGCTCGAGGTCTTGACGGGTGTCCCGTCGCCAGATGACATACCGGGGAAGAGTTGCCTGCTATACCGCTGCTCGGACAAGGTGGAATTTGTGGAGCGTATGCCCTCCTTCGATGAGTGGGGGCTACGTCCAGTCGGTCTGGTGGGGCCCCGTGAGAACCCCGTCTACGTGGTTCCCCTCCTTGCCGCTGGCGTCGAGCTCGCCCCAAGTGTGGATGCAGGGGGGTGAGCACCGCTGGAGGCCGATGGCGCAGGTGCCGAGGTGCTGATGCCACCCAGGGCTCCCGAGGCGTCATCCTCGAGAACTCATGATTCTTGCCCTGGGGCGGCGGTTGAGGGGGTGATGCAGCTCACGTCTCCCAAGGTCGGGGCTCCTGAGGCCTCGGCAGGTCGCTGTGAGGCAGAGCCCGATAGCTCCCCTCAGCTTGGCGCTCCTGAGGCTGCCCCTTCGAGCGCTTCTTCGGTTGCGCCTCGTGCTGGCCACCATGTCCAGCGCTTCGGTCGGCTTTGCGTGGACTTCGAAGAGCACCACAAGAGGAAGGGGTCCCCAAGCCACGGCAGCGGCACCTTCAGGCCGTTAAAACGGAGAAAGTACATCGCCGTTGACGATTAAGTACCTTATCTTGGTGATTCTTCACGTGCTGCTTCCCTTCCCGATGATGTCTCTTCAGGATCCCTTCCGCCAAGGCCGCGAAATCTCCTGAGAAGCAACCTCCTCTCGCCTCGTTTCTCCTGCTAAACTTGAGCGATGCAAGCCCGCGTGCTGCTCACGACGTGGAGTCAACCGGGGAAGCCAGCCTGTCGACAAGGCGTCTTGAGCTCGCGCCCTCGCCGTCTCTCCTTCGCGACCTTGCTTGGAATACAACAAGCGTGCCAAGGGTTCCTCCCCTGGTCGCTGACGGTGGCTGGGTGGCTTCGGTCTTGGGCTCCTCTTCAAGCAGCGGGCCTCCACTCGTTCGGGCTCCTTGCGAGGCCTGGCCTGCAACTGGGTGGGCGCCAGCCCCAGCCCCCTGCTGAAAGGGGGCGAGCCACTTCGGGCCCCATATGCGGTCCCCGCGGCAGAGGACGGAGTCAGCAGCATGCTCAAGTCGGTGCAAGAAAGGAGCGTCATCCGCCACGAGCTCTTTAAGGAGGCGATGGGTGCGATGAACCGGCTTGGTGAAGAGCTCGTGGATGTGGACGCGTGCCTCGTGGCCGAGGGTCTTCGGTTGGTGGAGGAGCGGCATAAGATGAAGGTGGCTATCAACCTCGGGCGCCACCAGTGCGAGCTTGATAATTCGAAGGCCGAGGTTTCCCTTGCAGCCTCCTGTGAGGCCTGCTCCCGAGGTCTGGAAGATGCTCGGGAAGCTGACCGCCATCGCGAGGCCGAGAAGAAGCGCGCGTGGGAGCTCCAAGCCCGGAGCGCCTCCTTGGATCAGCAAGTGGAGGTGCACAGAGCCGCCCTTCATTGAGGGGGATGCCCGCCAAAGAGGAAGAGATCCGGAAGCGCGAGGAGGCGTTGGCGCTGGAAGCCGTGGAGCGTAGCCTTGAGCTTGAACGACTGGAGACGAGGGAGCGTCAAGTTGCCCAAGCGGAGGATGCCGTTGGAGCGCGCGAGGCTAGGTCCCAGGAGGGGGTCGATCGTCGGGTGGCCGAGGCTCACGCGGATCTCGAGGGCAGGTACGACCTGAAGCTGGAGTTCGTGGAAGCCGAGGCTGCAGGTAGGACCGCCACCCTCAAGTCCAGGTTAATCGAGGTGGAGCGACACGAGGAGGCCACCGCAGCCGCCCTGGTTTCGGCGCAGGCCGAACTGGCCTCCTCCCGTGCCGAGCCGCTCCCTCTTCAGCAGCGGGTCGCTGACGCCGAGTCCGTCGCGCGACAGAACAGGGAGGAAGTGCTTCAGCAGTGGACGCTGGAGCGCATGCATGCTCCCATGCTCGAGGACCTCAGTAACAGGACCAATATCACCCTAGGCCGCATCTGCGATGAGAATGCTCCTCATCCCCACATGAATGACTATGCGAGCCACCTCCGCTTCTTTACCGACGTGGTGACGCGCCTGGAGAATCATTCCGAGAGAGCTCGCCAACTTGTTGAAGAGAGGAGCCATGGCCTGCTTGGGCGTGCATTCTCCCGCGTCTTCACCCATCTCCAAAACACTGACCCCAACTTTGATTTTGACGCCGCCATCGCTCCCGTACTCGAGGCCATCCAGGGTGACCTGGCGCGATGGGTGGAAGACAATGTGGACGCGCTGGTCAGGGACTTCACTTCCGATGACGATGCGATGGTGGTCACGGTGGACAAAGGCGACGTGGTCGACGATGGTGATGGCGGCGTTGGTGGAGGTGATGGTGATGCTAGCAATGGTGGCAACGATGCCAATGACGCGTCTGAGGGCAATCCGGGGGACGCGGCAAGCGAAATGTCCGACTGATCCCGTGTTTCCTAGCTGTTTGTCCTGCACGCAGAAGCTCGGGCATGGCCCTAGAGGTTGTAAGAGCATTTTTGGAGGAAAAGCCCCTCATGTGAATATACTACTGCCTCTATCTTTTTAGGTTGAGTTGAATATGTGTCTTCATGAACTCACGTATCCTTGGGCAAGTTTGCTGTTGCTGTTTTACCTTAGCCTGGACGAGCCTCGAACCGGCTCGTGAGGTTCCGAGTTTCTGGGAAGCTCCTGAGGAACTCGTCGACACGCCTGAGGGGGCCGCGTGATAAGCAAGTGCTAGCCGTGGCGCGTGTGCGCCATGTCCAGCCCCGCTCGCGAGGGGCCCGCGAGGGGAAAGCAATAGGCGCGAACTCCAAATTAAGGCAAGAACCAGATAGCAAGAAATCGCACGAATGAGAAAAGGCACCCCCACGCGCATCAATGAAAATTCAACTTCAACTTAAATCCAAATCCAGAAGGCAGGGTTACAGAAAAGAGATCCAAAGCAAATGTCCGTGTCCGGCGTGTTACGACATATCTCTCTCAAGGTAGTTTTGGTGATTGATGACAACATGTTTGCGGACTAATCATGTGCTTTGAGTAGTTCACAGATTCATCCCTGGCATGAGACGTTTTATTCCCTTCGGAGTGTCTTTCAAGACGGTGTAGCTCTTTCGTTTCTCTCTCGGTGGACTAGTTGCGTAGAAGGCACCGTACTATCAAGAGGGGGTCCGCTGGGGTATTGCATGGGTGGAATCAACACGTACACATCAGCTTCTCACCCTCCGAGCTCTTCCATTCCTTGAAGGGATCTCTCCTCTTTTCTTTGTCCTGTCTGGGTCCCAGCGGTAGTACCGCGCAACCCAGCGGCAGTACCGCTGAGGAGCCACAAGCGGCAGTACCGCTCCGCAGCGGTAGTACCGCCCGTGACTCCACAGCAGTAGTACCGCTGGGGTGCCTGGCACCACCGCCTTGTCCTCAACCTCTTTGGAGAGATCCTCTCTATCTTCTGTGTCCCAGCGGTAGTACCGCCCTACCAGTGGTAGTACGGCCGAAGGGTCACAAGCGGCAGTTCCGCTCCGCAGCGGTAATACCGCCCGTGACCCCACTGCCGTAGTACCGCTGGGCTGTCTGGCTCCTACCGCCTCAGCTCAAGGGCTCTTTTTCTCGTGTCGGGTTTTGCGGCACTAGTTGCGGTTGTAGAGGCGGTAGTACCGTTTCAGGAGCGGTAGTACCGCCCTTACCACCGCGGTAGTACCGCGTTGGGTCCTATTCCCTACTAGTCTTCTCTGCGCAGCAGTACCGCTAGCTGGAGCGGCAGCACCGCTGACCTAGCGGTAGTACCGCCCCCTCTTAGCGTTAGTACCGCCCTGTGCGGGGCTGGTTGGTGGGGGCAACGGTTGGATTGTTGCCCCCACTATAAAAGGGGGTCCCCTTCTTCCCTTTGACCTACCTCTTCCCCCTCAAGCTCCATTAATGCTCAAGCTGCATTAAATGCCCCAAGCTCCATTTTCGCCCGATCTATCTCTCTAGCCAATAAAACTTGTTGATTTGCTCGGGAGTGGTTGAGAAGGCCCCGATCTACACTTCCACCAAGGGAATTTCGATTCCCCCACTCATCCCTAGCGGATCTTGTTACTCTTGGCTGTTTGAGCACCCTAGACGGTTGAGGTCACCACGGAGCCATAGTCCATTGTGGTGATGCTTCGTGGTTTTGTTGGGAGCCTCCGATTAAGTTGTGGAGATTGCCCCAACCTTGTTTGTAAAGGTTCAGTCGTCGCCTTCAAGGGCACCAATAGTGGAATCACGACATCTCGCATTGTGTGAGGGCGTGAGGATACTAGTGGCTTCTTGGGGAGCATTGTGCCTCGACACCGCTCTAATGGAGACGTACTTCCCCTCAAAAGGAAGGAACTTCGGTAACACATCCTCGTCTTCACCGGATCCACTCTTGGTTATCTCTTACCTTTACTTGTGCAAGCTCTTTAGTGTTACTTCTCTTGCTTGCTTGTATGCTTGTTGTTATTGCATCATATAGGTTGCTCACCTAGTTGCACATCTAGACAACCTACTTTGATGCAAAGTTTAATTTGATAAAGGAAAGTTAAAAATTGGTAGTTGCCTATTCACCCCCCTCTAGTCAACCATATCGATCCTTTCAATTGGTATCAAAGCCTCGTCTCTTTATTAAAGACTTTACCATCCAAAGAGTATGGTTGATACCGTAGACGGTGTGGAGGAACACTCCAGTGTGAATCCGATCTCGTCTACGGGCGATGGGGGAACCTCGGTCTCTCGTGAGGATTTCAATGTGGCCTTAGAGACATTGAAGACCTCCATGACGACCGAGGTTGAAAGCATGTTTACTAAATTTCTTGAGGGACTTAAACTATCCACCGCACCATTGAAAGTGGGTGACCCCACCGACAAGGTGACGGATGCTATCCCCGACAAGGGGGAAGCTAGTAGTGAAAAGGCTCCTTCTTCTAGTGGTAAAAATGGCACCGGCATCTTTGTTCATGTGGAACCACCACTTGTTTATGGTGGACCGGTTCCTTCTACTCATTTGAATCATGCCGGTCCTCCCCATAAGATTGTGAAAAATGAGGACTTTGATTCTTGGGTTTACCGCTTTAAATGCCATTTAAATCATGTGAACACTAACCTTTGGAGAATCATTGAAGAAGGTTTCTATCCGCATGATCCAAGCAACTTCACTCCTCGAGAAGCCGCGGATAATCAATTCAATGAGAATGATCTCTTCATCATTCAAGATGCAATTCCACCCGAAGACCTACCTCATCTTCGTCCCTTCGCCTTGGCCAAAGATGCATGGCATTGTGTTGTCTCTCTCTACCAGGGAAGCACAAGCATTCAACGCTCCAACTATGAAGTGGTGCAAGATGAGGCCGATGAGTTTGCTATGAAAGAAGATGAAGAACCTCGTGAGCTTTATCGTAGAGTAACCAAACTCGTGGTCTCACTACGAGATCACGGGAGCAAGGACACGGATGACAATTGGATCAAGCGCAAATTCCTCAAGGCAATGATGCCCTACCACAAGGCCATGTCCTCCGTCATTCATCAAAGACCGGACTTCCACACTTTGACCTCAAGTAAAGTGTTGGATGAGTTTGTGGCCATGAACATCTTGGACAAGACCGCCGACAATGCGGTGCTCCGTCCTCAACGGGCAAAGAAGCCTAACCTTGCATTGAAGGCCAAGCTCACCGTTGAAGAAGAAGAAGAGGAAGAAGAGGAGAGCAACCCCGAAGATACGAAGTATGCATATCATGAACACATGGCACTTGCTTCAAGGCAATTTTGGAGCAAGAAAAACTCGAGGCCAAACTTTAGCAAAAACAACTCAAGTGGCACGAAGAGCAAGCAATGTGTAAGGACTTGCTACAACTGCGGCAACGTGAGTCATTTTTTTGCGGAGTGCCCGTATGAGAAGAGGGAAGACAATGGTGGCAAGCTCATCCGAAAGGACAAGGCCAAGTCGTTCCCCAACAAGAGCAACTTCACCAAGAAGACTCCTCCCAAGGCATTGGTGGTACAAGAAGAGTACAATGAGGATGATGACGATGATGAAGGTGATGATTCGGTTGCCATGGCCTCCGTTGCCATTGCAACGACTTCACGGGTGTCTCTCTTCGACTCACCCAATGAGAGCATCACCGCCAAGTGCCTCATGGCTAAAGCCACCAACAAGGTAACCCCCAACATCAAAACTACCATCATTAATCATCCTTCTCCGACGGATAGCATTAATGAACTTGAGGGAGCTAATGTGGAGGCTAATGAGTTTGAGGCCTTTATGGGAAAACTCAAGGGAAAATCCAAGAAGCACCTTGTTGCTCTGTTGGAACAACTTGGTGAAGCCAATGACATGATCGAGGCTCATGAAGACACCATCACTAAATGGAAGGGCATAGTCGTGACTATGCCGATGAGATTTCGGATATTTCCAATGCTTTTTAGGAAGAGCGTGGTCTTCGTTTGGCTCTTGAGGAGTCACACAACGTTGATCATGCTAAGTTAAAGAAAGATTACGATCATGTCCTCATAGTTTCTCATGTGCTAAACTCCGAGAAGGCCGAACTTGAGGTCGATCTTGCTAGACTCAAAGAGGAGTTTTATCTACTTGACAAGGCTCACAAGGTCTTGAAGGGTGCTCATGCTAGCCTCAAAGAGTCTCATGATCAACTTCAAGTAAAGCTAACCAAGGAAAAATCCACTTTCCCTCGTATGATGTTAATTGATAATGCAAATGCTACTAACCCGTGTTGTGAGCATGTGCATCTTGTTGAGGAGAACGCTAAGCTAAAGGGGCAACTTGAGAGAGGTCTTGTGACTTGCATACAAGGCAAGATGAACCTCAACGATCTCTTGATCAACCAAAAGGGAGTTGTGGCCAAGGAAGGGGTTGGGTACGTGCCCGACTCCAAGAACAAGAAGAAGAATGACAAGACCAAACGACCTCCTCCTCTCATGCAAACCTTTGTGAAGGAGGTAGAGAGTGCCTCCGAGGAGAAGAAGAAGAACAATGCAAAGGGTGGCAATGTCAAGAAGGGCAATGTCACCCCTCCCAACAAAGCCGGCGATTTTAATCCTTCTTATGTGTTATGCCGTGCTAGTGATGGGCATGTTTATGCCAAATTTGTTGGTTCTCTTCATGAATACATTGAATGGTCTATTTGGGTTCCAAAGACCCTTGTTACTAACATCAAAGGACCCATTACAAAATGGGTACCTAAAACCAAGCATTGATCTCTTGTAGGTGTTTGCTTCCGGTGGGGGATCATGGTTGCTCAATAGCGGAGCTACGAATCATATGACCGGAAGCAAGGACTTGGTGGTGGACGTGCACAAGGTTCCATCTATGCCCACCAATGTCGAGTGGGGTGACGCCTCATCTTCTAAGGTATTGGGACTTGGCAAGGTGGTCATCTCTCATGATCTCATGATAGAGAAGGTCATGCTTGTTGAGTCCCTTGCATACAATTTACTTTCCGTTCGTCAACTTGCAATCATGGGCTTTGCCACTTTCTTTGATATCGATACCGTGGCCCTCTTGTGGAGCAAGACTCTTAAAGTAGCCTTTGTTGGGCATGTCGAGAACGGTCTATATGTGATTAACTTTTCGGAGCGACCCACTAAGACCGCGACGTGCCTAATGGCTAAAGTTGACGTGGGATGGCTTTGGCATCGCCGTTTAGCCCATGTCAATATGAGATCTTTGCAAAGTCTCCTCAAGGGGACCATGTCCGTGGACTAACGAATGTTAGTTTTGCTAAAGATCGTGCTTGCAGTGCTTGTATCGAAGAAAGCTACATGAGAAGGCTCACCCTCCCACGACTATCATTTATTCAAAGAGGCCTTTGGAGCTCCTTCACATGGATCTCTTTGGGCCTCCATCCTTCGATAGTCTTGGAGGTAGGAAGTATTGCTTGGTGATTGTGGATGACTACTCAAGGTACATGTGGGTGTATTTCTTCAAGAGGAAGAGCGAGACCCAACAAACCGTCATTGACTTTGCAAATGAAGCACAAGTCAACACAATGCAAAGATCTTGACAATAAGAAGTGACAATGGCACCGCGTTCAAGAACTACACCTTGGATGAGTTTCTTAGTGATGAGGGAATCAAGCATCAATATTCCGCACCCTACACCCCTCAACAAAACGGTGTTGCAGAGAGGAAGAACCGGACGTTGATGGATGCGGCAAGGACCATGATGGCGGAGTTCAAGTCTCCGTACAACTTTTGGGCCGAAGCCATCAACACCGTGTGTCATGCATCCAATCGGCTCTACCCCCGCAAGGGCTTGAACAAGACTCCATATGATATACTCACCGGTAACAAGCCCAACCTCAAGTACTTCCGGGTATTCGGGTGTAAGTGTTTCATTCTCAAGAAAGGTATTCGGTTGTCTAAATTTGAGGCTAGAGCTTATGAGGGCATATTTGTTGGTTATGCTACAAAATCTCATGCTTACCGCGTCCTCAATAAATCCACGGGACTTATTGAGGAGACGTGTAACGTGGAGTTTGATGAGAATAACGGCTCCCAAGTGGAGCAAAGTGGCACTTGTGATGTAGGTGATGAAATTCCTCCCCAAGCCATAAGAAGAATGGGTGTTGGCTTTATCCTACCCATCGAGGAACCCCTTGTGGCCGAAGGAGAAGGACAAAGCTCCACTCAAGTGGAGCCATCACCAACCCAAGGCCCACATGCTTCCTAAGAACAACATGAAGGCCCTCATCCTCAAGAACACGACCAAGGGCAAGATCACGCTCAAGACGGTGTTGACACATCAAGTGATGCCCAAGGTCAAGTTCTCTCCTCCGAGCAAGTTCAAGAACAAGAACAAGCCCAAGACGACGCTCAAGATGATCAAGTGACCACTCCTCGTCTCACCCCCGAGGAGGAATTAGACCATCGTGCCGCCAAGGTTGCTTCCAAGATCTCCACCAAGGATCATCTCATGACGAATGTGCTTGGAAGCTTAAGAAAGGGGGTAAGCACTCGTAGACAATTAGCAAATTATTGTGAGCATCACGCATTTGTCTCTTGTGTGGAACCCCACAAGGTCTATGAGGCGCTAGAAGATCTGGATTGGCTCAATGCCATGCATGAAGAACTCAACAACTTTGAGCGCAACAAAGTGTGGAGATTGGTGCCAAGACCGACCGGGAATCACAATGTCATAGGAACCAAGTGGATATTTAAGAACAAGCAAGATGCCCATGGGATTATCATTCGCAACAAGGCTCGTTTGGTAGCACAAGGCTACTCCCAAGTCGAGGGTATCGACTACGGTGAAACCTTTGCTCCTGTTGTTCGTCTTGAATCCATTCGCATGTTGATTGCATATGCTTCTCATCATAACTTTAAGTTACAACAAATGGATGTGAAGAGTGCTTTTCTTAATGGTCCTATTAATGAATTGGTTTACATCAAGCAACCCCCCGGGTTCGAGGATCCCTACTTTCCCGATCATGTGTATCAACTCGATAAGGCACTCTATGGCCTTAAACAAGCCCCACGTGCGTGGTATAACCACCTTACCGAGTTGTTACAAGACCGTGGTTTTGAAGTTGGGCTAATCGACCCCACTCTTTTTACTAATAAGGTCAAAGGGGAGCTGTTTCTGTGCCAATTATATGTTGATGATATTATCTTTGGTTCTCCTAACAAAGCTTTCAATGAGGAATTTGCCGCTCTCATGACCTCAAAGTTCGAGATGTCCTCCATGGGAGAGTTGAAGTTCTTTCTAGGGTTCGTAGTGAAGCAAAGAAGAGAAGGAACCTTCATCAATCAATCCAAATACACTCAAGACATGCTCAAGAGATTCAAGCTAAGTGACGTCAAGCCAGCTTCCACTCCAATGCCCACCAAGTGCCAACTTGACTTAGATCCCAATGGTAAAGTGGTGGATCAAAAGGTATATCGCTCCATGATTGGATCCTTGCTTTACCTTTGTGCATCTAGACCGGACATCATGTTGAGTGTGGGAATTTGTGCACGGTTTCAAGCCGCACCTAAGGAAAGTCACTATGTGGCGGTCAAACGAATCTTTCGATATTTGGCTCATACCCCAAACTTGGGCTTATGGTATCCAAGAGGATCAAACTTCAAGCTTGTAGGGTACTCATATTCCGATTGGGCGGGAGACAAAGTGGATAGGAAATGCACTTCCGGAGGGTGCCAATTCCTTGGTTGCTCTTTGGTAAGTTGGTCTTCCAAAAAGCAAAGTTGTGTATCTCTCTCGTCCACCGAGGCGGAGTATGTTGCAGCCGGTAGTTGTTGTGCACAACTCATATGGATGAGGCAAACTTTAAAGGATTACGGTGTCACTTGTGACAAAGTGCCTCTTTGGTGTGACAATGAAAGTGCCATCAAGATCTCTCTCAACCCGGTGCAACACTTCATCCAGGATCATATTAGGCGAGGAGAGATCGAGCTCAACTATGTCAACACTCATGACAACCTTGCAGATATTTTCACGAAGCCCTTGGATGAAGCAAGATTTCACGAGTTAAGGCATGAGCTAAATATCATTGATTCGAGCAATGTGGCTTGAACCCTTGCACACCCCACCACACTCAATTTGCTGTCTAGTTTAGGTGTAGGCATGGACATAGGGGGAGTGTTGTTCTCTCAATGAACTCTCCCTCCCCCATTATGCATAAATTGATCAAGTCTTTCTCTTTAGCCATTGATTGATGGTAGTTGTGTTTCAAAGATGAGTTTTGGTCATGGGCTCAAGGTTAAAATCTTCGCGGCGCCATACCTCTTGACTCAAACATAGGTGGCCTCGGCCACCGCCCTCTCTTGAAGAGGTGTGTCTTGGCCGTTTGCTGGTGTGCTCTCTTTTCTTGCCGTTTTGTTTTTTCCTCGAGCTAAGCCGTGTTGTTTGGTTGCCGTGGCGTACTGGGCGGTACTACCGCTGGTGGTGCGCGGTACTACCGCTTATAAGCGGTACTACCGCCCCCCAGCGCGGTACTACCGCTGAGGGACGGGACCAGGGGGTTATATCGAGGCAGGGGGGTTTCTTCTCCCCCATACCCATTCGCTTCGCCCCCTCTTTCCTCTTCCTCTCTCCAGCCTCCTCTTGCCGCGGGAGGGCTCCGGCGGATGTCTCCGGGGCATCCCTCTCCATTTCCTTTGGTGGAGTCGATCCCCACCTCGTTCTCTTGCCATGGATGCCGGTATTGCCCCCGTTCCTTCTTTCCTTTTGTCTCATTTTTCAGATCCTGTTCTTAGGGGCAATGGTGGTTGCATCTCTAGATTTTTGGCTAAATCTAGGCTTGAGTAGATTGGAGAAGGCAACTAGACTATCTTGATTAGAGTTTGGTAGGAATATTTTTGAATTTGGCGGGCCGGTAGTGCCGGATCTGACCACGGTAGCAAGAAATTGCTGTTTCCCCGTCTCGAGCGGTACTACCGCTCTCTTTGGAGCGGTACTACCGCTTGGGCGGTACTACCGCGTGCATGTCACGATACTACCGCTGCCTGCCAAGCTCCATCATGTTCCTGCCTTTTCTTTGATCCTTTTGTTGTGTTTCTTGGCTTATGCTCGTTCTTTCTGGTTGTTTTGCATGTACTTGTGTTTGGCTCCAGGTGATGAACATCCTGAGCATCAAGCTCTCCGTATCAACCCCGGGCGTGCAACATCAAAACGCTACCGCACCTCTGAGCCAGCCGGTGGTTCCTCTAGCACCCAACCGCCTCCAGCAAGTGCATCCGCAAGTGTTCCTCCACCTCCTCAGCACTCGAAGAGATCCGCCACCAAGCCAAAGGGGAAGACTGTGATTGAGATGACCAACAAGGAGTTTTGGGAAAGGCGTCGCTGCAATCCCTATGAGGTGGACCAAGAACCCACTTTGGTCAACCGCCCGTTCTAGAACCGATTTCAGTTTGCCATCTATTTTGATGTGATCAAGGCCAAGAAGAATCTCTTTGTTGATGTTTGCTCCATTGACACTGCTGCTATGGAGAAGGACCCAGAGTACTTTGGCGAAGCCCTTCAGATGTGCACTCAGCTGAACATTCTCAGGATCATGCAATTCAACAAGGATTTCGATGCAGATTTGGTGGCTCAATTCTTTGCCACCGTTCATCTTGGGATGGATGTCGACAGAACTCTGACATGGATGACCAATGGCAAGTTGCTTTCTGTCAAGTGGAAGGCTTTCATGGAGTTACTTGATGTGGTGGATCACGGGCTTGAGACTCCAGTCGGTTTCCGCCCTCACCGCAATGCTACGTCCACCCACAAGCAAGCCCTTTGGCCCTACTGCACTGTGAAAGTTCACCCAGTGACTGAGAAGAAAACCTATGAGCTGTCTCCGTATCTGGACATTCTTCATCGCATCTTCCGTGAGACTCTCTTCCCTCGGATCGGGAATCTGGATATGGTCCACTCTTACCTCGTGGACATGCTCCTTTTCTGTCAGCATGAGAAGGAAGCAAACATTGGAGAGAGCCTGGATATTTCTCATGTCATGTGGTCTGAACTTCTCTCTGCCGTGTCTGAGCGCAAGTGCCCGATATATGGTCCATTCATCATGAGGCTCATTGAGAGGGCCTGGGCACAGATCTATCCCAGAGTGTTGCTGGAAACTGGAGACTTGGTTTCCCATGAGATCAAGCGTCTGAGGAAGAAGGACAATTGGGTCACCCCAGCACCTCAATCCGGGGGTCCGTCTGCTGCTGCTGCTGCCATGGAGACCGAGGGTGGGGCAGCCACTGATGATCACGAGGAGGATCTTGGGCCCTCTAGTGCTGAACCCTCGTGGGCGAAGAAGCTTAAACACAAGTTGAAGAAGCTTTTCTGCATGGAGTCTCATGGTCAGTACATGACTCATGTGGCGGAGAAGCATGCCAGGGTGCGCCACAAGGAGCTCATGCGTCAGATAGGAGCGACAGTTGCCAGTGGATCTGAGGGTCAGATCACTGAAGAGGAGGAGTGGATTCATCAGCATTGCCCTTGGACCGACTCCGACGCCGAGCAGTTTTCGACCAACGACGGAGATGCAGACGATCATGCTGAGATATGATGTTCGAGATCCTCAGCTTTCCATCACCTGGAGTCGTAGTGTCGCTCTTTTCTCTTTTTGGTGTCTCGCTACCAAAGGGGGAGAGAGTGTAGGGATTTGTGTTGCCGAGCTTTGAGTTTGTCGTCTTGTCATCTTGTGTTTTCTTGTGTGTTCTCTTAGTGTTTTTGTTTGGTTTGGTTTGGTGCCCGTGAGACCTAAGTTCTAGACATATGGTGTGAGACATATGCTCCCTATCGCTACCTTATTACTTATGTCTATTCAGTACTGTAGTATATTATGATTTGCATGCTTGTCCTGTTATATACTCTTCTCTCATATATCTTGTGCTTAGGTTTGTTGGACTATAAAATATAGGGGGAGTGTTGATCCGGATGTGTGTGTCTTGCTTTCCTTTTGCTCCTCTTTCTAGGCGCACACATTCTGGGGGAGCCCGTCTATATTTTGTAGTTCTTAGTTTTCTTACGTTTATATCTTTTCCTTGTGCAAATCCCTAGTTGTCATCAATCCACCAAAAAGGGGGAGATTGTTACAGCATATCTCTCTCAAGGTAGTTTTGGTGATTGATGACAACATGTTTGCGGACTAATCATGTGCTTTGAGTAGTTCACAGATTCATCCCTGGCACAAGATGTTTTCTTCCCTCGGAGTGTCTTTCAAGACGGTGTAGCTCTTTCGTTTCTCTATCGGTGGACTAGTTGCATAGAGGGCACCGTACTACCAAGAGGGGGTCCGCTGGGGTATTGCATGGGTGGAATCAACACGTACACATCAGCTTCTCACCCTCCGAGCTCTTCCATTCCTTGAAGAGATCTCTCCTCTTTTCTTTGTCCTGTCTGGGTCCCAGCGGTAGTACCGCGCAACACAGCGGTAGTACCGCTGAGGAGCCACAAGCGGCAGTACCGCTCCGCAGCGGTAGTACCGCCCGTGACTCCACAGCAGTAGTACCGCTGGGGTGCCTGGCACCACTGCCTTGTCCTCAGCCTCTTTGGAGAGATCCTCTCTCTCTTCTGTGTCCCAGCGGTAGTACCGCCCTACCAGCGGTAGTACGGCCGAAGGGTCACAAGCGGCAGTTCCGCTCCGCAGCAGTAGTACCGCCCGTGACCCCGCTGCCATAGTACCGCTAGGCTGTCTGGCTCCTACCGCCTCGACTCGTGGGCTCTTTTTCTCGTGTCGGGTTTTGCGGCACTAGTTGCGGTTGTAGAGGCGGTAGTACCATTTCAGGAGCGGTAGTATCGCCCTTACAACCACGGTAGTATCGCGTTGGGTCCTATTCCCTACTAGTCTTCTCTACGTGGCAGTACCGCTGGCTGGAGCGGCAGTACCGCTGACCTAGCGGTAGTACCGCCCCCTCTTAGCGGTAGTACCGCCCTGTGCGGGGCTGGTTGGTGGGGGCAACGGTTGGATTGTTGCCCCCACTATAAAAGGGGGTCCCCTTCTTCCCTTTGACCTACCTCTTCCCCCTCAAGCTCCATTAATGCTCAAGCTCCATTAAATGCTCCAAGCTCCATTTTCGCCCGATCTATCTCTCTAGCCAATCAAACTTGTTGATTTGCTCGGGAGTGGTTGAGAAGGCCCCAATCTACACTTCCACCAAGGGATTTTCGATTCCCCCACTCATCCCTAGCGGATCTTGTTACTCTTGGGTGTTTGAGCACCCTAGACGGTTGAGGTCACCATGGAGCCATAGTCCATTGTGGTGAAGCTTCGTGGTTTTGTTGGGAGCCTCCGATTAAGTTGTGGAGATTGCCCCAACCTTGTTTGTAAAGGTTCAGTCGCCGCCTTCAAGGGCACCAATAGTGGAATCACGGCATCTCGCATTGTGTGAGGGCGTGAGGAGAATACGGTGGCGCTAGTGGCTTCTTGGGGAGCATTGTGCCTCCACACCGCTCTAACAGAGACGTACTTCCCCTCAAAAGGAAGGAACTTCGGTAACACATCCTCGTCTTCACCGGATCCACTCTTGGTTATCTCTTACCTTTACTTGTGCAAGATCTTTAGTGTTACTTCTCTTGCTTGCTTGTATGCTTGTTGTTATTGCATCATATAGGTTGCTCACCTAGTTGCACATCTAGACAAGCTACTTTGATGCAAAGTTTAATTTGATAAAGAAAAGTTAAAAATTGGTAGTTGCCTATTCACCCCCCCTCTAGTCAACCATATCGATCCTTTCACGGCGCCTAGTGTAGTCTTCTTGTCTTCTCACCAGTGCGGAGCTAAGTGCTCCCACTAGGACGTGGGAGGGAGCCCCCGAGGCCCGAGGGCGGCACTCCCGAGACTCAGGGGTGTGTACAGCCCCACTCATTATTACGTGAGAGTTTCACGAGCATAGACCATCATAGGCGTGAGCCTTACTTCATATCGCCACACGATGGTCCCTCCTTGCACCTCTCTCGACCACCGTTGGGGGCGACCAGAAACCAGGACGACACCAAGGGGCAAAGGGGACGCCAGCGGCGTCCTCGGCGACCACGGGTCCTCTACTGGGGGAAGGCTTTGGAGTGCCTCTCTGGCAAAGGGCCTACCTCCAGGGAACGCCTTGTTCCGTGCGGCGCGGGGAGGGGCCTTTCCCCCGGCCCCTCTCTTGCAACCCCCAGCGCCCCCTGGCAGCAGGGAGGCCGACGAGCTGGGGCCGCCATCCACTGCTGTGACCTGATCCTCCTGCGTCCCATGGTTAGCATAAGCCTGCTCCTGAGGAATTAGTGGTACCCTGTAGCTGTTGTCGCCGGCGCGGTTGGTGAGGCTTCCGGAGGGCTCCTGAAAGGTGCCGACTTCTAGCGCCTCCTCCTCCCAGCCCGGCTCGAGGAATAAGCCAGGGTCGTCTTCCAGCATGTACTCCTGGTCCACCATGCGGGGCAAGTAGGCCTCCGAGACCGTCGCCTCAAAGACCATGTCGTAGTGCCCCACGCTCCATGTTGCCCTGCCCAACATGCCGCCTTGAGGGTGGTAGGGTTGCATCCCGCCGGGGCCGTAGGTGGCAGCGCTCGCGCTCGCGCCCACCGGAGATGGCTCGGGTGCGAGCGGGTGTCCAGCTCCGTTGGTTGCGCCGGTGTCGATGAAGCCTGGTGGCGTGCCCGTGGGCACGCGGGCGCGTTGAGGCCCGCCATGCGACCCGGCCACGGCTTGTGGTGTGAGCAGAGAGCAGGAGCGTGGTGCTCTCGAGGCCGCGGCGTCCAAGAGCTCGGCGACGCGCTCCAGCAATGCATCCTGGCCGCTCTCCATTAACCGGCATCGCATCAGCTCCCGAGCCACTATGAGCGCATCCCTCATGTTTGCTTGCTCCCGTCGGTTGTGTGGCGCCGTGGCCGCGACGTGGCTTGAGGCTTTTGCGGCTGCCCGCACTTGTCGCGGAGTAAGGGCGGACGGCGGGTGACCGCGTCACCCACGCCCCACGGTGTTTGGTGGTGCGCGTGCTGCCTGGGGTGCTGGGTCGAGGTCTTCTTGAGCGGGCGGCGCCACGCGGGCTGGGCAGGCTGCCCAGCGGTTGGCGTTGGTCCTTGAGTCGCCAGACATCGGAGCCGCGGAGTGTCGGGGGACCAACGAGCGGATCAACTGGCGGAATAAGAGCTCCAGCGCACCCCTACTTGGCGCGCCATAATGTCAGATCTCGGGTTCCGGCAAAACCCTCAAGGTTCGAACACCGGGGTGCGCGAGAAGATCTCCCCCTACCAACTCATGCCCTCAACGTCGCCACGATCTCAAAGGCAAGCTCGACGAACTCGCAACACAAGAGACACAAGATTTATACTGGTTTGGGCCACCGTTGTGGTTTAATACCCTACTCCAGTGTGGTGTGGTGGATTGCCTCTCGGGCTGAGAATGAACAGTACAAGGGGAAGAACAACCTCCTGAGGTGAGGTGTTCTTGTGCTTGGTGGATGTGAGGATGGGTAGGATCTAGTCCAAGTTGAGATGGCTGAGGTTCTATCTTGTTGTCCCCCCGCCTGCTGTGGTGGCTAATCCTATTTATAGAGGCCCTGGTCCTCTCCCCAAATATTGAGCGGGAAGGGATGCCACAACGGCCAATTTGAAAGGGGACGGCTAGTATAAGTTATCCTGACAAAAGTAGTCTTCGCCTGCCAAAGGCTCTGGTGGTGACGCCGCCTTGGGCTCCATGGTGACCTCCATCTTGCCGTCCTGCTGGTCTTGGTCTCGTTGCACTGATATGGAAACCTTTGCTTGATGCATCGGTACTCCTCGTCTGCGCTTGCCTCCTTAGCACCAAAGAGGAAACAAGGACATTGTGCGTGCTAGCGCCCACCTGGTCTAGATCGTCATGGCTCACGTAATTGGAACCTCGTGAGGTTTGCCTTGCCTTGATCTCTCCGCCCCTCGCGAGCCAGCCTGGTGAGGCTGCTCCCGAGGAGGTCTTGCATTGTCCGCCTCGCGAGGCATGGCCCCTCACGAGGGTCTTGAATGCTTGTTGGTGAAGATGGGCCGTACGGTCCCGCTTGCAGGGCCACAACATGGGCCGTAGGCAGGCAAGTCTGGGGACCCCCCTTCCCAGAACGCCGACAGGGCATACTTCGGATCACCGAATTTAGTCTGTAATAAGAAGGGCTTACGGGACGCTATCTCCTCCCGAGCCGCTCTAGACTCGGACCGTGCTTCTCTCGCCTCTTGTAAGGCCTTGTCAAGATCGATCGTTTTGACTTTGCTATCCTTTTCGAGGAATTCACATCGGACAGTGGCATCCTTTAGCTCGCACGCCATGGTAGATATTCTCTCCTCGCGCTGGCGCCGAGCAGCCTGTTCGGCTTTTAACTCAGCGGCTGCCTTCTTGGCAACCGCATCACTCATCCTGGCTTGCTCCTTGTCCCGGACGAGCTCAGCCCGCAGGGTCTCAACCGCGACAGCACCATCTGCAGTTATGCATTTCTCAGTATATAATTCTCAGCTTCATGCTCATATTATTATACATACATATACTGACTGCCCCAAAACATACATTGCTCCTTGTCGAGCCGCCCGTTAATAAGCGTGATGTCGTCATCCGCCACATCAAGTTTCTACTTCAGACCTGCAACCTCTGTAGCATGGGCAGCCGCCACGGATGTAACAGCATGTGGTCCAATTAATTGCATTAGTTCCTGGGCATATCTTTTTGATCCTCTGATCGCCTACCTTTGGACGCCAACCAGAGTCTCAGGGGCTACTACCTATACACAGGTGCATTTGGCACGTAGAAGTGCAATTCAAGATATTACATTGCATACCTCGAAGCCTCTTAGTAGGCTCATGAAGGCTTCATTCAATCCACTTCTCGCGGACAGAATCGTTTCAACTACCGTACCCATTAAGGTACGATGCTCCTCTGAGATGGACGCATGTTGCAACATGTCCATCAATATATTCAGCGCCTCCCGATTCCTGGAAGCGGCCGTGGGAGTACAGACTCCCTTCTAAGGGATATGTTTACTCGACCCCAGAGTCGTCTCCGGCTGTAAACCGAATGGTCCGGGGCACGCCCGGGACCCTGGACCACCGAAGTATCACATTCAGGCGTGGTCTTCATTGTCCCTCGCACCACTTTTTGATCAGGAGAGATCCTCTGGGATGACACCTCAAAGTTGTCCGCCCTATTGGGCGAGAAGGTTTGTGGAGGTGTCTCGCTTCCATCATCTCTGGAAGAAGATCCCCCGAGGAGGAGGAATGTTGAGGAAGACTGTGTGCCGGACTGCAAACATATATTTTGGATGTTACTCTTGTAACCAGAAAGGAACGGGATATGTTTAGGACACCCTTGTTCACTTACGATTCGGCTAAGGGCTTGTCCTTACAAAGGAACTGCGCGACAAAGCGTCTTCAGAACCCGAACCGCCTGACATGGACATCTTCCCTCGCTTAGGAGCCTTTACTTCCAAATCTTCGGAGGCGGTCCTTTTATTCCCATGGGGGAAGGGATGTCAGTTTCCCCTTCTCTTTTGTCTTTGGAAGAGGGAGCTCCAACCTCCCCGGACATAATGTCTGGTGTGCCTTTAGCATGGAGGATGCCTTTGGCCTTCTCGCCTCCTCCTTGTCCTCCTTCACCGACACTTGATATGGAGCTGGAGTCAGCATCCTTGTTAACACAGGATCAGCTGAGTCTTCGGGGAGAGGGGCCGAACACCTAATTCGTTTCGCCTTCTTTATCCAACCCAATTCAAAGATTGTTTTCTCAGTATTACGGAATATTTAACTAAGCTGTGTTCGGGAGTCAAGTGCTTACCGAGGTATCCGGATGGTTGCAGTCGAGACCAATGTCTTCGGAGGTATCGGGCCACTATTTTCGTGTCCCGAAGAATAACTTCCACATCCCTCTGTGCGTCGTGATGAAGAAGTCTTGAAGGGTCCGTGGTCCTTCCGGATTGAACTCCCACATGCGGAGGGGCCATCGCTGGCACGGCAGGACCCGGCGGACTAGCATTACCTGGATTACATTGATGAGGCCGGTGTCCTTTTCGAGGAGGCTCCGGATGTAGCTCTGTAGCGTCTGCACTTCGTTAATTGATCCCTAGTCTAGCCCCTTATTAATCCATGATGCGAGCTGTAATGGAGGGCCCGATCGAAACGCAGGTGTAGCTGCCCACTTGGTACCATGGGGCTTGGTAATGTAAAACCACTCTCGCTTCCATAGGTTGGAAGCTTCCGTGAAAGAGCCTTTTGGCCAAAGAGCATTGGTGAGCTTGTTCACCATAGCACCGCCACACTCTACTTGCTTCCCCTTGATTACCTTCGGCTTCACATTAAAGGTCTTGGGCCATAAACTGAAGTGTGGGGGAATGCGGACAAAGGCCTCGCACATGACCATGAACACCGAGATGTGAAGAAAGGAGTCCGGAGCTAGATCGTGAAAATCTAGCCTATAATAGAACATGAGACCGCGAACGAAGGGATGGAGAGTGAACCCTAGCCCCCGGAGGAAGTGGGGGATGAATACGACCCTCTCGCCGGTTCTGGGAGTAGGAATAACCTGTCCTTTAGCAGGGAGCCTATGGTGGATTTCCGCGGTCAGATATCTTGTCGCCCGGAGCTTCATGATATCCTCTGTCACCGGCCTTGAAGGCTAGGTCCGGACATGACTGGGAAGCTCGGAGCAATTAAGTTGAAACCCGGGTGCTGGAACTCGATGTTGGAAAGGTTGAGGAAGAGGTAGGCACAGAGGAGAAAGACGGGTTTGTGCCCCTTTATAAAGGCGATGAATATCAAACGCCTCCTCATAGGCCTTAAAGCCTGCCTATTCCCAAGGGATCATGCCAACGGAGTAGTTGGGTTATCCACACCCATATTGATGAAAATCATGTAATAAGGGGACACGATCTCTGCTTCAACAAGACGTGCCAGTAAAAGCGCATCTTAAAACATGGAGCGGGAGGCTAAAAAACGGTTCAAAATAATGACTGGGCAGGGACGTGATGTCACGCTACAAAAATTGTCAACAGATTGGACTTGTAAAATATTACACTTTCCGCGGGTGTGTGTGGTACTTGTTTTGCAGAGCCGGACACATTTTCTGTGTTCAAGAGCTATTCTGGAATATTCGGAGAAGGAATCCGCCTTGCAATGCCAACGACAATCTGCGCGCCGGACACCTCGTCATTGAAGCCTGGTTCAGGGGCTACTGAGGGAGTCCTGGATTAAGGGGTCCTCGGGCGACCTGTTGGACGTAGGCCGGACTGATGGGCCGTGAAGATACAAGATGGAAGACTCTCTCCCGTGTCCGGATGGGACTCTCCTTGGCGTGGATGGCAAGCCTAGCCTTCGGATATGAAGATTCCTTTCTCTGTAACCGACTTTGTACAACCCTAGTCCCCTCCGGTGTCTATATAAACCGGAGGGTTTACTCCGTAGAGGCAATAATCATAATCATACATGCTAGACTTCTAGGGTTTAGCTATTACGATCTCGTGGTAGATCAACTCTTGTAATCCTCATATTCATCAAGATCAATCAAGCAGGAAGCAGGGTATTACCTCCATAAAGAGGGCCCAAACCGACACCGGGGACTCCACAGCCCGGCCCCGGGGCTGCAGTAACCGGCCTGGGGACTTCGCCAAGCGGCTCGGGGACTGCAGCTATCGCACCCAGCCCGGGGACTTCACAACCCGACCCGAGGGCTACAGAAGTCGGCCCGGGGACTTCAACGATACAGCAAGCGGCGCCCAATTCCAACCCGCTGCCTCCCAACCCAACCTCCCTAGTACAAGTGGCCATGATAACAATAGATGTTGTTCAAGCACCATCCTGGGCTCAGCCCATCCTCAACTTCCTGGTCAACAGAGAGCTACCGGCTGATGAGATCTCAGCCCAACAAGTACAGTGCCGAGCAGAACCTTACATGATAGTAAATAGAGAGGTGTTCAAACGCAGCGTGACTCGGGTCTTCCAGCGCTGCATAGAACCAGAGAGGGCCAAGCAATCCTCAAAGATATCCACCAAGGCGAGTGCGGCCACCACGCGGCCTCCAGATCCCTTGTCGCCAAAGCCTTCCGCCATGATTTCTTCTGGCCGACTGCTTTGGAGGACGCCAAATATCTGGTCAAACATTGCAAGGGGTGCCAGGAATTCAGCTCCAAGCAACATCTGCCGGCCTCTGCACTCAAGACCATCCCCCTCACTTGGCCCTTTGCCGTTTGGGGGCTGGACATGGTGGGACCATTCAAGACGACACGTGGTGGCATGACCCATCTGCTTGTCGCTGTGGACAAATTCACGAAGTGGATTGAAGCAAAGCCAATCAAGAAACTGAACGGTCTGACTGTCGTGACCTTCATCGCAGAAATCAGCGTCCAATACGGTGTACCACACAACATCATCACCGACAATGGCACCAACTTTGCCGAAGGAGCCTTGGCCCGTTTCTGGGCGATGCAGGGCATCTGACTGGACTTAGCGTCCGTTTCCCATCCGCAGTCAAACGGCCAAGTCGAGCAAGCAAACAACCTCATCCTCTCCGGCATCAAGCCCCGACTGGTCGAGCCTCTAGAGCGATCGGCTGGCTGCTGGACCGACGAGCTGTCGGCCGTCCTTTGGAGCCTGCGCACCACTCCGAACAAGTCAACCGGCTTCACTCCTTTCTTCCTTGTGTACGGGGCCGAGGCTGTCATCCCAACTGACATCGAGTTCGACTCACCTCGCGTCACCATGTACACAGAAGCGGAGGCAAAAGAAGCACGAGAAGACGACGTCGATCTGCTGGAAGAGGTCCGACTGTTAGCACTCAGCCGGTCCGCCATCTACCAGCAGAGTCTGCGCCACTACCACAGTCGGAAGGTCAAGCCAGGATCCTTCCAAGAAGGTGACCTTGTGATCCGACTGATCCAGCGAACTGCCGGCCAACACAAGCTCTGGGCCCCTTGGGAAGGCCCCTTCATCATCAGCAAAGCATTGGGCAATGACTCCTACTACCTCATCGACGCACAGAAGCCCAGAGTGCGCAAGAGGGACGACTCGGGCAAGGAATCGGAGCGTCCATGGAATGCAAATCTCCTCCGAAGATTTTACAGTTAATGTAGTATGTACCACGCTACCTTTTGTATTAAGTGCTAAGACATCGGGTCCCTCGACGAGCACTCGAGGGCTACCCTTTTTATCTATATGATAAGTTCTATGCCTATGAATGTGTTATTTCATTACTCCGTCTGGCACCAGGTTCGACCAGTCATTCCGGAGACAAGTAGTGTGCCGACACCTAAGCCCTCTCTTTCCATAAGCCGCAGCTCGCAGAGCGGCTGTTCGGTTGGCAAGAGCTAAAGGCAGGAAACGGTGCCCACACGAAAAATGCTTAAGGACCAAAAGCACTCGCATAGGCCAAGCCGGCTCCTCGCCTCACCAACTGGCTGCTGAGCAGCCGGCCGGCCGACTTCTCACTTAACTTGCTACGTTCTAAAACGGCCAAGGTACTTGCCTTCCTGAAAATTGGCCAAGTACTTGACCTAGCCATAGACCGCAGAGCGGCTGTCCGACTGGTAATGCGGCAGCTAAGGGAAGGCGGCAAAGAAAAAAGCCAAAAGAGTAGCAAGACAAGTTAGAACTCGGTGAAATTAATTTACATAGCTAAAGGCCCTTGGCCAGCATTCAACAGAGTTTGAATACACCCCCAGCGAGTGGAATTGCGCAAACTTAACAAGTTTTGTTTGAGAGATTACAAAACAGGAAAGATAACTTGGCCATCTAGGCCAGAGGAGCAGCAGCCGAATCGGAGGGGTCGGCAGAGGTCGAGGCTCTGGGTGGTGGAACGGCCGTCTAGTTGGTCTCCGCCTGGTCAGCACCAGCAGCAGTCGGCTCACCGGCGCGCGGCTCGTTGGTCGAGACTTGGTCGGGCCGAGGCCGGCTGTCGGCTCCATCATCCGGTGCATCGTCTTCGCTGTCCTCGCCATCCTCTTCCTCACCTTCATCATCGGAGGCGATCTCCTCCATCGAGTCCTTGCCGTCTACCGGGTTCGCCCCGAACCAGTTGGGCGGCACCGCGGCACCCTCCTCGTCCAACTCAGGGAGGAAGACACTGGTGTCAGTGTACTCGGCGATCGCTGCGGCACGATGAGAGAGCGCGGGCACCACCGCCGCCAACTCTTCGCCAACCTCAAGCCGAAACGTGGCCAACTAGGCTAAGTCCAGCCCAACATACCATGCCTTGGCGAACTCCAAGGCTCTTCGGGCGCCTGCTTGAGCAGAGGAGCCCTTCCAAGCCTTGAAGCGGCCAATCGCCACCTCCAACTAGTCGGCGGTCTGACTGGGGGTGCGTGGACCTTGTACTTCTGGCCAAAGGGCAGAGACCAGCTAGGACCCAACGTGCTGAAGGCGGTGGAGCATACGGTGGGCCGACTGCAGGTGCACCCTGATGGCCAGAAGTTGCTTGTTCATGTTGCGGGGTGCGTTGGGCGGGATCACCGCTCCTTCACTCCGGCGCTCGTCGCGGCGAGCCTCGATGGCTTGGCTGGCAACAACGACATAGCCAGGAAAGAAGTCTGCGCAAAGAAAAACAAAGATCAGAAGCCGGAAGCTGATTGTAGATGCAGTCGGCGGCTATTCTAAAGACAAAGAAGTTTACCGTCGATCATCTCCTCGATCTCGCCATAGCCAGCGGTGAGGATCGCCTCCTTCTGGGGCCACTTTGAGCGCTCGGTCTCAAACTCGGCCTGAAGGGCGTCGTCCGCCTCCTTGAGCATCTGGAACTCCAATTTGTGCTGGTCCGCCAACTGCTTGGCTAGGTGGTCGCGCTCCTGGGCCACCTTGCTGCACTCCTCCTCCTTGGTGCACAATGCAGTTTGGGCTTCACCCAGCTGCTGCTGCAAGGTGGCGTTGGCTCCTGCAAAGGCAAAGAAAAGAAGACAATCAACAACATTGACCAAAAAGAAAAAGTGGTTGCCAGAAGATCCGACCCGATTGCTCAGCAGTCAGCCCGAATCTCGGGGGCTACACCCAGCGGGTGCGCTGACGCGCCGCCGCAAGACAGAAAGGTTGGAGGCTTACTCTGGCTGTCGGCCTGATCAGTGTTCCGCTTGGCCAGCTCCCGGACTTGGGAGTTAAAGGCGGCAGCACGGATATTGTGGTAATCCCGCAATGAAGACAACATAAGAAAATAAGAGGTCAGCACTCGGAACTTACCTTTACGTTTCGAGCCGCCTGCTCAGCAGCCGGCCCGGAACTCGGGGGCTACACCCAGTGGGTGCGCTGGCGCGCCCCCATGGAAGATTACAAAAATAAAAAACAAGGCGAAGAAACGTACCCGGACGGCTGCTCACGTCGACAAAAACGCCTTCGTGTACTGCTGAAGGGCAGTACCTTGGGCTTGAAACTGGGCCTGGACATCTTGCGCCGCCTTGTTCAACAGGCTCGTCCCACCCCCAGGCGTCCACTCCGGTGGAACGACGCTGGTGGCTTCTGCATCTGGGGCTGATGAGCTCGCGGCCTCGATATTCTACGGCCGTGGCGGCAACGTCGCCTTCACCATGCGCCGACGTATCGGAGTACAGGCCACAGGGGTCGCCCCCACCACCAGCTCGCCACCAACTGGCGGCACCTGCGATGCGTCAGGCTAGCTGCCATGTGCCACAGCGGTCGGCACTTGCAGGGGCTCCTCTACCCCCAAGACGACGGCGTCGCCTCCTCCGCCCTCCACGACCGGCTGTTCGTCACCGGCTCCTCTAGTCGGCACCTGGATCTCTGGCGCCGGTGAAGCGGCGCGCAGTGGAATGACAAGTTGTGGAGCTTGGCCGCGTGTGGCCTTCTTTGCCCGCGCCCTGGCGTCCGCGTCCGCCCGCTCCTTGGCCGCAGCGTCGGCCTGAGCCATGGTGGCCGTGTCGGCTTCATCCTGCGTCACCTTGGTCGTCGCTGCCTTTTGCCGCTCCATGCTACCTCTTGAGCACCGTGTTGGTTTTCCCTTGAAGAGGAAAGGGTGATGCAACAAAGTAGCGTAAGTATTTCTCTCAGTTTTTGAGAACCAAGGTATCAATCCAATAGGAGGCCACGCACGAGTCCCTCTCACCTACACAAACAAATAAATCCTCGCAACTAATGCGATAAGGGGTTGTCAATCCCTACACGGTCACTTACGAGAGTGAGATCTGATAGATATGATAAGATAATATTTTTGGTATTTTTTATGACAAAGATGCAAAGTAAAATAAAAGGCAATAAAAATAACAAAGTGTTGGAAGATTAATATGATGGAAAATAGACCCGGGGCCATAGGTTTCACTAGTGGCTTCTCTCAAGAGCATAAGTATTCACTGTGGGTAAGAAAATTACTGTTGAGCAATTGACAGAATTGAGCATAGTTATGAGAATATCTAGGTATGATCATGTATATAGGCATCACGTCCGAGACAAGTAGACCGACTCCTGCCTGCGTCTACTACTATTACTCCACACATCGACCGCTATCCAGCATGCATCTAGAGTATTAAGTTCATAAGAACAGAGTAACGCTTTAAGCAAGATGACATGATGTAGAGGGATAAACTCATGCAATATGATATAAACCCCATCTTGTTATCCTCGATGGCAACAATACAATACGTGCCTTGCTGCCCCTACTGTCACTGGGAAAGGACACTGCAAGATTGAACCCAAAGCTAAGCACTTCTCCCGTTGCAAGAAAGATCAATCTAGTAGGCCAACCAAACTGATAATTCAAAGAGACTTGCAAAGATAACCAATCATACATAAAAGAATTCAGAGAAGATTCAAATATTGTTCAAAGATAAACTTGATCATAAACCCACAATTCATCGGTCTCAACAAACTCACCACAAAAGAAGATTACATCGAATAGATCTCCACAAGAGAGGGGGAGAACTTTGTATTGAGATCCAAAAGGAGAGAAGAAGCCATCTAGCAAATAACTATGGACCCGAAGGTCTGAGGTAAACTACTCACACTTCATCCGAGGGGCTATGGTGTTGATGTAGAAGCCCTGCGTGATCGATACCCCCTCCGGCGGAGCTCCGGAAAAGGCCCCAAGATGGCATCTCATGGATACAGAAAGTTACGGCGGTGGAATTAGGGTTTTGGCTCCGTATCTGGTAGTTTGGGGGTACGTAGGTATATATAGGAGGAAGGAGTACGTCGGTGGAGCAACAGGGGGCCCACGAGGGTGTAGGGCGCCCAGGGGGTAGGCGCGCCCCCTACCTCGTGGCCTCCTGGTTGATGTCTTGACGTAGGGTCCAAGTCGTCTGGATCACGTTTGTTCTGAAAATCACGTTCCCGTAGGTTTCTGTCAGATGTGGGGTTCCAGCAAACCCTTAAGGTTCGAGCACTAGGGTGCACGCGAAGTCTTTCCTTCCCACCAATCAACGCTCTAGCTTACTAAGATCTCATGGACGAACTCGACGAACTCGCAACACAGAAAGACACGAGATTTATACTGGTTCAGGCCACCATTGTGGTGTAATACCCTACTCCAGTGTGGTGGTGGATTGCCTCTTGGGCTGATGATGAACAGTACAAGGGAAGAACAGCCTCCTAAGGTTGAGGTGTTCTTGAGCTTGGTGAGCTTGTGTGTGTGTGGGCGGTCTGAATGATCCGTGTTCTCTCTAAGGTGGTGGCTAGTCCTATTTATACTGGCCCTGGTCCTCTTCCCAAATATCGAGCAGGAAGGGAGCCAACAATGGCGGGCTAATTAGAAGGGGGACAACTAGTACAAGCTATCCTAACAAAAGTGGTCTTCGCCTGCCAAAGGCTCTGGTGGTGACGCCATCTTGGGCTCCACGATGACCTCCGTCTTGCCGTCCTCCTGGTCTTGGTCTCGTTGCACCAATATAGCAAGCTTTGCCTGATGCCGCAGTACTCTTCACCTGCGCTGGCCTCCTTAGCACCAAAGAGGAAACAAGGACGCTGCGCGCTCTGGCGCCCGCCTGGTGTCGTGCGTCATGGCTCACGTGACGAGGGTCTCATGAGGTTTGCCCCACCTTGATATCTCCGCTCCTCGTGAGCCTTCCTAGCTAGGCTACTCCCGAGGAGGTCTTCCATCGCCCGCCTCGCGAGGCTTTGACCCTCGCGAGGGTCTTGGGTGCTTTTCTAGTGATGATGGGCCGTACGGCCTACTGGCTCAGCCACGCCGCGGGCCGCAGGCAGGCAAGTCTAGGGACCCGCGTTCGCAGAATGCCGACAGTAGCCCCTAGTGTGCTCGGGCTTGGCTTTGCGGCGAAGCCAAGGGCCAAGTTCGGAGCATCGCGGGCCCTAAAAGCCTGCGGCCTCGATTGACGCATGGCGGTTGATTGGACATGGGCATCTCCGCTTCCCCATGTTGTCTCGGAAACTACTCGGCTTGTCAGGTCCCCGCGACATGCAAGGAAAACCATCATTACCTGCGATCGTGGGAGACGCTGGTTGGCCTTCCCTCGCTATAAATGCGGAGGGGGCGGAGCCCTCGTTGCCCATATCTTCCTTGCTTGCTTGCTCCTTCTTCCTCGCTCCATCACTTGCGGTGACACCCATGGCACCACAAAGGAAGTTCTCCGCCGCCGAGAAGGGGAAAGGCCCTCGCGAGGGACCCTGCTCCCCGGCGCCCAAGCGCGGCCGCGGCCGCCCGCGTAAACATGCTGCGACCCCCGTTGTGGCCCATTGTCGAGTCAGCGCCACGGCACGCGGAGTGGGTCATCCCAGCCATGGTGGTCCAGTTGATGAGGGGAGGCGTGCCATGGTGGCGCGGCCTCCTTGTCTGCGCTTCCACACGGCGGAGGTGTTGCCGGAGTTCGTCGTCTGGTCAAAGAACCCGGCCGGCAACTGGCTCCAACTCCCGCGCTTCTTCGTCGGTGAACTACCGGCCTCTGGTCCAAGCGGACTCTGGCTGTAGGTAGATGGCAGCTGCTACAAGGCATCTTGGGTTGCGGTCGAGACTTCCGCTGCGGGCAACATGGCCCTGGCCCGCGGCTGGCAGACATTCGCCCGCGCGCGCGTCCTGTGCAGGCGGTGCACCCTCCACTTCAGGTACGATGGTGGGTCGACCCTTTATGTGAGGGTGTTTGGGGAAGATGGTCGCCGCGCCGGGTGCTACCCCGAGGCGAACGACGGTGAGGAGGTACCCAGCCTTGGGGACGGTCGCGACGAGGACGAGGGCAAGCCCGCCCTCGCCGGCGACCGTGTCTCGTCCAGCTACGGTGGCTCTTCCTCCGGCTACAACTCTAGCAGTGGCGACTATGCCCAGCCGTCACGCGGCCGCGCCCGTCTTGAAGGCAGCGGTGGGTCGTCTCGTTGCCGCACCTCCATGAAGCGTGAGGAAGGATCTGGCTAGGCTCAGGGTAGTGCTAGGTACCTGTCCTCGCGGATCGCTGCAACGCTACTTTTGTTTTGCTCTTTTCCTACATCAAGAATGAAACCAGCATGGGCCCAAGAAGGGCGTGTATCGAACTATGGTTCCTTGGTTATATCAGTATGCATGCTATTCTCATGCTGTGTCGTTATTTTGCGCAAAGATAACTTAACCTGGTATACTCAGGACGTCCTCTTCCTCAAGAAGCGTTTATTTCCTCGCATTCATCTTGCCTCGGTGGCCTGCATTCGCTCATGAACTACGAAAAACTCGTTAGGAAGTGCATTAAAATATTTGATGTTCATCCTGGCCCTGACCTGGTGCTTTGCATCACGGTACCCGAGGGGCACGGACTAGGAGAGGTGCGCCAGCCTTGAGCTCGAACGAGGGTGGCTCGCGAGAAGGCAGAAAGGAGAAAAATGCTCGCGAGGGCACCTGCCTAGCCCCCTCGCGAGGCATGCGAGAGAGAGAACACGAGAAAATTCGAGCCGAAAAAGTGTAGTGAGAGGCGAGGGAATCTGTCGGCGTTCCGGGAACGGGGGTCCCCAGACTTGCCTGCCTGCGGCCTGCGGCGTGGCTCAGGTGGGGGCCCAACGTGACCCATCTTCATCAGCGCAGGCTCAAGACCCTCGCGAGGGGCCAAGCCTCGCAGGGCGGACGACAGGAAGCTTCCTCAGAGGCAGCCTCATCAGGCAGGCTCGCGAGGAGGCGGAGAGATCAAGGCAGGGGTACCTCGCGAGGATCCCGTGACGCAAGCCATGACGATCGAGACCAGGCGGGCGCCAGGAGGGCACCGGCCTGCGCAGGGTCCTTGTTTCCCCTTTGGTGCAAAGGGGGCAAGCACAGGCCAAGGCATCAGGCAAAGGTTGCCATTCCGATGCAACGAGACCAAGACCAGCAGAGCGGCAGGACGGAGGTCACCGTGGAGCCCAAGACGGCGTCATCACCAGTGCTTTTGGCAGCCGAAGACCACCTTTGGTCAGGATAACTTGTACTAGATGTTCCCCTTCAAAATGGCCAATTGTTGGCGCCCTTCCCGCTCAATTATTCGGGGAGAGGCCCAGGGCCTCTATAAATAGAGCTAGCCTCCACAAAGGAAGGAGAGACCGAGAAGAGAGGGGGACGGGCAGACAGACATCTAGAAATCTGGTAGAACCCTAGCAGAGAGAGAGAGAGAGAGAGGCGACTGAACTCACCCTAGCAGTTCATCGCACCAGCTCAAGAACACCTCTCGCGAGGCTGTTCTTCCCTTGTACTGTTCATCATCAGCCCCCTAAGGCAATCCACCACACCACACACTGGAGTAGGGTATTACACCACAACGGTGGCCCGAACCAGTATAAACCTCGTGTCTCTTGTGTTGTTCATCATTTTCATCTTAGTTTGCACGAGAGGATCGGACGTAGATCGGTAGGGGAGAGATCTCCGCGCGCACCCCAGTGTTCGAACCTCAAGGGTCTGCCGGAACCCGAAATCCGACATTTGGCGCGCCAGGTAGGGGTGTGCCAGAATCTTTCTTCCGTTGTTCGCGTGTGATCTTCCGTCGTGTCCATGGCTGACGCTCGTCGGGCCCGCGCCGAACGCCGGGCTGCTCACGCCACTTGCGTCGCCCAGAAGGCGCCCGTCGGCGGCCTCCCTCGTCGTTCCCCGTCGCCGGCCGCCAACACCGCCACCGGCCTGGCGGGGAACGAGCAGCAGGCCTCGTCCCAGCATCCTTCGGTGCGGCGGGATGGCCGCACCGCCACCCCATCGCTGACTCCAGCTGGCTCGTCGTCCCACACCCGTCGCGCACCCATGGATGCGCATGCCTCACTGCTCTTGGCGCGGGAGCTCCTCCACTATCGCCCCGTCGACGACCTCTACAAGGACTGGCTCGCCCGCATCACCGAGGTCGTCTGTGCCGCAGGGGGCTCCCCCTTGAGGTCCCTCTCGCTGCTTCGCCCTCCGTCCCGTGCAGGGGGCGAGGATCAAGAGGCGCCTCCGCCGCCTCCTCCCCAAGAAGGTGCCTTGGCTCCAAGGCGCACAACCCTAGGGTGGGACCCTCCACGTCCGGCGCCTGCGCAGCAAGAAGGGAGCTGCCAAGAGATCCCACGTCCCCGAGAATGTGCTCGCGCGCTCCCAGCGCCGGCACGCCAAGATCGCGCCCCAGCGCCTCCACGACGAGACCCCGCACTGCTCCCAGTGGCGGCACGTGGTGACCCGCAAGAACAAGTCCAACACCAGCAAAGGGCACCGGTGGCCACGGTGGGCTGCCTCGCCTTCACCCCCGAGCTGCGCGGCGTCACATAGCCAGGCAAGTTCAAGCCTGACCTCCCTCCCCGCTACGATGGCACAGCGGACCCCGCAGAGTTCCTGCAGCTCTATGAGCTGGGCATCGTAGCCGCCAACGGAGACGAAAAGGTCATGGCAAATTGGTTCCCCGTGGCGCTCAAGGACGGCGCCCGCACCTGGCTCCTGAACCTGGCTCCCGGCACGATCTCCTCCTGGAGTGAGATGCGCACCCGCTTCATCGCCAACTTCCAGGGCACACGCGACCGGCCCCCGGCCGTGAGCGACCTGCGCCGCATCAAGCAACAGCCTGGAGAAACCCTGCAGAAGTACATCCAGCGCTTCAACTACGCTCGCCTCAAGATCCCCAAGGTAACTGAAGAAGCTATCATCTCAGCCTTCTCCGACGGCGTATACGATTTCAAGATGAAGGAAGAACTAGCAATCCATGAAGACCTGTGCACATCCCTGGAGCTGTTCAACTTGGCGACCAAGTGCGCCAGGGCTGAGGAAGGGCGTCTCTCCCTCCTCGAGCTCCCGGCAGCCGACCCGGAAGGAAAGAAGCTCAATGCCAAAGACGTGAAGCGCAAGGGGGCTGCCGTGCTAGCAGCGGAACCAGTCACCAAGCGAGGCAGGGATCAGCCCGAGTCATCCAAGGGCGGACGGTACTGCGTGTACCACGACCTCCACACCCACAACACCAACGAATGTCAAGAGCTCAGAGCCGTGCGAGATGGGTGAATCGGCCGACGCCCAGAGCGCAACAACAGGGGCTATGGCCAAGGAGGAGGAAGAGGCGGCTGACGATGGGAAGACCGTGGCCTTCGCCAGGGATGGCGTGACCGCCCTCGCGAGGACCGTTGGCAGGACCAGCCTCGCGAGGGAGTCTGGAGAGACCAGCCTCGTGAGGGTCACCCGCACGGCAACACATGACTTCCTCCTCTGCCGCCTCCACCAAGGAGGAACGAAGACCAACACCAAGACGATGGGGCTGGGGGCTTCCAAGAGCCGCGCGCAATTTCTTGCATCTTGGTGAACTTGTCGATGGCGACGTAGAGATAGCGGTAGCCCCCTGGAGCCCGGAGAAACGGGCCTAGGATGTCTAGCCCCCAGACCACAAACGGCCAGGTGAGCGGGATGGTTTGGAAGCCCTGAGCAGGCTGATGGATTTGCTTGGCATGGAATTGGCAAGCTTCACCGGACCTCACTAGCTCGGCCGCGTCATTGAGTGCCGTAGGCCAATAAAACCCACTGTAGAACACCTTGCCGACGAGGGTCCGTGATGACGAGTGGTGTCCGCAATCACCGCCGTGTATGTTAATCAGCAACTCCCTTCCTTGATCGCTGGAGATGCATGATACGTCTCCAACGTATCTATAATTTTTTATTACTCCATGCTATATTATCTACTGTTTTGGACATTATTGGGCTTTATTATCCACTTTTATATTATTTATGGGACTAACCTATTAACCGGAGACCCAGCCTAGAATTGCTGTTTTTTGCCTATTTTAGGGTTTCGAAGAAAAGGAATATCAAACAGAGTCCAAAGGGAATGAAACCTTCGGGTACGTGATTTTCTCAACAAACAAGACCCAGGAGACTTGGACCCTACATCAAGACACAAGAGAGGAGGCCACGAGGTAGGGGGCGCGCCTACCCCCTCCCCCCAGGAGCGCCCTCCACCCTCGTGGGCCCCCTGTTGCTCCACCGACGTACTCCTTCCTCCTATATATACCTCCGTACCCCCAAACGATCAGATACGGAGCCAAAAACCTAATTCCGCCGCCGCAACTTTCTGTATCCACGAGATCCCATCTTGGGGCCTGTTCCGGAGCTCCACCGGAGGGGGCATCGATCACGGAGGGCTTCTACAATAACACCATAGCCTCTCCGATGAAGTGTGAGTAGTGTACCTCAGACCTACGGGTCCATAGTTATTAGCTAGATGGCTTCTTCTCTCTTTTTGGATCTCAATACAATGTTCTCCCCCTCTGTTGTGGTGAACTATTCGATGTAATCTTCTTTTTGCTGTGTGTTTGTTGAGACCGATGAATTGTGGGTTTATGATCAAGTCTATCTATGAATAATATTTGAATCTTCTCTGAATTCTTTTATGTATGATTGGTTATCTTTGCAAGTCTCTTCGAATTATCAGTTTGGTTTGGCCTACTAGATTGATCTTTCTTGCAATGGGAGAAGTGCTTAGCTTTGGGTTCAATCTTGCGGTGTCCTTTCCCAGTGACAGTAGGGGCAGCAAGGCACGTATTGTATTGTTTCCATCGAGGATAACAAGATGGGGTTTTCATCATATTGCATGAGTCTATCCCTCTACATCATGTCATCTTGCTGAAGGCGTTACTCTGTTTTCATTAACTTAATACTCTAGATGCATGCTGGATAGCGGTCGATGAGTGGAGTAATAGTGGTAGATGTAGGCAGGAGTCGGTCTACTTGTCTCAGACGTGATGCCTATATACATGATCATACCTAGATATTCTCATAACTATGCTCCATTCTGTCAATTGCTCAACAGTAATTTGTTCACCCACCGTAGAATACTTATGCTCTCGAGAGAAGCCACTAGTGAAACCCATGGCCCCCGGGTCTATCTTTATCATATTGATCTCCTACTACTTAGTTATTTCCTTTGCTTTTTTACTTTGCCTTTATTTTAGTTTGCATCTTTATCACAAAAATACCAAAAATATTATCTTATCATATCTATCAGATCTCACTCTCGTAAGTGGTCGTGTAGGGATTGACAACCTCTATTCGCGTTGGTTGCGAGGATTTATTTGTTTTGTGCAGGTACGAGGAACTCATGCGTAGCCTCCTACTGGATTGATACCTTGGTTCTCAAAAACTGAGGGAAATACTTACGCTACTTTGCTGCATCATCCCTTCCTCTTCGGGGAAAACCAACGCAGTGCTCAAGAGGTAGCAATGCAGCGCAGCGTGACATCGTTCGGTCGTTTCCTATATAACTCGCCGTCTTGGATACAGTATGCCGTGGCCTGCCGGGCCACGCGCTTCACATCCTCTTCCTTCTCCGGCAGCGTCCCATGCATCAGGTACCCCTTGAACTCCTTGATCGAGCACACCTCCTGGGGATCGAGCGCAAAGAGCAGCCGAGCTCCTGAGGTCGGGCCGCAGGTTGGGGCTCCCGTGGCCGGGGGCTGCAGGAGTTCCTCCCGAGGATGAGTCATGCTTGAAAGAGGTGGCGAACCTGATGGATTGAAGAGCCGCTCTTCGAAGACGCCGGGCTCTTGCGGTTGCCGCTTGGATGCTCTCCCGGCGATGTCATCGGCTTCCTTGTTGGTGCCCCGGGGCACGTGTTGCAGCTCCAGGCCCAAGAACTGCATTTCCATCTTGCGCACCTCCGCGAGGTAGGCCTCCATGTGCTCGTCCTTCGGCTTGTATACCTTGTTGGAAAAGGTGATGAGGAGCTGCGAGTCGCCTTTGACGGTGAGGCGCTTCACCCCTAGAGCCGCCGCAGCCTTCAGGCCAGCTATGAGGCCTTCGTATTCTGTGATGTTGTTGGAGACCATCTCGCTGTGCTGAAAACAGAGTTGCACGGCGTAGTAGAGCTTGTCCTGAGTGGGCGAGATGAGCACTGCTCCAGCCCCCGCGCCCTGATACGCAAAGGCGCCATCGAAATACATGACCCAGCCGTCTGGTGCCTCGCTTCCTAGCGAGGTGGACCGGTCTTCTCCTTCCTCAAGAGCCAAGGTATCTGTCCATTCTGCCACAAAATTGGTGAGCGCGGCTCCCTTGATGACCCTAGTAGTGTTGAACTCCAAATGGAATGCTTGTAACTCGATGCTCCACTCAGCAACCCTTCCGGCTGAGTTAGGGCTCCTGAGCACCCTTTCCAATGGGTAGGCTGAGACGACCTTGATGGGTTGACCCTGGAAGTAGTACCGCAGCTTGCGCGAGGCCACCAAGAGTGCGAGTAGGAGCTTTTGCGGCATGGGGTAGCGCGCCCTCGCGTCCCGCAGTATGGTGCTGACGAAGTACATCAGATGCTCGACGAGGGCTGGCACACTGTCGAGGCTCGGGTCCCGCGAAGATTGTGGCATATCCTAAGGTGGTGGGTTTCCTAAGACTTGGCCGTCCTCAGGAGCTTCTGCGATGTTGCCCTATTGAGCTTGGTCTTCCGCCGCTGATGGCTTTGCCGCGCCTTCTTGACCCCGCGCTGCATCAGCTCTGGCTTGGCGCGACACACCCTTGCCTTGGCGCTCCTCCCGAACTGCCACCAGCGCCGCGCTGGCGGAGTACGGGGTGGTGGCAAGGTAGAGCACCAGAGGCTCGAGAGGCCGTGGTGCCACCATCACTGGGGGAGTGGTGAGGTATTTCTTGAGGTCTTGGAAGGCCCGGTCGGCCTCCGGGGTCCACTCGAACGTGCCCTTCTTCTTCATGAGCTTAAAGAAGGGTAAGGCGCGCTCGCCTAGCTTGGATATGAAACGCCCTAACGCAGTCACCCGCCCTACTAGCTTTTGCATTTCCTTGAGGGTCTGTGGTGGGCTCATGTCTTCGGCGGCCTTGATCTTCTTCGGGTTCGCCTCGATCCCTCTGTGGGATATGAGGAACCCTAGTAGCTTCCCAGAGGGGACGCCAAACACGCACTTCTCCAGGTTAAGCCTCAAGTTCACTTGGCGCAAGCTCTCGAAGGTCTCCCCCAGGTCTTGAATCAATGTCCTCGCCTCGCGAGATTTGACCACTATGTCATCAACGTAGGCCTCTGTGTTTCTGCCGAGCTGCCACCCCAAGGCAATTTGCATCAACCGTTAAAAGGTTGCGCCCGCGTTGCGTAGCTCGAAGGGCATGCATGTGTAGCAGTACACCCCGCATGGTGTCAAGAAGGCTGTCTTCTCCACATCCCCCACCGCCATCTTGATTTGGTGGTATCCTGAGAATGCATCCAGGAAACCTAGCAAGTCACACTCAGCGGTGGAGTCGATGATTTGGTCGATGTGTGGAAGCGGGAACGGATCCTGGGGGCACGCTTTGTTAAGGTTGGTGAAGTCGACGCACATCCGTTCCTTCCCGCCTTTCTTCGGTACTACAACGGGGTTCGCCAGCCATTCGGGGTATTGAACTTTTCGGATGGTACCTGCCGCCTCCAGCTTGCGTGTCTCTTGGACGATGAAGGCCTACTTCTCTATGGACTGCCGTCTTGCTCGCTGCTTCACGGGGCGTACGTTGGGGCACACCCTCAGATGATGCTGGATTACCTCTCTCGGGATCCCTACCAGCTGATTGGGCTCCCACGCGAATATCTCCTTGTTCACGCGCAAAAACCTCACCAAAGCTTCTTCTTGTCCCAGGTCAAGGCCGGTTCCTATGGTGAAGGTGGCTCTTGAAGACCCTTCCTCGTCGACCGGCACCTGCTTGGTCTCCGCCTTGTCTTGAGTGAATAGTTGCTTCTTCTTGGTGGGCGTGGTTTCCTTGGCCTCGGGTGTACCGACGCCGGCTGGCTGTGCTGCTGCCACGGTCTTGAAGGCGAGCTTGAGCGCCGCCATGACCTCCTTAGCATCCCCCTTGATGGTGAGGACGCCCTTGCTCCCTGGCATATTCATGAGGTTGTAAGCCGGGTGAGTCGCCGCCATGAACTGAGTAAGAGCCGGGTACCCGAGGATGGCATTGTACGGGAGACCGATGCGGGCGATGTCAAAGTCCACCAGCTCGATGCGATAGTTGTCTCGCGTGCCAAAGGTGACAGGGAGGCGGATCTGCCCCAGTGGGTGAGCAGCTCCACCACCCACTCCTGTGAAGGGCTTTCTGAGGCCGAGCCGTTCACGCAGCACATGAAGAAGGCTGAAGGCTTCCACGGAGAGCAAGTTGAGGCCGGCGCCGCCGTCGATGAGGGTCTTGGTGACGGCCACGTTGCAGATGGTGGGAGTGCAGAGCATCGGGAGCATCCCTGAGCCGGCGGTGGAGCCGGGCTGGTCTTCCGAGTCGAAGGTGAGGTCGGCCTCCGGCGCAGCCCAACCCGGTGGAGCCCCCTGGCGCTTGCGGGCTGCCCCAATCTGATGGAAGAAAGGCTTGACATGGCAATCTAAAGGAGGTGCTTGGGAGCCACCCAGCAGTGCCGCGACTGCGTGGTGTGCCGGCGCCGCGTAGCGCGCAGTGAAGAGGTCGCGGAGTTCCCCCCAGGACGTCACCGTGGATCTCGGGAGGTTGAGCAGCCAAGGACGCGGCTCGCCGGCGAGGGCCAGGGGAAAAAGTTTGCCATGATCTTGTCATCGCCTCCGGCCTCGAGGACGGCCTCCTCGTATGCCAGCAGGAACAGCGCCGAGTCTACTGTGCCATCGTAACACGGTGGCATCTCTGGCCTAAACTTGGCCGGCCATTGCACTCGCCGCAGAGCGGGCGCCAGGGCTCGGTACCCAGACCCCTGCTGCTGGTGTTGACCGCAGAGGTTGGTGGCGGGGCACCTGCCATGGGCGCGTAGTGCGGTGGTACGGGCATTGGTTGGTGGAGAGAAGCCCTGACACACCCCTACCTGGTGCGCCAAATGTCGGATGTGGGGTTCCGGCAAACCCTTAAGGTTTGAACACTGGGGTGCGCGCGAAGTCTTTCCTTCCCACCAATCAACGCTCTAGCTTACTAAGATCTCATGGACGAACTCGACGAACTCGCAACACAGAAAGACACGAGATTTATACTGGTTCAGGCCACCGTTGTGGTGTAATACCCTACTCCAGTGTGGTGGTGGTGGATTGCCTCTTGGGCTGATGATGAACAGTACAAGGGAAGAACAGCCTCCTAAGGTTGAGGTGTTCTTGAGCTCGGTGAGCTTGTGTGTGTGGGTGGTCTGAATGATCCATGTTCTCTCTAAGGTGGTGGCTAGTACTATTTATACTGGCCCTGGTCCTCTTCCCAAATATCAAGCGGGAAGGGAGCCAACAATGGCGAGCTAATTCGAAGGGGGACAACTAGTACAAGCTATCCTGACAAAAGTGGTCTTCGCCTGCCAAAGGCTCTGGTGGTGACACCGTCTTGGGCTCCACGAAGACCTCCATCTTGCCGTCCTCCTGGTCTTGGTCTCGTTGCACCAATATAGCAACCTTTGCCTGATGCCTCGATACTCTTCGCCTGCGCTGGCCTCCTTAGCACCAAAGTGGAAACAAGGACGTTGTGCGCTCTGGAGCCCGCCTGGCTCCCGCCTGGTGTCGTGCATCATGGCTCATGTCACGAGGGTCTCGTGAGGTTTGCCCCGCCTTGATATCTCCGCTCCTTGTGAGCCTGCCTAGGTAGGCTACTCCCGAGGAGGCCTTGCGTCGCCCACCTCGCGAGGGTCTTGGGTTCTTTGCTGGTGATGATGGGCCATACGGCCTACTGGCTCAGCCACGCCGTGGGCCGCAGGCAGGCAAGTCTGGGGACCCCCGTTCCGAGAACGCTGATAGTTTCATTCCGTTTGGACTCTGTTTGATATTCTTTTTCTGCGGAACTCTGAAATAGGGAAAAACAACAATTCTGGGCTGGGCCTCCGGTTAATAGGTTAGTCCCAAAAATAATATAAAAGTGTATAATAAAGCACAATAATGTCCAAAACAAAATATAATATAGCATGGAACTATAAAAAATTATAGATACGTTGGAGACATATCAAGCATCCCCAAGCTTAATTCATGCTCGTCCTCGAGTAGGTAAATGATAAAAACATAATTTTTGATGTGGAATGCTACTTGGCATATTTTCAATGTAATTCTTCTTAATTGTGGTATGAATATTCAGATCCGAAAAATTCAAGATAAAGGTTCAATATTGACATAAAAATAATAATACTTCAAGCATACTAACTAAGCAATTATGTCCTCTCAAAATAACATGGACAAAGAAAGTTCATCCCTACAAAATCAAATAGTTTAGTCATGCTCCATTTTCGTCACACAAAAATGCTCTCATCATGCACAACCCCGATGACAAGCCAAGCAATTGTTTCATACTTTAGTAATCTCAAACTTTTTCAACCTTCACGCAATACATGAGCGTGAGCCATGGATAGAGCACTATGGGTGGAATAGAATATGATGATGGGGGTTATGCGGAGAAGATAAAAAGGGAGAAAGTCTCACATCAACGAGGCTAATCGATGAGCTATGGATATGCCCATCAATTGATGTTAATGCAAGGAGTAGGGATTGCCATGCAACGGATGCACTAGAGCTATAAATATATGAAAGCTCAACAAAAGAAACTAAGTGGGTGTGCATCCAACTTGCTTGCTCACAAAGACCTAGGGCATTTGAGGAAGCCCATTGTTGGAATATACAAGCCAAGTTCTATAATGAAAAGTTCCCACTAGTATATGAAAGTGACTAAACAAAAGACTCTCTATCATGAAGATTATGGTGCTACTTTGAAGCACAAGTGTGGTAAAAAGGATAGTAACATTGTCCCTTTTCTCTTTTTCTCTCATTTTTTGGGACTTCTCCTTTTTATGGCCTTTCTCTCTTTTTTATTTTTTATTTTTCCTCACTTGGGACAATCCCCTAGAAAATGATGATCATCACACTTCTATTTATTTACAACTCAATGATTACAACTCGATACTAGAACAAAGTATGACTCTATATGAATGCCTCCGGCGGTGTACCGGGATATGCAATGAACCAAGAGTAACATGTATGAAAGGATTATAAATGGTGGCTTTGCCACAAATACTATGTCAACTACATGATAATGCAAAGCAATATGACAATGATGAACGTGTCATGATAAACGGAACGGTGGAAAGTTGCATGGCAATATATCTCGGAATGGCTATGGGAATGCCATAATAGGTAGGTATGGTGGATGTTTTGAGGAAGATATAAGGAGGTTTATGTGTGAAAGAGCGTATCATATCACGGGGTTTGGATGCACCGGCGAAGTTTGCACCAACTCTCAATGTGAGAAAGGGCAATGCACGGTACCGAAGAGGCTAGCAATGATGGAAAGGTGAGAGTGCGTATAATCCATGGACTCAACATTAGTCATAAAGAACTCATATACTTATTGCAAAAATCTACAAGTCATCAAAAACCAAGCACTACGCGCATTTTCCTAGGGGGATAGATTGGTAGGAAAAGACCATCGCTCGTCCCCGACCGCCACTCATAAGGAGGACAATCAAAGAACACCTCATGTTTCAAATTTGTTACATAACATTTACCATACGTGCATGCTACGGGACTTGCAAACTTCAACACAAGTATTTTTCAAATTCACAACTACTCAACTATCACAACTTTGATATCACTATCGCCATGTCTCAAAACAATCATCAAGCATCAAACTTCTCTTAGTATTCAACACACTCATAAGAAAGTTTTTACTAGTCTCGAATACATAGCATATTAGGATTATTTAAGTAAATTACCATGCTATTTAAGACTCTCAAAATAATCTAAGTGAAGCATGAGAGAATAATAGTTTCTATAAAACAAAACCACCACTGTGCTGTACAAGATATAAGTGAAGTACTAGAGCAAAATTATATAACTCAAAAATATATAAGTGAAGCACATAGAGTATTCTAATAATTTCTGAATCATGTGTGTCTCTCTCAAAAGTTGTGTACAGCAAGGATGATTGTGGTAAACTAAAAGGCAAAGACTCAAATCTTACAAGACGCTCCAAGAAAAATACATATCATGTGGTGAATAAAAATATAGCTCCAAGTAAAGTTACCGATGGAAGTAGACGAAAGAGGGGATGCCTTCCGGGGCGTCCCTGTCGGTGCCAAAACCGGCGGATCTCGGGTAGGGGGTCCCGAACTGTGCGTCTAAGGCGGATGGTAACAGGAGGCAGGGGACACGATGTTTTACCCAGGTTCGGGCCCTCTTGATGGAGGTAAAACCCTACGTCCTGCTTGATTATACTTGATAATATGGGTATTACAAGAGTTGATCTACCACGAGATCGGAGAGGCTAAACCTAGAAGCTAGCCTATGGTATGATTGTATGTTGTCCTACGGACTAAAACCCTCCGGTTTATATAGACACCGGAAGGGGCTAGGGTTACACAAGTTCGGTTACAAAGGAGGAGATATACATATCTATATTGCCTATCTTGCCTTCCACGCCAAGTAGAGTCCCATCCGGACACGCGACGAAGTCTTCAATCTTGTATCTTCATAGTCCAATAATCCGGCCAAAGGATATAGTCTGGCTGTCCGAAGACCCCCTAATCCAGGACTCCCTCAGTAGCCCCTGAACCAGGCTTCAATGACAATGAGTCCGGCGCGCAGTGTTGTCTTCGGCATTGCAAGGCGGGTTCCTCCTCCGAATACACCACGAAAGAGTTTGAATACAAGGATAGTGTCCGACCCTGAAAAATAAGTTCCACATACCACCGTAGAGAGAATAACATTTCCACAAATCTAATCTGCTGACACGTTTTGGTAGCATGACATCATGTCATGGCCCGGTAATTATTCGAACCGTTTTTCTTTAACCAGTGCCGCACATAACGCGAGGCGGTTTCTTGACACGTCTTGTCAAAGTAGAGATCGTGTTCTCCTTATTACGGGATTATCATCAATACGGACGTGGGTAACCCAACCGCGCCATCAATTAAGGCGCTTGGGGGATAAGCGAGTTTTACCAGGCTAGTGGGGGCGCATAGTTTAGTCCGCCCTTATAAAGGGATAAGATCTCACCTTTTTCTACGCACGCCTTCTTCCTCCTTGCTCATCCATTCTCGCGCACTTGAGCTCCAGCGCCCAAGTCCGCATCCTCCTCCTCAACTCTCTCCAAACATGTCCAGAGCGGGAGGCAAGTGGATGGCCTCCTCCGTCACAGAGGGGCACATCAAAAAGTTACGGGGAGCCGGATACTTAGCCGTGGACATCGCTCACCGGCTGCCAGCCGCGGGGCAGGTCGTCCCTACCCCGGAACCTCACGAAAGGGTGGTTTTCCTCCCCCACTTCGTCCGCGGATTGGGGTTTCCCCTCCATCCATTCGTCCGCGGCCTCATGTTCTACTACGGGCTGGACTTTCATGATCTGCCCCCGAATTTCATCCTCAACATCTCGGCGCTCGTCGTCGTGTGCGAGGCTTTCCTCCGCATCTGGCCCACTTCGACCTATGGCTGAAGACCTTCAATATCAAGTCGAAGGTTGTAGGTGGCCAACAAGCGGAATGCGGCGGAGCCATGGTGGGCAAAATGCCCAACGTTGCATGGCTCGAGGGCTCCTTTGTGGAGACCGTAAAGGGGTGGCAATCGGGGTGGTTCTACATCACCGAGCCGCGTGACACCAACTGGGTGGAGGCCCCCGAGTTTTGATCCGGAATCCCCACGCGGCTCACTTCCTGGAAGGAGAAGGGCCTGTCCTAGGGTTCATCGATGGAGCTGGACGGACTTCAGAAGTGTATCCGAAACATGACAAGCAAGAAACTTAAGCTTGTCAACGTCCAGGTCATGCTCTTCCGCCGGATCCTCCCGTGTCAACAACGAGATTTCAACTTATGGGAGTTCGACCCGGCCCGGCACCAGACTCTAAGCGAGCTCTTCGATACGACGCACAAAGACGTCTGGAGGGTGCTGTTCAAGGGCGCCGAGGTCCCTCCCTTTCTCACCGAGGACCACGGGCTAAGCGTGAAGCGCCCTGCGAATCCGGTAAGTTATGTACACCTGGTAGGATATTTATTTCCCATAGCTTAACCATGTGCGGGGTCTGAGCTCCCATGCCTTTAACAGGACTGAGTGGAGGCATCGGAGCAGATTGACTGTCCGGCCCCTCTGCCCGAAGACACTGCGGACGCTCTCCTGACGGATATGCGGACTCCGGCTCCTTATGAGGTGCCAGATAAGACCAAGAGGAAGGCCAAGGGAACCCGAAAGAGTTCCCGGCGCCAGGTGGTATCGGACTCATCATCCGACAACTCTGAGATGCACTCCTCCCATGAAAACGAGGAGGAGGAAGATGAAGATGCTCCCCCTCCAGCCGGGGAGACAAGAAAAGGAAGGCCGCCCAACCGGGGAGGCCGAAGGGTCCAAGAAAGGAAGGACTCTCCTTCCGGACTACTCCACCACCGCCGCCGAAGGAGAAGATGAGTGGCTCCTCAGGGCCAAGCCCCTGGCGAACTCGTAAGTATTCGGATACTAGAGTAACTCATAGCATACCTTTGTCGCACTGCTTTTCCTAACGACGAATATGATTATGCAGACCGCCCCAAGCCCGTATCGACGTATCCTCGTCGGACGGTTCCTTGGACTCGTCGGATATGGATAGCGATCCACTTCCGACTGCCTCCTCCCCTTGCCCTACGGACAATCCCGAGGTATTGTCTCAAGGGGCACCGAGCCGGGGGGAGACAGTCCCGGAGGCGCCTCAAGGCGACCTTCTGGACTCCAGGAGCAAAGGGAGCAAGGCTCCCGGGGATTTCAAGTTCGGCTCTCAGCCGAACACCGCGTCGGAACCTCCAGTGGTTCCGGACTCGGGCAGGCGGCCCCCTTCCAAAAGGGGTAAGACGCCCGTGCTGGTGACCTCTGTCCATCCAGAGGCACCGGACAACCTGATGGGAGCGCTTCGCGGCGCTTCCATTGACGAAGAGCACCGCACTATTATGAGTGCGGTGATCAAGAAGGTTCAGTCCACCAAGAGCGGACTGACTGAAGCCTATGCCAGCCTTCTAACAGGCTTTGAGGTAAGTATTTAAAATATAGGAAAAATATTACCTCATAGACAGTAGCCCCTGATGCTATGTTTGGTGTTCACAAAGAAAAGCCGAATAGAGGATCGAATAATATCTACAGGAGTCTAATATAAGTATGTCTATATGCGTATGCAGGCTTCGCTGCTGACCTGTGCCGCACTGACTGTGGAGGTCGCCGTACTGAAGCAGGACCTCGAGGGGTCCGAGAAAGAGCTCGGCCTTGCCAAGAGGCAGCTCGAGGAGAACAAAGGTAAGTAATACCTTGTCTATAGATATATATATATACAAAAAAGATGCGATTGTGAAATGATAGGATCATCATGAATGTGCCAGGGGCCACGACCGAAGTGGCGACCCTAAAGCAAGCGCTGTCCGAGGCCGAAGAGAAAGCGGCCAAGGAGCACACCGAGCGGGAAAAGCAAGAGGCACGGGTGGGTGAGGTGCAGCAAGAGCTCCAAGCTCTCGTGATGAAGCACGAGGCGTTGGAGCTTGACTCGAATACGCGAGAGTCTGAGCTTGCCGCGGCCCTCGAGAGCGCAAAGAATGCCAAGGCTGAAGCCCAAAAGGCCCTCCAGGAGATTGAGGCGATGAGGAAGATAGCGGCGGGTAAGGCATTCAATATGCAAAGCAAGCATGTGAAAGTAATTACTTATTACTTACCCGAGTCCGGAGCTCTCCAGGAGCATTCGCAGATTTGCCCCGCAGCGTGTCGGACGCCGTGAAGTTTTACCAGGCCAAGGAGGGAAGCTGGACGGAGAAGCTGTTCTGGTCTCAGTATACTGGGACCGAACACCCGATGCCTATGAGCGACCAGCTGAAGCAACTGGTCAAGCTGCACAAGGCGGCCGAACAGGCCATGAGGGGCCTTATAGTCTGGATGTGCCTGGCGACTCCCTTCCCAACAACTACTTTAGCCTGGTGAGGCGGCTTATGGATGCCTGCCCATGGCTGGAGGCCATAAAGCAGTCCGTCTGCGTCGAGGGTGCACGCCGGGCCTTTGCCCGTGCGAAGGTGCACTGGGCCAAGATGGACGCTGAGAAGCTGGTGAAGGAGGGGCCACCGCAGGGCAAGGAGCATCGCCACCCCGAGATGTATTATGAGGGTGTCCTGAAGGGTGCCCGTCTTGTAGCGGACGAGTGTGCGAAAGATGTAATATTTGAATGAACTTGCTCGTGTGATCCTGTAGTATGAAAACTTGTTCATATGCGCTATGCAACGCTTGTTTGAATTTAAAATATTACCTTCTGTTCGGCTGTTTATCAAATCTAAGAGATGGCTAGTCGTCGGCTTCTGCCCCCATGCCACGAGTGCTGGGGTGTTCGGGATAAACCTGAGCACTCTGTTTCCCATTTTTGGGTCCTTCGAGGGAGGTGCTCAGCACAACGAACAAGGAAATCAGACTATAATGCTTTATCACTCTCACTTAGCCATAGAATTCTATAATTTTAAATTTTGGCAAAGCCCCTAGTATTCGGAAGGCCGAATTCGGGGCGCTATACACACCTTAAGCCGGACAAAGCCTACTCCTCGCTCTAAGCGGCATAAGTCTTTAGGGACTCGAAACCTCTCGAACAGCGACCAGTCTCTGGCCTTATCATGATAGTCAGTTTTAGCTTTCTCTACTGAGGTGCTTAGCCCAACTGAACCGGGGCACAATCGCAGTAGTTCTCCCAGTGCTACCTTAGCCGATATAGTGGAACGTAAGGTACCAAAACATGGGAGCCGGGCAAACCCAACTATTGACCCAAGACATGATTCGGAGCTGATGCATATAATGCTATAAGTTCGGGGTGCCGCATTGTCAAAAGTGTTCGGACTTCTCACACCGTATTATGGGGTATGCTTAAGCCCCTAGTGTATTGGCCGTACCAGAGTGTACGGGTGCTGAATGTCATGAATGAACACACACACACACACACACATATATATATATAAGAATAGAGAATGCGATAATAGTCTAGCGCTATGCATTGTTTATTCAAAAAGGTGCGTTAAAGAAGAATGATACAAGTAGTGCGATAAGCAAAAAGTAGGACTATTTGACATGTCCCCTCCAAGGGCAAGCTGAGGAATGGTATGTAAAGCAGGTATTTCACTCGTTGTCACAGACCACCTGGGAGTTCCATGGTGCGACGTAGCTTCCTGCCTCCTTGGTTGTTGCATCATGTGTCCGGCAACCGTACTGCCAGACGGGGTTTCCAGAGATTAAAGTCCTGAAAGAGAGAAAACAATAATGAGGCGGGAAGCCCCTAGTGCGGTTGAGCCGCGTCTTGGGGCGTGCCGTAGTCGTGCCCCCCTCCCCACCTGTGCCCATGGTATTTTCAATGCGTAGTTGTGTACGCCGGGCATGAATTTTGCCGTTTGGCTGGGACTGGGGTGGGGGCCGCATTGCTATGCGAGCTCGGAATGTGCCAGGCGGTCTTGCTGCCGATTAGTTCGGGCGCGCTTGAAGGAGTTCGGGTTTAATCGCCGAACTGGTGGATTGCCTTAAGAGGCTGCTTTGTGCTTCTGCTACGAGGGCCGCAACGTGCTCCTCCGTGCGGAGAGAGCGCTCTGTGTTTCCATTGACTGTGATGACCCCCCGAGGTCCTGGCATCTTGAGCTTGAGGTACGCATAATGTGGTACCGCATTGAATCTTGCAAATGCGGTTCGCCCGAGCAGTGCATGATAGCCACTGCGGAATGGGACTATATCGAAGATTAACTCCTCGCTTCGGAAGTTATCCGGGGATCCGAAGACCACTTCCAGTGTGACTGAGCCCGTGCAATGGGCCTCTACACCTGGTATGACGCATTTAAAGGTTGTTTTTGTGGGTTTGATCCTTGAGGGGTCTATTGCCATTTTGTGCACTGTGTCCTGATAAAGCTGGTTCAGGCAGCTGCCACCGTCCATAAGGACTCGAGTGAGGTGAAATCCGTCGATGATTGGGTCTAAGACCAGTGCAGCGAATCCGCCATGACGGATGCTAGTGGGGTGGTCCCTGCGATCAAAGGTGACCGGACAGGAGGACCATGGGTTGAACTTTGGGGCGACCGGCTCCAACGCATATACGTCCCTTAGTGCACGCTTCCGCTCCCTCTTGGGGATGTGGGTTGCGTATATCATGTTCACCGTCCGCACTTGTGGGGGGAACCTTTTCTGTCCTCCGGTGTTCGGCTGCCGGGGCTCCTCCTCGTCATCGCTATGTGACCCCTTATCTTTGTTTTCGGCATTTAACTTGTCGGCCTGCTTGAACACCCAACAATCCTGTTGGTGTGGTTGGCTGGCTTGTCGGGGGTGCCGTGTATTTGACACGAGCGATCGAGTATACAGTCCAAACTGGACAGGCCCGGAGTGCTTCTTTTGAATGGCTTTTTCCGCTAACCGGGTTTAGAGCCTCTGAATCCGTCATTGACTGTCGTATCCTCGGTATTGTCGTTGTTAATGCAGCGCTTATGTTTGTTGTGACGTGACCTGCCATTGCCATCCTTGGTATCCGAAGTACCATGGTTCTTTGATATGTTATTGCTTCGAGCCAGCCAGCTGTCTTCTCCCACGCAAAAGCGGGTCATGAGTGTCATGAGGGCTGCCATAGATTTCGGCTTTTCCTGGCCAAGGTGCCGGGAGAGCCACTCATCGCGGATGTTGTGCTTAAAAGCTGCTAGGGCCTCTACATCCAGACAGTCGACGATTTGATTTTTCTTTGTTAGGAACCATGTCCAGAATTGCCTATCCGATTCCTCAGGCTGCCAAATTATGTGGCTCAAGTCATCGGCATCTGGTGGTCGCACATAAGTGCCCTGGAAGTTGTCAAGGAATGTGGCTTCCAGATCTTCCCAACAGCCAATGGATTTTGCTGGCAAGCTGTTGAGCCAATGCCGAGCTGGTCTTTTGAGCTTGAGTGGGAGGTATTTGATGGCGTGTAGATCATCACCGCGGGCCAGGTGGATGTGCAGGAGGAAGTCCTCGATCCATACCGCAGGATCTGTTGTGCCGTCGTATGATTCTATAGTTACGGGTTTGAAACCCTCTGGGATTTGATGATCCATTACTTCATCTGTGAAGCATAGGGGGTGTGCGGTGCCTCTGTACTGGGCTATATCGCGACGTAGCTCAAATGAGTCTTGTCCGCTGTGTTCGGCCCGGCCGGATTTACTTTTACTGTATCCGGTGTGACGGTTATCGTCTCGCATAATGGCGCGCCCTCGCAATCCGTAGATCGATCTTGCGTGTTTTGCTTTGTCGTCCAATACGTCTCGCAGGTCTGGCGTATTTCCCCATCCCATAACATTTTTATTTGAGTGGCGTCAGGGTGCAGGCTGAACTTTTGGCTGGAATGCCTCTTTGTCGTGGCCACGAGGTGGCCGATCAGCTGCGCCATACGCTGGAGATGTAGGTTTTGGTGCTTCCTCCTCTAGCCGGGCATAGTTCGGCCAGGACTCTCCTGACAAGGAGAGAGACCTTAATGAGTTCAGTATGTCACCGAAGGGCGACTGCTGAAAAATATCCGTGGAGGTAAACTCCATGATCGGCGCCCAATCGAATTCGATAAGCACGGGCGCAGGCGGTTCGGAGTCCGTGGCCGGGGAGGGATCCGGTAGTTCGGCGTCACGGCTCCCGTAAAGGGTAAGGTCGATACTCGGCTCGATCGCCGACGAGAGTGCGGCCTTCATGGCGGGGTCTGTCCACCCGTCCATGGATGGCGCAACTGGCTCCGAATTGAGGGTCGGAGCGGTTGCCGTCGCGATCTCCTGGACACTGTCCGATGGCAGAGCTAAATCATGCTCATCGTGACTGTGGGGCGCACAAAGCGGGGGCTCGAACCCGTCGGCGATCAAGTCTCCACGGATATCGGCCGTGTAGTTTAAGCTTCCAAACCTGACTTGGTGACCAGGGGCGTAACTCTCAATCTGCTCCAGATGGCCAAGCGAGTTGGCCCGCAGTGCAAAGCCGCCGAATACAAAGATCTGTCCGGGGAGAAAAGTCTCACCCTGGACTGCATCGCTATCGATGATCGAAGGAGCCATCAAGCCTAACGGTGACGACACAGAGGAATTCTCAATGAAAGCACCAATGTCAGTGTCAAAACCGGCGGATCTCGGGTAGGGGGTCCCGAACTGTGCGTCTAAGGCGGATGGTAACAGGAGGCAGGGGACACGATGTTTTACCCAGGTTCGGGCCCACTTGATGGAGGTAAAACCCTATGTCCTGCTTGATTATACTTGATAATATGGGTATTACAAGAGTTGATCTACCACGAGATCGGAGAGGCTAAACCCTAGAAGCTAGCATATGGTATGATTGTATGTTGTCTTATGGACTAAAACCCTCCGGTTTATATAGACACCGGAAGGGGCTAGGGTTACACAAGGTCGGTTACAAAGGAGGAGATATACATATCTGTATTGCCTAGCTTGCCTTCCACGCCAAGTAAAGTCCCATCCGGACACGGGACGAAGTCTTCAATCTTGTATCTTCATAGTCCAACAATCCGGCCAAAGGATATAGTCCGGCTGTCCGGAGACCCCCTAATCCAGGACTCCCTCAATCCCCAAGCTTTGGCTTTTAGGTGTCCTTAGATTATCTTTGGGTGCCATGGTCATCCCCAAGCTTAGGCTCTTGCCACTCCTTGTTCCATAATACATCAAATCTTTCACCCAAAACTTGAAAACTTCACAACACAAAACTTAAAGCAAAAAATCTCGTGAGCTCTGTTAGCGAAAGAAAACAAAACACCACTTCAAGGTACTGTAATGAACTCATTCTTTATTTATTGTGGTGTTAAACCTACTGTATTCCAACTTCTCTATGGTTTATAAACTATTTTACTAGCCATAGATTCATTAAAATAAGCAAACAACACACGAAAAACAGAATCTGTCAAAAACAGAACAGTCTATAGTAATCTGTAGCTAACGCAAGATATGGAACCCCAAAAATTCTAAAATAAACTGCTGGACGTGAGGAATTTATCTATTAATCACCTTCAAAAATAATTAAATAAATAGCGCTTTCCAAATAAAAATGGCAGCAATTCTCGTGAGCACTAAAGTTTCTGTTTTTTACAGCAAGACTAAAAAGACTTTCCCCAAGTCTTCCCAACGGTTCTACTTGGCACAAAAACTAATTAAATACAAAAAACACAACCAAAACAGAGGCTAGATAAATTATTTATTACTAAACAGGAGCAAAAGGCAAGGAATAAAAATAAAATTGGGTTGCCTCCCAAGAAGTGCTATCGTTTAACGCCCCTAGCTAGGCATAATATTTCAATGATGCTCACATGAAAGACAAGAATTAAAGCACAAAGAGAGCATCATAGAGCATGTGACAAACACATCTAAGTCTAACATACTTCCTATGCATAGGCATCTTATAGGCAAACAAATTATCAAGGAAAGCAAAAACTAGCATATGCAAGAAAGCGGAAAGAAACAATAGCAATCTCAACATAATGAGAGGTAATCTAGTAACATGAAAATTTCTACAACCATATTTTCCTCTCTCATAATAATTACATGCAGGACCATAAGAGAATTCAACAAAATAGCTATCACAAAACATATTCTTAACAAGATCCACATGTATGCAAAGTTGACACTCTTCCAAAATAGTGGGATTAACATTAACTAAAGTCATGACCTCTCCAAACCCACTTTTATCAAAAACTTCATAAGATTGAACATTCTCCAAATATGTGGGATCTAAAGTTGACACTCTTCCAAACCCACTTTCAATAATATTGCAAACACTATTATCAATCTCATATTCATCATGGGGCTTAAATACATTTTCAAGATCAAAAGAAGAATCACCCCAATCATGATCATTGCAACAAATAGTAGTCATAGTAAAACTAGCATCCCCAAGCTTAGGGTTTTGCATATCATTAACACAATTGACATTAAGAGAATTTATAATAACATCATTGCAATCATGCTTTTCATCGAAGGAACTATTAAGTATGGGTGCAATAGCAACGATCTCATGTTTAACATAAGGAACTATAGCAAATTCATCTTCATAAATATTGGCATCATGGCCACAAGAATAGCAAGCATCATGTTCATCAAGGGATATTTCGATCAAATCATCGGAATCATAATTATCTATATATTCATGCATATCATTATTTTCTTCCGAAGCAGCGGTCATTCTTTCAATAAATTCTTTGACATAGACATTATGAGCATAGTTTTCATCGCAATATTTAAGTATGTCAAAATTTTCAGTTTCATAGAGAGTAATATCATATTTTTCAATCAAAGAAGCAACTTCATAAGCACCCTTAAAAGCAACAAATTCTTCAATTCGTTCAATATGATAGTAACTATAAACACCCTTTGCATAAGAAGATAAGATTTCAATATCATTAAACTCACATAGGTAGGGGAGGTGTTCTTTTAGGGTTCTTAGAGCAACAAGTAAAATCACAAATTTCACAAAGATTCCAAGCATAACACAACAATCTGTTTATTTGATTCCATAAGAGTCTCCCTTTTTCAGACAAACGGTGACGCATAAAATGAGCATGCTCATCTAAAGATTTCCCATCTACTAGCCTAGTTGGGATATCAGCACGAGCGCATAAGGATCGAAGATGATCTAAGTAGAACACTTTAAGTGGATCCATATCAATACATTTTTAGCAAGCAAAGATGCAAGCAAATAGAAGGCACGTGGAAACACAAACAACGAGACATACGGGAAGAAGGCAAACAAAAGAAGAGGAAAATAGGGAAAGAGAAGGAGGACAGAGAGAGAAGGCAAATAAAACAGCAAGGGTGAAGCGGGGGAGAGGAAAACGAGAGGCAAATGGCAAATAATGTAATGCGGGAGATAAGGGTTTGTGATGGGTACTTGGTGTGTTGACATTTGCGTAGACCTCCCCGGCAACGGCGCCAGAAGTGACTCGTTGTCGGGAGTCAAATCTTGACTTGTATTGCGCGAACCTCCCCGCCAACGGTGCCAGAAATCCTTCTTGCTACCTCTTGAGCATTGCGTTGGTTTTCCCTTGAAGAGGAAAGGGTGATGCAGCAAAGTAGCATAAGTATTTCCCTTAGTTTTTGAGAACCAAGGTATCAATCCAGTAGGAGGCCACGCACGAGTCCCTCGCACCTACACAAACAAATAAATCCTCACAACCAACGCGATAAGGGGTTGTCAATCCCTACACTGTCACTTACGAGAGTGAGATCTGAAAGATATGATAACATAATATTTTTGGTACTTTTTATGACAAAGATGCAAAGTAAAATAAAAGGCAATAAAAATAACTAAGTGTTGGAAGATTAATATGATGGAAAATAGACCCGGGGGCCATAGGTTTCACTAGTGGCTTCTCTCAAGAGCATAAGTATTCATGATGGCTAAACAAATTACTGTTGAGCAATTGACATAATTGAGTATAGTTATGAGAATATCTAGGTATGATCATGTATATAGGCATAACTTCCGAGACAAGTAGACCGACTCCTGCCTGCATCTACTACTATTACTCCACACATCGACCGCTATCCAGCATGCATCAAGAGTATTAAGTTCATAGGAACAGAGTAACGCTTTAAGCAAGATGACATGATGTAGAGGGATAAACTCATGCAATATGATATAAACCCCATCTTGTTATCCTCGATGGCAACAATACAATATGTGCCTTGCTGCCCCTACTGTCACTGGGAAAGGACACCGCAAGATTGAACACAAAGCTAAGCACTTCTCCCATTGCAAGAAAGATCAATCTAGTAGGCCAAACCAAACTGATAATTCGAAGAGACTTGCAAAGATAACCAATCATACATAAAAGAATTCAGAGAAGATTCAAATATTGTTCAAAGATATTTAAACTTGATCATAAACCCACAATTCATCGGTCTCAACAAACACACCGCAAAAGAAGATTACATCGAATAGATCTCCACAAGAGAGGGGGAGAACTTTGTATTGAGATCCAAAAAGAGAGAAGAAGCCATCTAGCTAATAACTATAGACCCGAAGGTCTGAGGTAAACTACTCACACTTCATCGGAGGGGCTATGGTGTTGATGTAGAAGCCCTCCGTGATCGATGCCCCCTCCGGCGGAGCTCCGGAAAAGGCCCCAAGATGGGATCTCGTGGATACAGAAAGTTATGGTGGTGGAATTAGGGTTTTGGCTCCGTATATGGTAGTTTGGGGGTACGTAGGTATATATAGGAGGAAGGAGTGCGTCGGTGGAGCAACAGGGGGGGCACGAGGGTGGAGGGCGCGCCCAGGGGGTAGGCACACCCCCTACCTCATGGCCTCCTGGTTGATGTCTTGACGTAGGTTCCAAGTCCTCTGGATCATGTTCGTTTCGAAAATCATGTTCCCGAAGGTTTCATTCCGTTTGGACTCCGTTTGATATTCTTTTTCTGCGAAACTCTGAAATAGGCAAAAAACAGCAATTCTGGGCTGGGCCTCCGGTTAATAGGTTAGTCCCAAAAATAATATAAAATTGTATAATAAAGCCCCACAATGTCCAAAACAGAATATAATATAGCATGGAACAATCAAAAATTATAGATACGTTGGAGACGTATCACTCCACCTCCTCCCGCTCCTCATGCGCCTCCTGCGTTTTCCGCTCCGTCGCCGCCTGGAACTCGGTGCGCGGGTCCACACGGCGGGTGTTGGTGGGTCCATCCGTCGCCTTAATCACAGAGGCGGAGGCCGACCGCTCAAGAGAAAGCGGGGACCTGCTCAGGCAAGACAAGAAGAAACTAAGGAGTTTTTCAAGAAGCACAAGAGGAAAAAGCAAGTGAAAACATGCACTTACCCAGACACCGTCGGCGGCTGCTTCGGGGCCTTCTGGAACTGGGCCACCATCGCGGCGACCTCCTGTCGCCTAGTTGCGGCGGCCGTGTTCCTGGGCTTCTTCGGCCGGCTGCCGAACTGCGGCGGGCCGGCTCGCCACTACTGCGCGCCGCCTCGTGTGGCCAGCACGGCTGAGGAGCCCGCGCCCGTCTTGTTGGTGCCGGGCGGGCGGCGCGGCTTGGCCTCCTCCTCATCGTCCGGCAAGCCCTTGACGTCACCTCCTCCGGAGCCGCTCGCCCCGCCACCACCGCCTGTGGCATCGTCCTCCTCCATGGTAGCCGGTCCCAAGTCGGGGTTGTTCACGTTGCTCACCACCCGGTCCGGCTGGTACTCCTGGCCATGCTCCAGGGCATCGGCTGCTGGCTGGGGTGTGAGGATCTGCGTTATGGCCGACTGATCATGCGGCAAAAGCAGAAGCCGGCTAGTAAAACGAAAGAAGAGTCAAGGACTTACCGCGGGCGGTGGATCTGCGTGGGAGTATGGCCGCTTGCCAAACTGCCACCCCCCCTTCGAAAGTTTGCAGTTCGAGATGTAGTTCACAAGTCGGGCCACCTCCGTGGCCGTCATCTCCTTAGTGCTTAGCCGGGAGGGCCTTGATGCCCGCACATCCAACTGATCATGTGCGACCGAACTTGGAGAGGAAGCACTCGGTGCTCCATGAAGGCGGTCAGCAGATCCCACCCCTTGAGGCCCTCCGACTCCGTCATCTCCTTGAGCCGGGTAATGGCAGCAGAGGAGGCGGCCGACAACGTCCTCGGCTTGAAGGTCTAGTTGGTGCGGGGCTCAGCCGGTGGGCCGGTTTCGTAAGCCGGCAGGTTGATGAAGTCGGCCCTCGGGTGGACATTCTTGACATAGAAGTAAGATTTTTGCCACAACTTGACCGACTGTGTCAAGCTAATGGACGGGAAGCAGTTTCTAGAGCTCGGACGGCGCACCACTGGGCCGCCTCCCCCTTGACGGTAGTGTTGGAACACGCGGTACGCTACGCTAGCGCCAAATAAAATTTTCTACCGCGCACCCAAGATCATGCTGCTGGAAATAGATCACAGGATCGGGTTTACCACTAGACGCGCAGTCACCGCAGCGGAGGTAGAGTTGGTGATGCGTGTAGCCGATCTCCCAGGCCGTCTCGTCCTCGCGTTGCCGATCTCCCACGAACAGGGAAGACCCGTGAACGTGATCTCCACGAACGGCACCTCGCGGTTCCCTCGAACGGTTCGTCCAAGCACCGCAGATGCGATGCCTCCAAGGTATCCACACGTACAGGGAGCAGCGTCGAGCGGCGGACTGCTAGGTCCGGTCGCGCGGCATGGGCGTGGGGAGTGGCGGTGGCTAACCAGGGTTCAAAATGGATCAACCCTAAGTTGTGTGCCCACTCCCCTTTATATAGACCTCCGAGATGGGCTCAACACTTGAGCCCACTAGGAGTCCACATCCATTTTTCCACTCGGATCCAATCTGAATGGGCTGCAACCCCTTAAGTATGCGACCCTATAGGTTCACGTATACATGGGCACGAGCAGAGTAGATAGTTGGTAGTGGCTCCTAGCAGAACGTGCCAACTCCCATGTGGGCGTAAAGTCATTTGACGAACCTCAACAATGTGGCATATGCAACATTCCTTTTGCCTCACGATATTTGTTGTCGAGCTCAAGGCGAGTACTTGTCACCCTTGTGATAGCTCGACCTCTCTTCTCGAAACCATGATACAGATTCCCGAACTGGGTTAAGACTTAACCCAAGTTACATGGCCATGCTTTCCGAATCTGATCACTCGAGAGGGCCCAGAGAATATCTCTCCAAATAGGAGGGGAAAATCCCATCTTGCTCAACCATGTCTCGCGGCATGTCTCACGACTCACCCGAAAGCTACCTTTATAACTACCCAGTTATGGAGTAGCGTTTGATAGACCCTAAGTGAGTCGATCCTCATCCCGAGAACATGTGAGGACCTCAGGTCTAGGACATGGCATAGACATTGCACTTGAGACTAACAGATGACTATATCTCGCTGCGTCTCAAAGTGGGTCTGTCCGGCTCGGTGATCTCCATCCCCGAGCCCATACTATCGGTTTAGCATCTCCATGCACATGACTTGTGAAACATAGTCATCAACCGAGTCGTATACTAGTCAAGGATATGTGTTCGCACAACCTTATCAACTAGGGACCATTAGAACAATCATACAATACATAGTTCCACAAACAAGTTACATACTTATTGATACATATCATTGATGATGTTCGAGGACAATACAAAGGACTCATGAATACATATGGAAATGTCATCATCACATGATTGCCTCTAGGGCATATCTCCAACAGTCTCCCACTTGCACTAGAGTCAATCATTTAGGCATCGTATGCCCATGGAGCTCATGTGCGCCTCATGCTTCGGCCGTGGGAGAGGCTTCGTCAATGGATCGGCAACATTTGCATCTGTGTGTACCTTGCATATCTTTACATCACCTCTTTCGACAATGTCGCGAATAAGGTTAAAACGCCTGAGTATGTGCTGGGTTTTATGATGGTTTCGTGGTTCCTTGACTTGCGCAATGGCACCACTATTATCACAATAGAGGTCCAATGGCTTAGGCGCGCCCTCAACCACACCAAGATCAGAAATGAAATTCTTCACCCAAACACCCTCTTTTGCAGCTTCAGCAGCCGCGATGTACTCAGCCTTTGTTGTAGAATCAGCTACCGTATCTTGCTTGGAGCTCCTCCAGCTCACTGCTCCTCCGTTCAGAATGAACACAAACCCAGATTGTGATCGACTATCATCCCTATCTGTTTAGAAACTAGCATCGGTGTAACTCTTTACAACGAGCTCATCCTCACCTCCATAAACCACGAACATATCCTTAGTCCTTCTCAAGTACTTAAGGATATTCTTAACCGCTGTCCAGTGACTCTCACCTGGATCGGCCTGGTATCTGCCCACCACGCTAAGAGCAAAACTGACATCGGGACGAGTACATACCATAGCATAGATGATGGACCCAACAGCCGAAGCACACGGAATCCCATCCATGCGTCTTCGCTCATCAGGAGTCGTAGGACTTTGATTCTTACTAAGACTAATGCCATGTGACATGGGCAAGAATCCTTTCTTGGCATCTTGCATGTTGAACCGCTTCAACACCTTGTCAATATACGCACTCGGGCTTAATCCAATAAGCCTTCTCGATCTATCTCTATAGATCTTGATTCCCAAAATGTAAGCTGCTTCTCCCAAGTCCTTCATAGAAAAACTATTTTTCAATGAGTCCTTGACAGATTCAAGCATTTCAACATCATTTCCAATCAATAATATGTCATCCACATATAAGATCAGAAATGCAACTGAGCTCCCACTGACCTTCTTGAATACACAATGATCACAGTCATTCTTGATGAAGCCAAACTCTTTGACGGCTTCATTAAAACGAATGTTCCAATTCCGAGATGCTTGCCTTAATCCATAAATGGATCTCTGAAGCTTGCATACCATACTAGACTTCTTTGGATCAACAAAACCCTCGGGTTGTGTCATATACACATCCTCGGTTAAATTTCCATTAAGGAAAGCTGTTTTGACATCCATCTGCCATATTTCATAGTCGAAATATGCCGCAATAGCAATAATGATCCGAATTGATTTAGGCATCGCTACCGGTGAGTAAGTCTCATTGTAGTCAACTCCTTGAACTTGTCGATAACCTTTAGCAACAAGTCGAGCCTTATGGACTGTGACATTTCCGTCCATATCAGTTTTCTTCTTAAAGATCCACTTGCACTCAATGGCTCTTACGCCATCTGGCAGATCAACCAAGTTCCAAACTTGATTGTCATCCATGGACTTTAATTTGGATCTCATGGCCTCAAGCCATAACTCGGAATGAGGGCTCTCCATTGCTTCCGCATACGTAGTCGGCTCGTTATTCTCCAAGAACAACACATTGCAGTCATGCAAATTGTGTAACATTTCCGACCTCCGTGGAACCGGCGTCGACTCCACGATGGGTTCCCTGACTAATTCCTTTGTGACAGAATCACCTACTGGAACATCCCCGTGTGGTTCTCGAATTTCTTTGAGTCGGACCGTCCTCCCACTAGCCTTCCGATTAAGAAACTCTTTCTCAAGGAAAACTCCATGTCGAGCGACAAACACTTTGCCCTCCTCATGGTTGTAGAAGTAATACCCCAAGGTTTCCCTTGGATATCCCACGAATATGCACTTGTTCGATTTGGGTGTGAGCTTGTCCGACTGGAGTCATTTGACATATGCTTCACATCCCCAAATTTTTAGAAAAGACAAACTGTGACTCTTCGCAGTCCATATCTCATATGGTGTCTTATCTACGGACTTAGATGGTACCCTGTTTAGTGTGAAAGCTGCAGTTTCTGGAGCGTATCCCCAAAATGACAAGGGTAAGTCTGACTGACTCATCATTGATCGGACCATGTCCAACAGAGTCCGATTCCTCCGTTCTGACACGCCATTTCTCTGTGCCGTACCCGGGGGAGTCAGCTGTGGAACTATTCCATGACTCTTAAGATGATCATCAAACTCCTGACTCATATACTCACAGCCACGATCAGATCGTAGAAGTTTGATTTCCTTGCCGAGTTGATTTTCCACTTCGTTCTGAAACTCCTTGAACTTTTCAAAAGTTTTCGACTTGTGCCTCATCAAGTAGACATATCCATATCTACTCAAGTCGTCAGTAAAAGTCATGAAGTATTGGAAACCACCTCTGGCTGTCGTGCTCATTGGTCCACATACATCACTATGTATAAGTTTTTTACAGCTCGGACGCCCTCTCGCAACTCTTTGCAAAAGGAGTATTAGTCATCTTGCCGAGTAGGCAAGACTCACATGTCTCGAATGATTCAAAATCAAACGAAGTTAGGATTCCATCATCATGGAGCTTCTTCATGCGCTTTTGACTAATGTGTCCTAGTCGACAATGCCAAATGTAAGTCGGATTTATCTCATTAGGCTTATGCCTCTTGACATCTATGTTATAGACTGATTCACCTTCAAGATCTAGGATAAATAACCCATTCACAACGGGTGCAAAGCCATGAAACATATTATTCAAGTAAATTGAACAACCATTGTCCTTAATACTGAATTCATAACCTTGTCTCATCAACCATGAGGCAGAAATAGTGTTTCGACTCAAAGCAGGAACATAATAACAATTATCAAGTTCCATTACAAATCCCTAAGGTAAATTAAGTTGCATAGTGCCGACGGCCAATGCATCAACGCTTGCTTTATTCCTGACGCGAGTGTCAACTTCTCCTCTTGCGACATTCCTAGTTCTGCTTAGCCCCTGCATCGAGTTGCATATGTGAACAACCGATCCGGTATCATATACCCAAGAGCTACTAGAAACATCAGCAAGATAAATGTCTATAACATATACAACAAGTGTACCTGAAGAAGAAGTCATGCTTCCAGTCTTTTTGCCCTTCTCAGCAAGCCACTTGCTGCAGTTCCTTTTCCAGTGTCTGGGTTCCTTGCAATGAAAGGAAATACTCCCCGAAGCCGTCCCTGACTTAGGCGCAGCGGCTGCAGTTGGAGTTGCCTCCTTCTCTTTGCCCTTTGCCTTAGCCTTTTTCTTGGACCAGCTTTTCTTGAACTTAGCCGAGTTCTGCACCATCAACACTTGACGATGCGTACCTTTCTTGATATCCTGCTCTGCCACTTTGAGCATCCCATGCAATTCAGTGAGCTTCTTTTCCATCCCATGCATATGGTAGTTCGAGATGAACGGCCCATAGCTATCCGGAAGAGAACCCAGAATTGTATCTGTGGACAACTCATCCCCAAGTGGGAAGCCCAGCCTATCCAGAGCTTGCATGTACCCGATCATCTTGATCACATGCGGGCTCAGTCGACCACCCTCTTTCAGCTTACAATCCATCAAGGATCGCCAGACGTTGAACCTTTCGGTCCTAGCCTGCATTTGAAACATACTCTTAAGGTTCTCGATCATATCGAAAGCCTCAATATTTTTGAATTGCTGCTGCAGATCGGGCTCCATAGAAGCCAGCATGAGACAACTGATCTCGTTTGGTTCATCAATGAGTTTCTGGTAGGCATTTCTGGCTGTGGCATTAGCATTATCGGCAGGTTCCTCTAGAAGCGGATTATCTAGAACTTGTTCCTTTTTCTCATGCCTAAGAACAATTCTCAGGTTTCTATACCAGGTGGTAAAGTTTGTTCCATTCAATTTATCTTTTTCCAGGATTGATTTCAACGCAAAAGGGGTAACTTGAGCAGGTGATGCCATTGATCTACAACAGAAATATGCAAAACACTAAGACATGTATTCATGAAGAGTAATTCGTATTAAATATTTTAATAAGATCATTACTCCCACTAAAGTCAACATCCCTCGGTTGATACTTAGTGATTCAAGATCCAAGATCAACATGTCAACAAGTGAGCTTTTGCATCACCGCTAGAGGACAAGATCACTGGGTAAGCAACTTTTGCTAATCATATCTCCATACGACTCTTGTTGTTGGGGACATCTCATGCCTCACAAACTCCTATGCCTCGTAGCCCAAAACTATTTTGATAGCCATGACAAGTAAACCAATGCTTCGTGTGTAAGGGTCTGACACAAACCCATCACTTCAAGGAGATCTAGTGGCACCCTAATTTCATAGGCCCGCCACTAAATATACTTGACATGTGAAGGTGTAGCAATTGGGGAGGCATTTGTACTTGACATTCTTTGAGGGATCACCCTACTTAAAACATCTACCATACAAAAAGAAGGGTGCATAAAAGGGATAAACTTTCACAGGCAGTTTATGTATGTGTGATATGGTATAGGCCCTTTTCACAGTGCATGGTGATCTCCATCTCCATGTGCGGGTCTGCCCATGCATAGTTGTCCTCGTGGTGATCTCCATCCCCACACCATTGTGTCAACCGCCAAGTGTTACATAAGGTACTATGCGATTAAAAACTAATAGCTACTGAAAGTAAATTACATTACATGGTTTCTCATGTTGACACGCAGGTCATTAATACAATAATGGGACAACCATGTGGCTCCTGCCGGTTGCCGCACTCATGACACGCAGGTCATGAAACAATAATATACAAGCAACATACATGGGCTATACCAAATCACAGTCATTCCCTGCAAAAATGAGTCAGACGTTCTACCGCCGAAGATAAAACCTCCTGAAACTCTATCTTCCAAGCAGATTTTGGCCTAGCCAGAAGTGCCGAAATCCTGTTCTAGTATTTCATCACTAATCCAACTTTTCGTTAGCTTCAGTTTGACAGGTCATGGAGCAAAATCGGAGTTCGTATGCAAAAGTTACAGCCATTTTACCGAGACCGCTCCAACAGATTTCAGCACCGCGGAAATCACATTTCCAAGGTGTTGATCTATGTTCTGATTCGATCAATCTCATTGATCTTCGCGTGCTGCATCCGAATTTACGTTCCACTGTCTACCCCGATGGCGGAAACCGACAAGTAGGGGTAAGTCGTGTCACGACCTCTGCATCATGATCACGGAAACAAGATCACGAAACCAACCTTCAACACTGACATGCGCGACCGATCTCATCGACCCGCACCTGAACCGATCTACATATCTCATATCCATATCATCGAATCTATCACCACACAGCGGAGGCTCTGATACCACTAGTGGAACACGCGGTACGCTACGCTAGCGCCAAATAAAATTTTCTACCGCGCACCCAAGATCATGCTGCTGGAAATAGATCACGGGATCGGGTTTACCACTAGACACGCAGTCACCGCAGCGGAAGTAGAGTTGGTGATGCGTGTAGCCGATCTCCCAGGCCGTCTCCTCCTCGCGTTGGCGATCTCCCACGAACAGCGAAGACCCGTGAACGGTGATCTCCCGCGAACGGCACCTCGCGGTTCCCTCGAACAGTTCGTCCAAGCACCGCAGATGCGATGCCTCCAAGGTATCGACACGTATGGGGAGCAGCGTCGAGTGGCGGACTGCTAGGTCCGGTCGCGCGGCATGGGCGTGGGGAGTGGCGGTGGCTAACCAGGGTTCAAAATGGATCAACCCTAAGTGGTGTGCCCACTTCCCTTTATATAGACCTTCGAGATGGGCTCAACACTTGAGCCCACTAGGAGTCCACATCCATTTTTCCACTCGGATCCAATCTGAATGGGCTGCAACCCCTTAAGTGTGCGACCCTATAGGTTCACATACACATGGACACGAACAGAGTCGATAGTTGGTAGCGGCTCCTAGCAGAATGTGCGAACTCCCATGTGAGCGTAAAGTCGTTTGATGAACCTCAACAATGTGGCATATGCAACATTCCTTTTGCCTCACGATATTTGTTGTCGAGCTCAAGGCAAGTACTTGTCACCCTTGTGATAGCTCAACCTCTCTTCTCGAAACCATGATACAGATTCCCGAACTGGGTTAAGACTTAACCCAAGTCGCATGGCCATGCTTTCCGAATCTGATCACTCGAGAGGGCCCAGAGAATATCTCTCCAAATAGGAGGGGCAAATCCCATCTTGCTCAACCACGTCTCACAGCATGTCCCACGACTCACCCGAAAGCTACCTTTATAACTACCCAGTTACGGAGTAGCGTTTGATAGACCATAAGTGAGTCGATCCTCATCCCGAGAACATGCGAGGACCTCAGGGCTAGGACATGGCATAGACATTGCACTTGAGACTAACAGATGACTATATCTCGCTATGTCTCAAAGTGGGTCTGTCCGGCTCGGTGGTCTCCATCCCCGAGCCCATACTATCGGTTTTGCATCTCCATGCACATGACTTGTGAAACATAGTCATCAACCGAGTCATATACTAGTCAAGGATATGTTCCCCTACAACCTTATCAACTAGGGACCATTAGAACAATCATCATACAATACATAGTTCCACAAACAAGTCACATACTTATTGATACATATCATTGATGATGTTCGAGGACAATACAAAGGACTCATGAATACATATGGAAATGTCATAATCACATGATTGCCTCTAGGGCATATTTCCAACAGGCAGTGCCGAGCTTGGTGTAGAAGAACTCCCCCCAGAGCTTGTGGGTGGGGAGAACGCCGAGGTAACCCTCGTAGAGCATGACGAAGGCGGACAACAGCACCACCGTGTTTGGTGTGAGGTGGTGCGGCTGGAGGCGATAGAACTGAAGGAAGGACCGGAGCAAGCCGCTTGCCGACAGTCTCGAGCCGCAAAGGAAGTGCGACCGGAAGACGACGCGTTCGCCTTCCTTCGGCGTCGACGAAATCTCCCTTGCGGGCGGGGCACGTACCTTCATGTAGCCCTCTCCGGGAAGCCGCTGCGTTCGGTGGAGGAAGGAGAGGTGATCATTGTGGACGTTCGAGCCGTCCCAGTTGCCGGAGCGCGCCAGGAGAGCTTGGGCCAACGGAGGCACGACACGGCGAAGACTGAGCGAGCCCGCGGAGGAGGAGCAACGCCGTGGGAGGGAAAGCTCAGCGCCTCGGCAACAGGTAGAGGTGCTACGGCAGTGAAGAAAGGAGATGGCGAAGGGTGAGGAGCGCATGCGTGCGTCTGCCGCCACCCCTCCTCCCCCTACTTATAGCCCCAGGCAGGAAAGCCGAGGGGGCGAGAACGTGGGGGACGTGGGATTAACTACGCCCATGACCCCATGCCCCTGCATTTATCATGTGGTAACAACGTGTAGTTACTGCGCCACAGAATCCCAACCACTTGCCTCGGCTGCACCGGATTCACGCGCGTGCCGAGGCCCAGTAGTGGTGGGCCCTAGCCTGCGGCGACGTCCCATCACGCGCGTGGCTTGGCAGGCTGGCCTGGCTGGCTTGCGCCGGGTGGCACGCAGGCGGGGGCGGTGAGCCTGGCGCCTGGCTGGCGCACCACCAGGCTCCCGCGTCGACGTTTCGAAATCATCAGGCGGCCTGCCTGGCCACGGCCGGCTCCTAGCAGTCGGCGCTTCGTAAGACGGATGAAGCAGGATCAATCAGACCACTCGAAGTAGGAAGCTGCTGGAGCTCCTCGCCTCTTCAGCCGTGGCGACCCACCAGCTTCGGGGACTACTGTCGGAGTAAATGACCACGGGTAGCTTCATCTGCTCCCCATGGCGATTCGAGACATCGAGGCCAGCTACGGCCCTCAAGCCTCGAAGACGAAGAGTCGCCTTCTCAAGGCCGACTAGTCCTAGCGGCCGGCTGCCAGAGGGCGGCAGTTCCCATAAGACAGCCATGAGGTGGGCCGACTCCTAGCAGAAGGCCTCCAGAGAAGCCGGCTCCTAGCAGACGGCCCCCTCCGCCCCCTTGAAGTTTGCACCACATTATGGCGGCGAGACAAGGCATGGCTACAGTGTAGCTCGCCACCCGTGAATCCAGGGCGGAGCGTGGCCACAGTGCAGCATACTGGGTGGACATCCCCACCCGGCGTGGCACTATTGCCACGAAGCCCATGACATCACCCATGGCAGTGGAGGCCATGCTCCCACTACGGGCTACCGGTACAGCCCGCAGGCGGCGGGCCCTACCTATCCGTGAAAGACCGACTCCTGACCAGACAGCATCGGGGAGGCCGACTCCCACCAGGCGGCCCTCCCCCTCCCTCAAAGTCTGTGCGCCATTAATCAGAAGAGACGGAGAATGGCTACAGTGAACACCCACCAGGCGGCGGCGCTGTAGCCACACTCTCCCCGACAAAGCATGCATCATCAGTGGCACTGCCACAACACTAAACAGCTGGCAAGACCCGCAAGCGGCGGGCGCTGCCTGTCGGTGAAGTACGAGACAGCCGGCGAGACCCACCAGGCGGCGGGCCCGAGCAACCGGCGGAGAAGCCGGCGACCATAGACACTGACAGCCGGGTCCTACATCCGGCCAGATTACCATGGTACCCCTGGGGGGTAGGCCTATATAAACCCCCCAGGGCACCCATGCAAAGGGTTCAGCCTCATAGAGATTACACACACACACATAGAGAGAGAGGGAATCTAGGGCTAGCCTTGCTCTTCTTCCTCCACTAGAGAAATGGCTCGAGGAGCAAGCTTGTAGCCACCTTTGACGATCTAGTGATCATGCGGAGACCCCGCGGAGCAGGACTAGGGGTGTTGTCTCCTAGGAGATCGCCGAACATGGGTAAAGTTCGTCGGCGTACGTGTCTATGCCTCATCCCGCTTCCTGGCACCGGCGACGTCTTACTATCCCCCACCACGATAAGCCATCCTTTGGCATATGTCGCACGACACCCCCAACACCTCTCTCTCTCTCTTCTAACATGGTATCATCTTGGCCGATTCAAACCCTAGCCGCCGCCCACCGCTTCCACCCCGCGCACCGTCCCCTGGACGGTCGGCCTCCATGACCGCCGCCGGGGGCTGCGCCGCCCGTACCTAGGGTTCTTCCGCCGGTCGTGTTGACCGGCTGCCCTAGAGATTCTTTTTCCCAATCTATTGATCCGGGTTTTCTCTCTGATACGTCCCCATCATATCTATAATTTTTGATTGTTCCATGCCAATATTCTACAACTTTTTTATACTTTTGGCAACTTTTTATACTATTTTTGGGGCTAACATATTGATCCAGTGCCAAGTACCAGTTCCTGTTTGTTGCATGTTTTTTGTTTCATAGAAAATCCATATCAAACAGAGTCCAAACGGGATAAAAACTGACAGAGATTTTTTTGGAATATATGTGATTTTGGGGAACAAGAATGAACATGAGACGATGCCCGAGGGGGCCACGAGGTAGGGGGGCGCGCCCCAGGGGGTCAGGTGCGCCCTGGGCCCTCGTGGCCATCCCATAATGCGGTTGATGATATTCTTTCACCGCAGTAAAGCTAATATCCGGATAGAGATCGTGTTAAAATTTCAGCTCAATCGGAGTTACGGATCTCCGGGAATTTAAGAAACGGTGAAAGGGCAGAATCAGAGAATGTAGAAACACGGAGAGACAGACCCAATCTCGGAGGGGCTCTCGCCCCTCCCATGCCATAGAGGCCAGGGACCAGAGGGGAAACCCTTCTCCCATCTAGGGAGAAGGTCAAGGAAGAAGAAGAAGGATGGGGACTCTCTCCCCCTCACTTCCGGTGGCGCCGGAACGCCGCCGAAGGCCATCATCATCACCGCAATCTACACCAACACCTCCGCCATCTTCACCAACATCTCCATCACCTTCCCCCCTCTATCTATAGCGGTCCACTCTCCCGCAACCCACTGTACCCTCTACTTGAACATGGTGCTTTATGCTTCATATTATTATCCAATGATGTATTACCATCCTATGATGTCTGAGTAGATTTTCGTTGTCCTATCGGTGGTTGATGAATTGCTATGATTGATTTAATTTGCTTGTGGTTATGTTGCTGTCCTTTGGTGCCCATCATATGAGCGCGCACGTGGATCACACCATAGGGTTAGTTGTATGTTGATAGGACTATGTATTGGAGGGCAAGAGTGACAGAAACTTCAGCCTAGCATAGAAATTGATGCATACGGGATTGAAGGGGGACCAATATATCTTAATGCTTTGGTTGGGTTTTACCTTAATGAACGTTAGTAGTTGCGAATGCTTGCTAATACTTCCAATCATAAGTGCATAGAATTCCGAGTCAGGGATGACATGCTAGCAGTGGCCTCTCCCACATAAAACTTGCTATCGGTCTAGTAATGTAGTCAATTGCTTAGGGACAATTTCACAACTCCTACCACCACTTTTCCACACTCGCTATAATAACTTTATTGCTTCATTATCTAAACAGCCCCTAGCTTTTACTTACGTGCTCTTTATTATCTTGCAAACCTATCCAAAAACACCTACAACGTACTTCTAGTTTCATACTTGTTCTAGGTAAAGCGAACGTCAAGCGTGCGTAGAGTTGTATTGGTGGTCGATAAAACTTGAGGGAATATTTGTTCTATATTTAGCTCCTCATTGGGTTCGACACTCTTACTTATCGAAAGAGGCTACAATTGATCCCCTATACTTGTGGGTTATCACTCTCTCCCGCCGGTCAGTTTGATCGATGTTTTCTTTTCGGTTTTCCGATCTATGATCGGTTTGTGTCACACGCTACCACCATCGACACCTCGCGCGCCTCTACTCCAACATCGGCGTTGACTACACCGGCCTCTTCTTCGACTAGACGGTCTCCACGCGACTGAAGGAAATATGCCCTAGAGGCAATAATAAAGTTATTATTTATATTTTCTTATATCTTGATAAATGTTTATTATTCATGCTAGAATTGTATTAATCGGAAACTTAGTACATGTGTGAATACATAGTCAAATAGAGTGTCACTAGTATGCCTCTACTTGACTAGCTCGTTAATCAAAGATGGTTAAGTTTCCTACCCATGGACAATTTGATGAACGGGGTCACATCATTAGAGAATGATGTGATTGACTTGACCCATCCGTTAGCTTAGCACTATGATCGTTTAGTTTATTGCTATTGCTTTCTCCATGACTTATACATGTTCCTATGACTATGAGATTATGCAACTCCCGAATACCGGAGGAACACTTAGTGTGCTATCAAATGTCACAACGTAACTGGGTGACTATAAAGATGCTCTACAGGTGTCTCCGATGGTGTTTGTTGAGTTGGCATAGATCGAGATTAGGATTTGTCACTCCGTGTATCAGAGAGGTATCTCTGGGCCCTCTCAATAATGCACATCACTATAAGCCTTGCAAGGAATGTGATAATGAGTTAGTTGCGGGATGATGCATTACGGAATGAGTAAAGATACTTGCCGGTAACGAGATTGAACTAGGTATTGAGATACCGACGATCGAATCTTGGGCAAGTAACATACCGATGACAAAGGGAACAACGTATGTTGTTATGCGGTTTGTCCGATAAAGATCTTCGTAGAATATGTAGGAACCAATATGAGCATCCAGGTTCTGCTATTGGTTATTGACCGGAGATGAGTCTCGGTCATGTCTACATAGTTCTCGAACCCGTAGGGTTCGCATACTTGAACGTTCGGTGACGATCGGTATTATGAGTTTATGTGTTTTGATGTGCCGAAGGTAGTTCAGAGTCCCGGATATGATCACGGACATGATGGGGAGTCTCGAAATGGTCGAGACATAAATATCGATATATTGGAAGGCTATGTTTGGACATCGGAATGGTTCCGGGTGAGTACGGGCATTTACCGGAGTACCGGGGGGTTACCGGAACCCCCCGGGGAGTGTATGGGCCTTAATGGGACTTAGTGGGAGAGAGAAGAAGGCGGCCAAGGTGGAGTGCATGCTCCCCCAAGCCCAATCCGAATTGGGTGGGGGGCGGCCCCCCTTCCTTTCTCTCCTACTTCAACAAGGGAAGGGTGAATCCTACTCCCACCAGGAGTAGGACTCCCCCCTTGGGGCACGCCATAGAGGGCCGGCCCTTCACTCCTCCACTCCTTTATATATGGGGGGGCACCCCATAGACACACAAGTTGATTGTTTAGCCGTGTGCGGTGCCCCCCCTCCACAGATTTCCACCTTGGTCATATCGTTGTAGAGCTTAGGCGAAGCCCTGTGTCGGTAACTTCATCATCACCGTCATCATGCCGTCGTGCTGACGAAACTCTCCCTCGACCTTAGCTGGATCTAGAGTTTGTGGGACGTTACTGAGCTGGTTATGTGAAAAATATTATGTACTACTTTGATAATCCTGAGAAAACCCCATTCAATTATGTAATGGGAGACACGTTGGATCAACGTGAATACTTTAGGGATTATCGCTTAACTCAAAAGGGAAACTATTATGGGATCAAATTCATATGTTGCATTGGTATGCTCGGGAACTATGCTTGAGATATGCCTATACTTGTTGCTCTATGATGAAGGCTCCACACCTTCCCTTTTCATGCAAATTTAATGATGATAAAACCTTGGCTTCTTATGCTAATGGTATATATGATTACTATGATATGGAACAAATAGAAGAATTTGTTGCTTTTATGGGTGCTTATGAAATTGAATCTTTGTTTAAAGAGTGTGAAAATTTTGATGATTCAGTTTATAGACATGAAAATTTAGCTATCATTAAACATTGCTATGATAATTATGAATTTAATTCCGATATTGATGATTTTATTGAGAGAGTCTCCGCTGTCCAAGAAGAGACTAATATTTTGCAGGAGTCTATGGAAGAAGAAATTGATGAAACTGTGAGCTCATTGGATGAAAAACATGATGAGGAGAGAGAAGAACAAAAGGAGGAAGAGCGGATTGATCACCCATGCCCACCTTCTAATGAGAGTAACTCTTCAACTCATACATTGTTTAATTTCCCTTCGTGCTTACCGAAGGATGATTGCTATGATGAGTGTTATGATCCCGTTGATTCTCTTGAAATATCCCTTTTTGATGATGCTTGCTATGATTGTGGCCAAGATGTCAATATGAATTATGCTTATGGAGATGAACTTGCTATAGTTCCTTATGTTAAACATGAAATTGTTTCTATTGCACCCACACATGATAGTCCTATTATCTTTTTGAATTCTCCTGACTACACTATATCAGAGAAGTTTGCCTTATTAAGGATTATTTTGATGGGTTGCCTTTTACCTTTGCACATGATGATTTTGATAGATATAATATGCATGTGCTTGCTGCTCCTACTTACAATTATTATGAGAGAGGAACTACATCTCCACCTCTCTATGTTTCCCACACGATAAAATTGCAAGAAACTATTTATACTATGCATTGGCCATTACTATGTGTGCATGAATTGTTCTTTTATGACATGCCTATTCATAGGAAGAGACTTAGACTTCGTTGTTGCATGATATATGTTACTTTGTGCTCACTGCTAAATTACAAATCATTGTTAATTAAAATTGGCTTTGATATACCTTGGGATCCGGGTGGATTCATTACTTGAGCACTTTATGCCTAGCTTAATGGCTTTAAAGAAAGCGCTGCCAGGGAGACAACCCGGAAGTTTTAGAGAGTCATTTATTTCTATTGAGTGCTTTCATATAGTTTAAAAACAAAAAAATAAAGAGGGGAACCCAAAACTTTTTCAAAAAGGAAAGTGAAAGTGAGAGAGACAAGCATTGTTGAAGTGGGGGAGCTCCTTGAACTTTGTTCATGCTCACGGAAACTTTGTGAATTTTGATGTATCGAAGGTAGTTCGGAGTCCCGGATATGATCATGGACATGATGAGGATTCTCTAAATGGTCGAGATATAAAGATCGATATATTGGAAGGCTATGTTTGGACATCAGAATAGTTGTGGGTGAGTTCGAGCATTTACCGGAGTACCGGGGGGTTACCGGAACCCCTCGGGGAGTGTATGGACCTTAATGGGCCTTAGTGGGAGAGAGAAGGAGGCGGACAATGTGGAGTGCACACCCCCCCCCAAGCCCAATCCGAATTGGGTGGGGGGGCGGGCCCCCTTCCTTCCCTCTCTCTCCCCCTTCCTTTCTCTCCTACTTCAACAAGGGAAGGGGGAATCCTACTCCCACCGGGAGTAGGACTCCCCGCTTGGGGCATGCCATAGAGGGCCGGCCCTCCCCTCCTCCACTCCTTTATATATGGGGGGCACCCCATAGACACACAAGTTGATTGTTTAGCCGTGTGCGGTGCCCCCCTCCACAGATTTCCACCTTGGTCATATCGTTGTAGAGCTTAGGCGAAGCCCAGCGTCGATAACTTCATCATCATGCCGTCGTGCTGACGAAACTCTCCCTCAACCTTAGCTGGATCTAGAGTTCGTGGGACGTCACTGAGCTGAACGCGTGCAGATCGCGGAGGTGCCGTACTTTCGATGCTAGGATCGGTCTAATCGTGAAGACGTACGACTACATCAACCGCGTTATCATAACGCTTCCGCTTATGGTCTATGAAGGTACATGGACAAGACTCTCCCCTCTTGTTGCTATGCATCACCTAGATGGATCTTGCGTGTGCGTAGGAATTTTTTTGAAATTACTGCGTCCCCAACAGTGGCATCGGAGCCAGGTCTATGCGTAGATGTTATATGCAAGAGTAGAACACAAAGGAGTTGTGGGCGTGGGTATATACATATTGCTTGCTATCACTACTTGATTCTTGATTCAGTGGTATTGTTGGATGAAGCGGCTCAGGCCGACATTACGCGTACGCCTACGCGAGGCTGGTTCTACCGATGTGCTTCGCACACAGGTGGCTAGTGGGTGTATGTTTCTCCAACTTTAGTTGAATCGGATTCAATGAACAGGGTTCTTTCTGAATATCAAAAAGCAATCACTATACTGCGTTGTGGTTTTTGATGTGTAGGTAAGAACGGTTCTTGCTAAGCCCGTAGCAGCCACGTAAAACTTGCAACAACAAAGTAGATGACGTCTAACTTGTTTTTGCAGGGCATGTTGTGATGTGATATGGTCAAGACATGATGCTAAATTTTATTGTATGAGATGATCATGTTTTGAAACAGAGTTATCGGCAACTGGCAGGAGCCATATGGTTGTCGCTTTATTGTATGAAATGCAATCACGATGTAATTGCTTTACTTTATCACTAAGCGGTAGCAATAGTCGTAGAAGCAATAGTTGGCGAGACGACAACGATGCTTCGATGGAGATCAAGGTGTCAAGCCGGTGACGATGGCGATCATGACGGTGATTTGGAGATGGAGATCAAATGCACAAGATGATGATGGCCATATCATATCACTTATATTGATTGCATGTGATGTTTATACTTTATGCATCTTATTTTTCTTAGTTCGGTGGTAGCATTATAAGATGATCTCTCACTAAATTTCAATGTACAAGTGTTCTCCCTGAGTATGCACCATTGCTACAGTTCGTCGTGCTGAGACACCACGTGATAATCGGGTGTTATAAGCTCTATGTTCACATACAACGGGTGCAAGCCAGTTTTGCACACGCAGAATACTTGGGTTAAACTTGATGAGCCTAGCATATGCAGATATGGCCTCGGAACACTGAGACCGAAAGGTCGAGCGTGAATCATATAATGGATATGATCAACATAGTGATGTTCACCTTGAAAACTACTCCATCTCATGTGATGATCTGACATGGTTTAGTTGATATAGATCATGTGATCACATAGATGATTAGAGGGATGTCTATCTAAGTTGGAGTTCTTAAGTAATATGATTAATTGAACTATAATTTATCATGAACTTAGTACCTGATAGTATTTTGCATGTCTATGTTGTTGTAGATAGATGGCCCGTGTTGTTGTTCCATTGAATTTTAATGTGTTCCTAGAGAAAGCTAAGTTGAAAGATGATGGTAGCAGTTACACGGCTGGGTCCGTAACTTGAGGATTATCCTCATTGTTGTACAGAAGAATTACGTCCCGGAAGCACCGCTAGGTGACAAACCCGCTGCAGGAGCAACACCAGATGTTATGAACGTCAAGCAGAGCAAAACTGATGACTACTCGATAGTTCAGTGTGCCATGCTTTACGGCTTAGAACAGGGACTTCAATGACGTTTTGAATGTCATGGAGCATATGAGATGTTCCATGAGTTGAAGTTAATATTTCAAGCAAATGCCCGGATTGAGAGATATGAAGTCTCCAATAAGTTCTACAACTGCAAAATGGAGGAGAATAGTTCTGTCAGTGAACATATACTTAGAATGTCTGGGTACCACAACCACTTGACTCATCTGGGAGTTAATCTTCCTGATGATAGTGTCATTGACAAAGTTCTTCAATCACTGCCACCAAGATACAAGAGCTTCATGATGAACTATAATATGCAAGGGATGGATAAGACAATTCCCGAGCTCTTCACAATGCTAAAGGCTGCGGAGGTAGAAATCAAGAAGGAGCATCAAGTGTTGGTGGTCAACAAGACCACCAGTTTCAAGAAAAAGGGTAAAGGGAAGAAGGGGCACTTCAAGAAGAATGGCAAGCAAGTTGCTGCTCAAGTGAAGAAGCCCAAGTCTGGACCTAAGCCAGAGACTTCGTGCTTCTACTGCAAAGGGACTGGTCACTGGAAGCGAAACTGCCCCAAGTATTTGGCGGAGAAGAAGGATGGCAAAGTGAAAGGTATATTTGATATACATGTTATTGATGTGTACCTTACTAATGCTCGCAATAGCGCCTGGGTATTTGATATTGGTTATGTTGCTAATATTTGCAACTTGAAACAAGGGCTACGGATTAAGCGAAGTTTGGCTAAGGACGAGGTGACGATGCGCGTGGGAAATGGTTCCAAAGTCGATGTGAACGCCGTCGGCACGCTACCTCTACATCTACCTTCGGGATTAGTTTTAGACCTAAATAATTGTTATTTGGTGCCAGCGTTGAGCATGAACATTATATCTGGATCTTGTTTGATGCGAGACGGTTATTCATTTAAATCAGAGAATAATGGTTGTTCTATTTATATGAGTAATATCTTTTATGGTCATGCACCCTTGATGAGTGGTCTATTTTTACTAAATCTTGATAGTAGTGATACACATATTCATAGTATTGAAGCCAAAAGATATGAGTTTAATAATGATAGGGCAACTTATTTGTGGCACTACCGTTTAGGTCATATTGGTGTAAAGCGCATGAAGAAAATCCATGCTGATGGGATTTTGGAATCACTTGATTATGAATCACTTGATGCTTGCGTACCATGCCTCATGGGCAAGATAACTAAGACTCCGTTCTCTGGAACAATGGAGCGAGCAACAGACTTGTTGGAAATAATACATACTGATATATGCGGTCCGATGAGTGTTCATGCTCGCGGCGAGTTTCGTTATTTTCTTACCTTCACAGATGATTTGAGCAGATATGGGTATATCTACTTGATGAAACATAAGTCTGAAACATTTGAAAAGAACAAAGAATTTCAGAGTGCAGTGGAAAATCATCATAACAAGAAAATTAAGTTTCTACGATCTGATCGTGGAGGTGAATATTTGAGTTATGAGTTTGGTCTTCATTTGAAACAATACGGAATAGTTTCGCAACTCATGCCACCTGGAACACCACAGCGTAATGGTGTGTCCGAACGTCATAATAGAACTTTATTAGATATGGTGCGATCTACGATGTCTCTTACTGATTTACCGCTGTCGTTTTGGAGTTATGCTTTAGAGACAGTTGCATTCATGTTAAATAGGGCACCATCGAAATCCGTTGAGACGACATTGTCGGTGTCAAAACCGGCGGATCTCGGGTAGGGGGGCCTGAACTGTGAGTCTAAGATCAACGGTAATAGGAGACAGGGGACACGATGTTTACCCAGGTTCGGGCCCTCTTGATGGAGGTGATACCCTACGTCCTGCTTGATTGATATTGATGAGTATGAGGGTTACAAGAGTTGATCTACCACGAGATCGTAATGGCTAAAGCCTACAAGTCTAGCGTATATGATTATGATTGCCTCTACGGACTAAACCCTTCGGTTTATATAGACACGGGAGGGGACTAGGGTTGTACGAAGTCGGTTACAGAGAAAGGAATCTTCATATCCGAATGCCAGGCTTGCCATCCACGCCAAGGAGAGTCCTCTCCGGACACGGCAGAGAGTCTTCTATCTTGTATCTTCCTAGCCCATTAGTCTGGCCCATGTCACACAGGCCAGACGCCCGAGGACCCCTTCATCCAGGACTCCCTCAGTAGCCCCCGAACCAAGCTTCAATGACGATGTGTTCGGTGCGCTGATAGTCTTCGGCATTGCAAGGCGGGTTCTTCCTCCGAACACTTCAAAGCTTTTGATCCGAAGAGTCATACTCGGCTTTCCATTTAATGTCGTACCCATTGGCTTATGCGCCTCCACCGCTTCGGCTTCCACATGTCAAGCGAACACGGAAGGTCAGAGTACTTTTTGCACATACCACCCTGGCCATGTAAGAAGGGTGTCTATTTAAAGGGACTGGATCTCAGATCCCATCCCACATCGAGCAAAAAAATCCTTAGAGCTTGCTAGGAGAAACCATTCCAGCATGGCTAGCTGTAACACCCTCGATGCGACTATAGCTCCCACGTGTCGAGGCACGACTTAGAGACATAATCGCATTGAAGGCATATGTCGCAAGTAAGGTAATCTTTACAACATCCCATGTAATATAATAATAAAGGGGAGATAACATAGTTGGCTTACACTCGCCACGTCAATCAAGGTACATAAATAACATTACATCATCCAAACACTCATGGCCCGACTACGGCGCCAAAATAAAAGATAACCCAACATGCGACACGGTCCCAATCACCCCCAACTGGGCACCACTACTGATCGTCAGGAAAAGAGACATAGTAACGTTGAGAGTCCTCGTCGAACTCCCACTTGAGCTCGAGCGCGTCACCTGGAGCGGAATCATCAGGCCCTGCATCTGGTGTAATAGTAATCTGTGAGCCACAGGGACTCAGCAATCTCGCACCCTCGCGATCAAGACTATTTAAGCTTATAGATAAGACAAGGTAAAAGTAAGTGGGGCTGCAGCAAGCGACTAGCATATATGGTGGCTATCCTGTTCGCAGAAGAGAGAGCGAGAAGAGGAGGCAAAGCGCGAGCGAGAAACTAGCGAGCAACCTGCGCAACCATTACTCCAACACCGTGTCCACTTCCCGGACTCCGCCGAGAAGAGGCCATCACGGTAACACACTCAGTTGATTCATTTTAATTAAGTTAAGGTTCAAGTTATCTACAACTGGACATTAACAAATTCCCATCTTCCCATAACCGCGAGCACGGCTTTCGAAAGTTCAAATCCCTGCAGGGGAGTCCCAACTTAGCCCATGACAAGCTCTCACGGTCAACGAAGGAATAGACCTCCTCCCAAGACGTTCCGATCAGACTCGGTATCTCGGTTCTTCAAGACACTTCGACAGGTTAAAACAAAACCAGCAACACCGCCCGAATGTGCCAACAAATCCCGATAGGAGCTGCACATATCTCATTCTCAGGGCACACTCAGATGAGCCAGACGTCGGGTAGGCCAGCCCAGAGTTGCCCCTGGTAGCCCCGGACATCGCTCGGTTGGACCAACACTCAGAGGAGCACTAGCCCGGGGGGGCTAAAATAAGATGACCCTCGGGCTCCGGAAACCCAAGGGAAAAAGAGGCTAGGTGGCAAATGGTAAAACCAAGGTTGGGCATTGCTGGAAAAGCTTTAATCAAGGCGAGCTATCAAGGGGTTCCCATTATAACCCAACCGCGCAAGGAACGCAAAATCCGGGAACATAACACCGATATGACGGAAACTAGGGCGGCAAGAGTGGAACAAAACACTAGGCGAGAGGCCGAGCCTTCCACCCTTTACCAAGTATATAGATGCATTAAGATAACAAGATAATATAATGATATCCCAACAAGTAAATAAATGTTCTAACAAGGAACGGCCTCCAATCTTCACCTGCAACTAGCAACGCTATAAGAGGAGCTGAGCAAAGCGGTAACATAGCCAATCAACGGTTTGCTAGGAAAAGGTGGGTTAGAGGTTTGACATGGCAATTTGGGAGGCTTGAAAGCAAGTGGTAGGCATCGTAGCATTGGCATAGCAAAAGAGCGAGCAATCTAGCAAAGCAAAGATAGTAGTGATTTCGAGGGTATGATCATCTTGCCTGCAAAGTTGTCAGAGTTGACTGGATCCTCGAAAGCAAACTCAGCGGGCTCCTCGTTAGCGAACTCGTCTCCCGGCTCTACCCAAACAAGACAAACAAGCAACAAGGACACAATCAACCACGTGCAAAGCTCAAACAATATGATGCAAGGATGGTATGCTATGCGGGATGCGATGCGGGATGCATATGCAAGATGTGACAAGGAATGCATGAACCTGGCTTCAACTTGGAATTCTAAGTGTGCCACTGGAAAGATGAGATGAAATCACTTGAAAACGATATAAAGAACGTCGGAATCGGAGTTATGGTTTGGAAATGGCAAACAAAACAAATATGACACCGGTCTGCGATTTACAGCAAGTAGCCATCTAAATGCAATGAGATGAACATGCTACAGCACCCAAACATGACAACAAAATACATGGAAGGGATGCACTCAAGATGCTTAACAAAAGTCTAGCACTGAGCTACGGCAAAATCATCCATTAACAGGTTCAAACAAGTATGGCAAAAATGCATATGGCAAACAGATTTCAGACTTAGTGAAATTAACACTTGTCTGGAATCTCAGATCAGATGGCACTCTTCGGAGCAACAAAACTACATGCTATAGGACCTGAACATGGCAAATTAAAGCATGGCATGGAGCTACTCAAAGAGCTTAACAAAAGTCCCTTAGTGACCTTGAGCCAAAAGGGATCAGAAAATACAATTGCAAGCATGTGAACATGGCAAAAACATAATCAGTTCTCAGACTTAGTGAAAACTGGAGCATGCTGAAAACAGATATAAGGTAGGCATGTTTACGAGCTCGATGCACTCACTACGGAGCAAGTCATGACAAGCTAAGCATACACCCATCAAGAATACACAAAATTCAATCTAGACATGGCAAGAACAATAGCATAGCATGCACGGATCAACTACAACATCATTGGCAAAATCGCTAACAAGTAGACAATCTGCCCAGATTTACGAAGTAGCAAAAGTAGAGCTCGATTGACTCAAGCTAGGTTGCTCCATAATTGCAAACAAAGACATGGATGGATAGAGCACTACAAGATTAACAAAACATCCTTACTGATCATCCTCTAAAGAGGCACGGATCACTAGGAAACAACATGAACATATGGCCATATGAAATAAACAGCCCAAGGACTTAGTGGAAATGCTAAGTCCCTGAAATCAGAATTACCAGGTGCCTCACTTGGCAAGCTTGTGCTAGTCACCACACACATCACAAAAATACATGGGTTGCACCTCTGGAAAGATGGCAAAACCCTTAACAAAACATATGTAGAGCTTATGGGCACATCATGCACACAATAATCATGGCAAAAATGACAAATATGCAAATGGAGTAGCAGATCTGACAATTATCTCAAGTAACCCTCTTCTAACAGCATTTCGGGCATCAAGATGAACTCAAATGAAAATGATGCAATGGAATGAAATGATGTACTCTCTGAGATGAACATTTTGATATGCTATATGCCAAAAACGGAGCTACGGATGCGGAGATATAGCATGATGAACAGGAGCACATGGATTAGGGTTACGGGCAAAAAGTCAACCCAAACGGATCTAGATCTGAGATCCGGCACTGTTGATGCGCGGATTACGAGGTTCACCGGCCGGAGCTCGCCGGAGTTGACGACGTCGACGGCGGCCGGCGGATCCGTGGAAGGAGGAGGGTGGAGAGGCGAGGCGGCCCGGGCGGTGCGGCGCGGCCTCCGGCGATGTGGGGCGGCGGCGTGGCGAGGAGAGGCGGCGACGGCCGGAGTCGGCGATGCGGCGGCGCGGGGCGGCGGCGAGCTTGGACGGCGGCGGGGCGGCGGAGCAGCGGCTCGGGCGAGGAGGCGCGGCCTGGCGGCGGAGGAAGGCGGGCTCGGGGGGCCTCCCGCGGGCCGGCGGGCCGGTGGTGCGGGGGCGGCGGCGCGCACCACGTGGCAACTCCTGGTAGGCGCGGGCGGCGGCGCGGACAATGTCCGTCGGCGCGGGTTTTGTCCGGCGTGGCGCAGGGAACGAGGAGCTAGGTTTTCGGGAGGAAGGAGAAGGAGATTTTCGGGGGTTCTTTAAATAGAGGTAGAGGGAGCTAGGAGAGTCCAAATGAGGTGCGGTTTTCGGCCACGCGATCGTGATCGAACGCTCTAGATGAAGGAGAGGGTTTTGGTGGGTTTTGGGCCAACTTGGAGGGGTGTTGGGCTGCAACACACACGAGGCCTTCTCGGTCCCTCGGTTAACCGTTGGAGTATCAAACGAAGTCCAAATGATATGAAACTTGACAGGCGGTCTACCGGTAGTAAACCAAGGCCGCTTGGCAAGTCTCGGTCCAATCCGGAAATGTTTAATCCCCACACATGAAAGAAAGGTAGAAATGACCACCGGAGGAGAACGAAGCGCCGGAATGCAAAACGGACAACGGGGAAAATGCTCGAATGCATGAGATGAACACGTATGCAAATGCAATGCACATGATGACATGATATGAGATGCATGACAACGATAACAACACACGGAGACAAAAACCCGAACCCGAGAAAATAAAATAACTTAACGCCGGAAACGGCAACAGTTGGAGTACAAATTGGGAAAGTCATATCCGGGGTGTTACACTAGCGCTCCCAGTTCTTCCTCCCGCCCCCACGGCTTCGAAAAAGGTGATTGGGAGAGATGTTCTGTATCCCACGATCAGCTGGCCAAGCTTCAAACACAGGGGTTTCTTCCCCTGCAGATCTAGTCCCCGTTCGAGTAGGGTTAACCTCTTTTACGGGCGAAGCCCTGGAGGAAAATTTCCCCAATCCTGCCAGGGGAGAGCGAGTGTGATTTACATCCTTCTTAATAAGAGGCGTAGGGTTCCCAATCCACCCCTTCCTCCGAGGTCTTCTGGAGTACTACGGCCTCCAACTGCACAATCTCACGCCAGGTTCCATTCTGCACATTGCGGGCTACGTCGCTCTTTGCGAGCTATTCCTGGGCTGTGAGGCCCATTTCAAACTATGGAGGAAACTGTTCTGCCTCGTCCCTCGCTCCCAAAAGGGATCTATATTCGAGCTGGACGGCGCCGAGATATGGCGCATAGCTGGGACCGGATACTTATCCGGCACGCCGACGAAGGCATTCGAAGAGTGGCCCTCAGAGTGGTTTCATATTGAGGACGTTGCTCTCCCTGACCCGGTCCGAATGGGCCTTCCCGAATTTACTAGTGCTCCATTGAAGAAATGCCACAGCTGGCCCCCTCGGAGCCTCGAGGAGGAAGATAGTGCGGAAGTCCAACAGTTAATGGGCAAGATAAGGACACTTGCACAGTCCAGATTATCCATAATCGATGTAATAGCCATTTCCATAGTGCGAGGTGTTCAGCTGCTCCGATTCAGGGGGCTTCCCATGTGGCACTACAATGGGGAAGATGACGCCTCATGCTGTGGACGAAAGGGTCCGGATTCCCTTACCACCCTGGCTGCAATACTGGCCGATCTGTATAAAGGGGAGAGAGAGAGGAGTTCACTCGTCTTACGCTTTGGGAAGGATTCTCTATGTACCATCCTCCTAGCTAGGTGAGTTTTAATCCCATTACTCTACTCAATCCTCTCCCTGAGTTATGCTTAATTGGTATTAACCCTTCCATTTGTAACAGGAATGGCGGAAGGTTATAGAGGGGATTTATAGCCCCGCTCCTCAGTCGGAGAGCCATAACCGGGACCTTGACACCGGATACGAAGAAGATCCGGACATATTTGTAGAGCTCGAGGAGGGAGTATTCTACCAAGCGAGCTATGATGGCACAGTAGTGCCGATCGTAGCCGACTATCCCGGCCTCCTTCCTGCCACACATGTAAGTAATCAAGAGACACCTCCTTCGAAAGAGATTCCTCATTACGTCTCACCCACCACACTATTTCGTGCTTCAAAGGGGAGACGCTCGATGCCTCAACGTGCACCAGAGGCATCTCCTAGGAGAGCGACGCCCGCGCCAAGAAAATCTTTGAAGAGAAAGTCGAACGACAATACGACAGAACCTTCATCAAAGAGGTATGATTTTTTAATCTGCCTCCTGGCAGTCACATCAAACTGTGACATTATCCGTTGTGTATTATCAGGAAAAGCGTTCGCTGGACTATGTCCGGGGATCCTGCCAGCCATGCCTCCACAAGTCAGGTTCCAGACCCTGCCTTAAAGGCAAGGGCTGATATGAGAGTGACACCGGATTGTCCATCGGCAGAGGATCTCATATGATGTATCCGTCACAAACTCTAAAGTGGAAAGCGCCATGAATCATCGGCACCGGCAGGCCACTCTTCACGACCCAGACTTTACAAAAGAGGCATTCAACGCCTTCAACTCGGCTGATGCATACATCTGAGCTGCTCGAGATGGGCTTACCATAGCCGCATACCAGCATTTGAAAGATATGTGGGTAGGTACACATTTGTGCAAATCTAATAATTATATACCAGTAGCCCCCGAGACTTGAAGCAGTTGATACAACTGATTTAAGGATCATTGTACAACCAGGAGCTTATAGAGAAGAACAACCTATTGACTCAAGAGCTGGAAAAGTGTCGGACCCAGCTAGCTGTTGCTACCGCTAAACTTGAGAAATCCAAGAAGGCATCGCCTGGTAATGTTCCCCTCCATCGAGGAAACATAATCATATACTAGTGATATTAATATTGTTGTGTTTCCGCTGACAGGATCAGTAGATCAGCTGAGGGAAAAGCTAAAAATCGCCTAGGCTGGTGAACAGGAGGCCAAAAGGCAACATGCGGCAGGCGAACGTGTGCTGACGCGGGTCAAGGATGAAAAGAACAAGCAGAAGGATTCCAATACCCTGCTGGGCGAAGAACTAAAAGATGTGCAAGCCCAGCTAGCTGACGCCGTCAAGGAGAATAGGAGGCTACAAGGTGGCATATTCAGTATGTTTTTGACCTCACCTTTATGCATTTTAGCGAAGAAATGATCTGACAGATTTATGTCTACAAGTATGATGACTGGCTGTCCCGAAGAGGAAATGTCCGGCTCTCAAGGCGACCTTCTGCAAGAGCTGTCCCAATTGCACGAGTGAGCTCGGCAAGCAATGCGGAGCATTGCTAAAGCTTTGTGGTCGTCCGCCTCTCCTCCAGGAAGTATGTAGGAGCTTGTGAAGCTATTCCAGGGAGCTCGGCGGCGCTTCCGATTATGGAAGATATCGGTATGCCGAGAAGGTGCACGAGAGGCCTAGGCCATGGTAAAAACACGATACACCAAGCTCGATCCGAATCATATGGCCCGGGTCAGACCTAACGGGTCAGATGGAAAAGAAATTCCAGTTAGTTTGGTATATGACCAAGTAAATGTAGCCGCCAAATATTGCCAACAGGATTGTAAGCTACATAGCTTGTTAGACAGCATAGAGGAAGAAGTTTTTGAGTCCAAATGACTATGTACTTCAATTGACAAATTTCTCCCTAGCCGGATTGTAAAGCGATTGTCATGGCAGACCTTTTCGCTTCGACCTCCGGACCCGAAGGCTCGGAGTGTTTCCGAATACCCACTCAGTAATATAGACCGGGGCATGCGTGGAAACCAAGCATAGGGGTCATAGTTGCTTGAACAGACAAGTTGTATCCGGCTAGCTATGTTATATTACATGTTGATTGTAAGAAACATCTTCCATGGAGAATAGTTTCATTAAGCGTTCCTTTCCCTGGGCGGATATGCGTTAGTATGCATGTCCGAACTTTGATTGAAAAATCGCAGTATACATAACATCTGGGGGTTCATGGTGTGATGAAAAATGTCTTTAGTCCCCAACCAAATATTCCCTTAAGAACGCTAGCTTTCGGCTTCACCCAGTCTGAGGTACACGTCCGGATGACCCGGCAGTAACAATCGCAGAGGTGCTCCCTTTATGCCCTAGCCGAATAAACGGGAATGTAGGGCATAAGCACAGGAGCCAGGCAACCTAGCTTGGCCAAAACTTAAGTCATAACGATGCATATAATGGCAAAGAAAAGGTACATATGCGGAAGAGGACACATATGTGTTGAGCTTGATGCTCGGAAAATAATAATGATAAGCTTCTGTAAAAGAAGCCCCCAGGTATTATGAGTGTATACATTTAAGGATGTGCACATCGTAAGTGTGTAGTTTGGCCGCACAAGAGCTAAAGAGCTAGAGAAAAATTAAAGAGGGTAAAAAATGAAAACAAAGTGAGAAGAAGACGAACAAAGAGTACGGCTCTAGGCATAGAATCTTCTGATTCTTGCGGCATTCCATGGGTTCGGCTCTAGGCGATTGTCAGATGCATCACGCGGCGGTATGCTCCTCCAGTGAGAACCTCATATATGATGAAGGGACCTTCCCACTTGGGCTTGAGTTTGTCCTTTTTCTTCTCTGGTAAGCATCGAACGAGTTCGCCAATGTTATAAGTCTTGGCCCGCACTTCTCTGCTTTGATATCTGCGAGCCTGCTGTTGATAAAGTGTGGAACAAGCTTTTGCGACGTCGCGCTCCTCCTCCAGGGCATCTAAGTCATCCTGCCGATCAACCTTGGCATCTCTCTCTTCATGCATGCGCACTCGAGGTGAGTCATGAATAATGTCGCAGGGCAACACAGCCTATGTGCCGTACACCATGAAGAAGCGTGTATATCCGGTAGTGCGATTGGGCGTGGTCCACAGCCCCTAGAGTACGGAGCTCCTCAACCCAGTGCTTGTCTGATTCTTTCAAAGACGGCACTAGTCTAGGCTTAATGCCGCTCATAATAAGACCATTAGCTCATTCTACTTGACCGTTTGTTTGTGGATGATAGACGGAGGCATAATCGAGCTTAATGCCCAGGTTAGCACACCGGGCTTTCACCTCATCGGCTGTAAAATTGGAGCTGTTATCAGTGATGATGCAGTGTGGGACGCCATAACGATGCACAACACCAGATATAAAGTCTATCACTGGTTCGGCTTCGGCCGTGTTAACTGGTTTAGCCTCTATCCATTTGGTGAATTTATCTACCATTACCAGCAGACATTTTTTCTTATGGCTTCCTCCTTTAAGGGGTCTGACCATATCAAGCCCCTAGACCGCAAAAGGCCAAGTAATGGGGATTGTTTGTAGAGCAGTGGGATGCATATGGCTTTGGGTGGCAAAAAGCTGGCATCCGACGCAACGTTGGACAAGGTCCTGTGCATCTTCTCGGGCCGTCGGCCAATAGAAACCTGTACGGATGGCCTTACTTACAAGGGCCGGAGCCACGGCGTGGTGGCCACCGAGACCGGCATGAATTTTGGCCAAGAGTTGTCGTCCCTCTTCTTCAGAGATACATCTTTGAAGTACTCCGGTAGCGCTTTTCTTGTAGAGCTCTCCGTCATGGACCTTGTAGGCTTTCGAGCGCCGGACAATGCAGCAAGCCTTGTTCTGATCCTCGAGGAGCTCTCGCCTATTAAGGTAGGCCAAGAAGGGTTCGGTCCATGGGGCAATTACTGCCATGATAAGATGGGCCGATGGTGTTATTTCGATGGCTAAGCCCCCAATGTACCGGTATTGTGTTCGGAATCTGGGGGTATAATCGGGTCTGGACAATTGTTGCCGCTCTCCCCCTGCCACACCATGGATGGCTTGAAGAGCCTTTCCAAGAATACGTTAGGCAGGACGGGGTCGCGCTTGGCGCTGATGCGAGCAAGGACATCCGCTGCTTGATTACCTTCTCGAGCCACATGATGAAACTCGAGCCCCTCGAACCGAGCCGATTTTTTGAGAACGGCGTTATGATAGGCCACCATCTTCGAATCTTTGGCGTCAAAATCTCCATTTATTTGGGATATTGCGAGGTTTGAATCCCCGCGCACCTCAAGGCGTTGTATGCCCATGGAGACAGCCATCTGAAGACCATGCAATAGGGCCTCGTATTCGGCTGCATTGTTGGAGTTTGTGTATAATATTTGGAGTACGTACTGAACTGTGTCTCCAGTGGGGACGTTAAGACGACACCCGCTCCTAAGCCCGCCAGCATTTTGGAACCATCGAAGTGCATGACCTAGTTGGAATATGTGCCATAGTCTTTAGGGGGTTCGGCCTCTGTCCATTCGGCGATGAAGTCGGCCAATAATTGGGATTTGATGGCCTGGCGTGGCTTGTATGTTATGTCGAATGGAAGGAGCTCAATGGCCCACTTTGCGATCCGGCCTGTGGCATCGCGATTGTTTATTATGTCATTGAGTGGTACTTCGGAAGCCACCATGATTGAGCACTCTTGAAAGTAGTGTCGTAGCTTCCGGGATGCCATGAAGACCGCACATGCTATCTTTTGGTAATGAGGGTACCGGGATTTGCATGGTGTGAGGACAGTTGATACGTAGTATACCGGTTTCTGAAGTGGGAATTTGTGTCCGTCCTCCTCTCGCTCGACGACGAGCACCGCGCTCACCACCTGGTGTGTTGCCGAGATGTATAACAACATGGGTTTGCCAACGTTCGGCGCAGCCAAGATTGGGTTGCTTGCTAAAAGAGCATTTATCTCTTCCAGTCCGGCCGTTGCCGCAGCCGTCCACTCGAAGTGGTCGGTGCGTCGGAGAAGGCGATAAAGTGGGAATGCTTTTTCTCCTAGTCTGGAGATAAAGCGGCTTAAGGCTGCCACACATCCAGCTAGCTTTTGGACCTGTTTGAGGTCTGTTGGTGTAGCCAACTGGGAAAAAGATCGTATTTTGGATGGATTTACCGCAATTCCTCTATTGGAGATGATGAAGCCCAGCAGTTTGCCGGCGGGAACGCCAAAAACACACTTTTCCGGATTGAGCTTGATGTCATATGTGCGGAGGTTGTCGAATGTGAGACGCAGATCATCTATCAATGACTCGACGTGCCTAGTTTTGATGACGACATCATCCACATATGCTTCAACTGTCTTGCCGATCTGTTTCTCCAGGCATGTTTGGATCATGCGTGGTAGGTGGCGCCAGTGTTCTTAAGTCCGAAAGGCATAGTGTTGAAGCAGAATGACCCATATGGGGTAATGAATGCCATTGCGGCTTGGTCGGACTCCTTCATTTTGATTTGATGGTATCCGGAGTATGCGTCGAGTATACCTGGCCATGGGCCTGGCCTGGCCGGGCCTAAAAAATCCCACGGCAAAAAACTGAGGCCCAGGCCCTACCATCGGGCCTACTTTTCAAGCCCAAGCCCGACCCATCTGGTAAAAAGCCCTCAAAAGCCCTTAGGGCTTAGGGCCGTTGGTCGGGCCTCTTCCTTAAAATGCTAATATGCCAAGCCCAAGCCCTTCCAGGCCCTTCTGGTGGGCTCAAAACTCAGGCCCAAGCCCGACCCACGGGCAAGCCCATGGGACCTAGGCCCTGGATTTTAGGGCCGGGCCTGGGTGGGCCGACGGGGCCAGGCCTGAGATGGCCAGGACTAGCGTCGAGGAAACACAGTGAGTCGTGTCCTGTAGTAGCGTCAATAATTTAATCAATGCGAGGGAGGGGGAAGGGATCCTTAGGGCAGGCCTTGTTGAGGTCTTTGAAAACGACACATAGGCGCCAGGATTTATCCTTGTTTGGTACCATCACCAGGTTTGCTAGCCAGTCCGGGTGTTTTATTTCTCTAATGAATCCGGCCTCGATTAATTTGGCTAGATCCTCCCCCATGGCTTGTCATTTGGGTTCGGAAAAGCGCCGCAGTGTTTCCTTAACCGGTTTATATCCCTTCAATATGTTGAGGCTGTGTTCGGCCAACCTGCATGGGATTCCTGGGATATCAGAAGGGTGTCAGGAGAATATGTCCCAGTTCTCGTGCAGGAACTCTCGTAGCGCGGCGTCAACCATTGAGTCCAGCTGTGCCTCGATGGATGTTGTCTTCTTAGGGTCCGTCGGGTGGACTTGAAATTTGACTATTTCGTCTGCTGGTTCAAAGGAGGTGGATTTGGGTTGCTTGTCCAGGATTACGTTGTCCTTGTGCATCGTAGAGCGCAGCGCGGTTAACTCTTCGGCCGCGAGGGCTTCAGACAGTGCCTCGAGGGCCAGGGATGCGATTTTGTTTTCGGCGCGGAGGGCTATGTCCGGATCACTAGCGAGAGTGATAATACCATTGGGCCCGGGAATCTTGAGCTTCATATACCCGTAATGAGGTATAGCTTGAAAGCGTATGAATGCGTCTCGCCCCTACAAGGCGTGATATTCACTGTTGAAAGGGGCCACTTGGATGGTTATCTCTTCGGACCGATAATTCTCTGGCGTTCCGAATACCACGTCAAGTGTAATTTTCCCTGCGCATCGCGCCTCCCGGCTGGGGATGATCCCTCGAAGGGTCGTATTACTATGCTCGATGCGGCTCCTGTCTATTTCCATTTTATTCAGTGTGTCCTCGTAGATGAGGTTTAGTCCGCTGCCGCCGTCCATGAGCCCTTTAGTGAGCCGAAAGCCATCCACAATTGGGTTGAGGACCAAGGCGGCTGGTGCCGGGACTGACCAGATTTTTGGTTCGTCACTGGCATTGAAAGTTATGGTCGTGTCGTTCCAGGGATTTATTGTTGCGACTTGGCAGACTTCGGCGAGGTCGCGGAGTGCCCTCTTGCACCATTTGTTTGAAGTGAAGGTCTCGAAGACTGTCAATACTCTGTGGTCGTCGTCTTCCGAGGGGTGATTGAGGGAGTCCTGGATTAGGGGGTGTCCGGATGGCCAGACTATACCTTCAGCCGGACTCCTGGACTATGAAGATACAAGATTGAAGACTTCGTCCCGTGTCCAGAAGGGACTTTCCTTGGCGTGGAAGGCAAGCTTGGCGATACGGATATGTAGATCTCCTACCATTGTAACCGACTTTGTGTAACCCTAGCCCTCTCCGGTGTCTATATAAACCGGAGGGTTTTAGTCCATAGGACAACATATAGAACAACAATCATACCATAGGCTAGCTTCTAGGGTTTAGCCTCTCCAATATCGTGGTAGATCTACTCTTGTACTACCCATATCATCAATATTAATCAAGCAGGACGTAGGGTTTTACCTCCATCAAGAGGGCCCGAACCTGGGTAAAACTTCATGTCCCTTGCCTCATGTTACCATCCGGCCTAGACGCACAGTTCGGGACCCCCTACCCGAGATCCGCCGGTTTTGACACTGACATTGGTGCTTTCATTGAGAGTTCCTCCGTGTCGTCGCCGTTAGGCTTGATGGCTCCTACGATCATCAATAGCGATGCAGTCCAGGGAGAGACCTTCCTCCCCGGACAGATCTTCGTCTTCGGCGGCTTCACACTGCGGGCCAATTCACTTGGCCATCTGGAGCAGATCGAAAGCTATGCCCCTGGCCGTCAGGTCAGATTTGAAAGTTTAAACTACACGACTGACATCCGCGGGGACTTGATCTTCGACGGATTCGAGCCACTGCCGAGCGCGCCGCACTGTCATGACGAGCATGATCTAGCTCTGCCGCCGAACAGTGCCTTGGAGGCCGCAACCGCATCGGCTTCGACCCTTAATTCGGAGCCAACTGCGCCGATCGATGATGGGTGGTTGGACGCCGCCTCGGGGGCTGCGATCCCAACGGCGATCGAGCCGAACACCAGCCCCGCACTCCGCGAGGCTTGTGACTCCAAGGAGCCGGACTCCTCTCCGGACTCCGAACCCTCCGCGCCCCTGCCGATCGAATCCGATTGGGCACCGATCATGGAGTTTACTGCCGTGGACATCTTTCAGCCCTCGCCTTTCGGCGCTATTCTGAAGACACTAAAGTCTCTCTCTTTATCAGGAGAGCCCTGGCCGGACTACGGTCAGCAAGGTTGGGATATGGACGATGAAGAAATTCAAAGCCCACCCACCACCCACTTTGTAGCCACTATCGACGATTTAACCGACATGCTCGACTTCGACTCCGAAGACATCGACGGTATGGACGCTGATGAAAGAGACGATGAAGAACCAGCGCCTATTGGGCCCTGGAAAGCCACCTCGTCATATGACGTATACATGGTGGACGCACAAAAAGATGACGACGAGGAGCGGAAGGACGCACCGAAGGCTTGTTCCCTCGAGAAGCAGTCAAAGCGGCGACGCAAGCGCCGCCCCAAATCCCGCCTCGACAGAAATAACGATCACACAGACCCAGCGCTGGAGCAGGGCGAACCGCTGCCGGACAACGGCAATCCGGATAATCAAACCGAACAAACAAATTCTATCAAGGATAATCGTCCGAACGACATAACGCTGGACAGGCACCCGGAGCAGCAGAATGCCCGTAAAAGGCTTGTTGCCACCGCGAGGAGTCTTAAAAAGCAGAAGCAAAGGCTCAAGGCTGCGCAAGACACACTCCAAATCAGATGGAGTAAAATACTCAACACAGCAGCGAGGTATAGTGACAATCGCCCCTCCAAGAGCTACCCAAAGCGGAAGCTGCTACCTAAATTCGATGAGGAGGCCTCAGACCCCCCACAACCAAATATCAAAGCAGCCACCTGGCCGGATAGACGACCCCTCTACCAACACAGAGCGGCATACAACACCACTCACAATACAACACGCGACCCATGCGAGGGCTCGCACCCAAAGGACGGCGCAACAAGATCCATCTATGGACCACGCAAGCGCACCCCAGCATACAATGCAACACAACAAACATCTGAACAACGCGGTACACCCAGCTACAGGGGTGCCGCACACCCCCTATGTTTCACCGATGAGGTGCTGGACTGTAACGCCCTCGATGCGGCTATATCTCCCACGTGTCGAGGCACGACTTAGAGGCATAACCGCATTGAAAGCAATGTCGCAAGTCGGGAAATCATTACACATCCCATGTACATAAATAATATAAAGGGGAGAAACGTTGTTGGCTTACACTCGCCATGTCACATCAAAGTACATAAATAACATCCATCATACAAATCACTCATGGCCCGACTACGGTGCCAAAATAGAAAAGACCCCCAACATGCGACAAGGCCCTGAATCGATAACCCCAACTAGGCACCACTACTGATCATCCGGAAAAGACACGTAGTATCGCTGAGAGTCCTCGTCGAACTCCCACTTGAGCTCATAATCGTCAACTGGAACAGAAACACCTGAACCTGCATCTGGAGTTGTAGTATCTGTGAGCCACAGGGACTCAGCAATCTCACACCCATGCGATCAAGACTATTTAAGCTTATAGGACAGGTACGGCAATATAAGTGGAGCTGCAGCAAGCGACTAGCATATATGGTGGCTAACTTATACGCAAATGAGAGCGAGAAGAGAAGGCGAAGCACGAGCGAGAAGCTAAAGGAACATCCTGCGCAAGCATAACTCCAACACCGTGTCCACTTCCCGGACTCCGCCGAGAAGGGGCCATCACGGTAACACACACGGTTGATTCATTTTAATTAAGTTTAGTTAAAGTTATCTACAACCGGACATTAACAAATTCCCATCTGCCCATAACCGCGGACACGGCTTTCGAAAGATCAATCCCTGCAGGGGAGTCCCAACTTAGCCCATAACAAGCTCTCACGGTCAACGAAGGAATAGACCTCCACCCAAGACACACCGATCAGGCTCGGTATCTCGGTACAACAAGATGATTCGACAGGTTAAAACAAGTCCAGCAACACCGCCCGAATGTGCCGACAAATCCCGATAGGAGCTGCACATATCTCTTTCTCAGGGCACACTCAGATGAGCAATCCGTACAACTAAAACCAGCCCTTGAGTTTCCCCGAGGTGGCGCTGCACAGGGCTCTAGTTCGGACCAACACTCAAAGGAGCACTGGCCCGTGGGGGGCTAAAATAAAGATGACCCTCGGGCTCCGGAAACCCAAAGGAAAAGGGGGTAGGCGGCAAATGATAAAACCAATGTTGGGCATTGCTGGAAAAGCTTTAATCAAGGCGAACTATCAAGGGGTTCCCATTATAGCCCAACCGCGTAAGGGACGCAACAATCCGGGAACATAACACCGATATGACGGAAACTAGGGCGACAAGAGTGGAACAAAACACTAGGCGAGAGGCCGAGCCTTCCACCCTTTACCAAGTATATAGATGCATTAAGATAACATAGCAATATAATGATATCCCAACAAGTAAATAAATGTTCCAACAAGGAACGGCTCCAATCTTCACCTGCAACTAACAACGCTATAAGAAGGGCTGAGCAAAGCGGTAACATAGCCAATCAACGGTTTGCTAGGACAATGGTAGGTTAGAGGTTCAATCATGCAATTGGGAGGCTGACAAGCAAGTGGTAGGCATCGTAGCAGTGGCAAAGCAAAAGAGCGAGCAAACTAGCATAGCAAAGATAGTAGTGATTTCGAGGGTATGATCATCTTGCCTGCACAGTTGTCAGAGTTGACTGGATCCTCAAAAGCACACTCAACGGGCTCCTCATTAGCAAACTCTTCTCCTGGCTCTACCCAAACAACACAAACAAGCAACAAGGATACAATCAACCACGTGCAAGGACAAGCAATAAGATGCAAAGATGATATGCGATGCGGGATGCGATGCGGGATGCAAAATGCAAGACGTTACATAAAATGCATGAACCTGGCCTCAACTTGGATGACCAAGTGGGCCACTGGATAGAGGGGAAGAAATCACCTAAAAACGATATAAAGATCATAGGAATCGGAGCTACGGTTTGGAAATGGCGAGCGTTTTACGAAACGAACCGATCTGCGATATACAGCAAGTAGGCTCCTAAATGCAACAAAATGAACATGCTACAGCCACCAAACATGAAAACAAAATACATGGCAGTGATGTACACAAGATGGTTAACAAAACACTAGCACTGAGCCATAGGCAAATTCATCCATTAAGAGGTTCAAACAAGCATGGCAAAAATGAATATGCAAAACAGATTCCAGACTTAGTGAAATTAACACTAGCCTGAAATTTCAGATCACGAAGCCCTCTTCGGAGCAGCAAAACAACATGATACAAAACCTGAACATGATAAGTAAGAACATGGCATGAAGCTACTCAACAAGCTTAACAAAACACCCAAAGTGACCTGGGGCCAAAAGGGTTCACAAAATACTCTACCGAGCTCGCGAACATAGCTCGAACACAATCAGTTTTCAGACTTAGTGAAAACTGAGACATGCAGAAATTTAACTCACGAAGGCATGTAAACGAGCTCGATGCACTCACTACGGTGCAAGTCATGGCAAGGAAAGCATATAACCAGCAAGAAGGCACAATATGCTAGCTACACATGGCAAGAACAAAGGCTTAGAATGCATGGAACACTAACGGTAGCATCGGCAAAATCGCAAACAAGTTGACGATCTGCCCAGATTAACAATGAAGCAAAAGTTGAGCTCGATTGAGTCAACCTAGAGCACTCCACATATGCAAACAAAGACATGGATGGATAGATCATAACATGAATATCAAAACTCCCTTACTGATCATCCTCAAAAGAGGCACGGACCACTAGGAAACAAGCTGGACATATAGCATCATGAACTAAAATATCCCAGACTTAGTGAAAATCACTAAGTCCCTGAAATCAGCAATCTCAGGTACCTCTCTTCGCAAGCTTGCACAAGACAACACACACATCCTAAAAATGCATGGGTGGCACCTCTGGAAAGAAGACAAAATGCTTAACAATTCATCCCAAAGGGGCATAGGCATATCATGCACGAATTAAACATGGCAAAAATGACAAAAGTGCATGATGAACTAACGGATCTGCAATTTAACTCACGAAGCCTCCTTCTAACAGCATTTTGGGTAACAAGATGACCTCAAATGCAAATTATGCAATGGAATGAAATGATATACATGTCGAGACGAAGATTTTGATATATTATATGCCCAAATCGGAGTTACGGATGCGGAGATACGAGCAGTCAAACATAGCACGAAAAACTAGGGTTAGGGGGAGAGAAGTCAACCCGAGATCCAGATCTGGATCCAAAACACTGTTCACGCCGGCGCGGGATTCGAGGTCCGCCGGGCTCTCGCCGGAGCTCACCGGAGGGAGACGCGAGGCGGCGCCGGGGAGGTCGGAGGAGGCCGGGCCGACCGGAGTCGGTCGCCGGAGTGGCGGGCGAGGGCGGCAGCGCTCGGCGGCGCCCTCGGCGGCGCTCGGCGGCGCCCTCGGCGGCGCGGGGCGGCGAGGAGGCCGGCGGCCGGAGCGGCGAGCGGTGGCGGGGCGCGGCGGCGCCGGCGGCCGGCCGGGAAGAGGACGGCGGCGGGGCGCGGGACGAAGGGCGGCGGCGGATCGGGCCTCGGGGGCCGGCGCTGGGCCTCGGGCCCGCGTCGGTGGCGGCGGCGAACTGGTCCCGCGGGGACACGTGGCGGCGGCGGGTTGGATGGCGGCGGCGGGCGGACGTTGTCCGGTGCGGGCCGGACACGTCCGTCGGCGCGGGGAGATCTGTTTTTTTAGGAGGAGGACGGGGAGGAAGACGAGATCCGAAATGGGGAGTGTTTAAATAGGCATAAGTGGAGCTAGGAGAGTCCAAATGAGGTGCGGTTTTCGCCCACGCGATCGTGATCGAACGCTCTAGGACATGGAGCAGAGTTTGGTGGGTTTTGGGACAAATTTGGGGGATGTTGGGCTGCAACACACACGAGGCCTTTTCGGTCCCTCGGTTAACCGTTGGAGTATCAAACGAAGTCCAAATGACCCGAAACTTGACGGGCGGTCTACCGGTAGTAAACCAAGGCCGCATGACAAGTCTCGGTCCAATCCGGAAATTTTTGAACCCCACACACGAAAGAAAGCTAGAAATGGCCACCGGTGGAGAACGAAGCGCCGGAATGCAAAACGCACAACGGGGAAGATGCTCGAATGCATGAGATGAACATGTATGCAAATGCAATGCACGAGATGACATGATAAGAGATGCACGAAAAAGAAAAACAACACACGAAGACAAAGACCCGAACCCGAGAAATAAATATAACTTAGCGCCGGAACGGCAAGAGTGGGATACAAATATGGAAAGTATATCTGGGGCGTTACATGGACCATGAATTTCCAGAGGGATTCAAACCCGTAAACATAGAGACATACGACGGAACAACAGACCCTGGGGTCTGGATTGAGGCATCCTTCATATCCATATGGCTCGAGGAGATGATCTCCACGCCATCAAGTACTTACCCATCAAGCTCAAAGGGCCAGCTCGTCACTGGCTTAAAGGCCTCCCCGAAAGCTCCATTGGAAGTTGGGAAGAGCTCGAAGACGCCTTTCGGGCAAATTTTCAAGGGACTTATGTCCGGATGCGGACGATTTGAGTCATATAACTCAACAGCCCTGAGAGTCAGCCCGAAAGCTTTGGAACAGGTTTCTTACTAAAAAGAACCAGATTGTCGATTGTCCGGACGCCGAAGCCTTGACAGCTTTTAAGCATAGCATCCGTGACGAATGGCTCGCTAGACACCTCGGCCAAAATAAGCCGAGAACGATGGCCGCATTAACAAGCCTCATGACCCGCTTTTGCGCAGGTGAGGAGTTGGCTAGCCAGATGCAGCACCAGCGACCCCAGTACATCTGAAGTTAAAGATGGAAACGGGAAATCACGGCGCAACAGCAATAACAAACGCCGGAATAAAGAAGACAGCACGAAGGGCACGGCAGTAAACGCCGGATTCAAAAGCTCTCGGCCAGGTCAAAAGCCGCCCTCTAAAGGCACCAGGGATGAACTGTCCAGCCTCAACAAAATTCTGGACCAAGTATGTCAGATCCATAGTACCCCTGGTAAACCTGCTAATCATACCCACAGAGAATGTTGGGTCTTCAAGAGGTCCGGCAAGCTCAACGCCGTACATAAGGGGGAGGATACACCAAGTGAAGATGAGGACGAACCTCCCAAGCAAGACACTGGGGAACAAAAGAAATTTCCACTAGAAGTCAAAACAGTAAATGTGTTACACGTGATCAAGGGAAAAAACAACGCGGCACTCCCAGGAAAATATACCCAAGTGCCTGTCACCGCGAAGTCCTGCCACTGGTCATCTCAACCGATCACTTTCGACCATCGTGATTACTCAGCAAGTATCCGACACGCAGGATGGGCTGCCCTGGTATTAGACCCAATAATTGGCGGATATCACTTCACATGAGTCTTGATGGACGGTGGCAGCAATCTAAACCTAATATTTCAGGATACAATCCGCGGGATGGGGTTAGACCCAACAAAAATTCGCCATAGCAATACTACCTTTAAAGGAGTAACGCCAGGCCCAGGGGCTCATTGTACGGGCTCCCTCCTACTACAAGTTATATTCGACTCCCCCGATAACTTCTGCCGCGAGCATTTAATCTTCCACATCGCTCTGTTCCAAAGTGGCTATCAAGCACTGCTCGGACGTGAAGCTTTTGCTCGCTTTAATGCAATACCACACTACGCCTCCCTCACACTCAAGATGCCCGGTCCACGTGGCATCATTTCAGTGAACGGAAATATCAAGCGATCTCTGCGCGCCGAAGAGAGTGCGGCTGCCTTGGCAGCTGCACACTAAAGGTGCCCGGACCAGCGAAAGCATCCAATAGGTCGTCAAGACCTCAGACACAACTAATCAAGTCCGGCGCCGCTATTTATACTGAATAAATGGTCACACCCCTATTTGTCAATACAAGGGGCTCAACGCGCGCAGACAAGTGGCAATTTCTTCTCATCTTGAATTATACATGGTTTCTTTAAAAACTATCTTTTTGCATGACAACTTTTTCACCTAAATTCCTCTCTTTTACAGACGATCATCGTGCTACACCCGTCCAGGATATGGCACAACAGCGACACAGGCGCAGACGTGCAGCAGGGACCCGCTCCAAGGATTCTTTTTAGATTAAGACCCTGCGTAAACCTTTTTTACTGTCTCTTGTTGATACATATCCACCGTTGAGAAGGATGCTGACGTCTTGGCATGTGTCCACGCCAGAACAATGCACGTACCTGGACAAAAGGGGCTTCTTACAAAGGCCATTATTTAGGCCCGGTTTATACCACAAAGACGGAAGACCTTAGGGAGTGTTCGGCGTCGCGAGTTTGGCCCTATATGCATCAGCTCCGAATCATTATCTTTGGTCAAATGTTGGGTTTGCCCGGCTCCTGTGTTTTGGTGCCTTACGTTCCACTTTACCGGCTAAGGTAGCACCAGGAGAACTACTGCAATTGTGCCCTGGTTCATCCAGACGAGCACCTCAGTAGAGAAAGCCGAAAAGTGACTGTCATGATATAGCGTGAGACTGCTCAACCACTCGATGACCTGTTGGAATGTTAGAATTCCTCCGCCTTAATGAAGGGCCGTTTTCCGGCCAGGCATGTATCGCACCCCGGTATCGGGAGAGTGCGGAGCCACCAGGGGCTATCTAGTAGCCCCACTGTCAAACTCCTATGGCTAAGTGAAAGTGCTAAAGCATTATAGTCCGGTTGCCTCGCTCGCTCCACTATCACCTCCTTAATAGGACCAAGACGTTGGGTTAAGTGTGAACGCATGTTTTTTACGAGCACCTCCGCATTATATGCATGGGGGTTGAAGCCGACGGCTGCAATCTTTTAGGTTATACACATGTATACATAAACGGCCGCCCAGGAGGCATCATATTACTTTCAGGCAAAAGTATAAAAATAGCCTTATAAAAATTTATAAAAGCATTTCGCTTACAATGAGATTACATATCACTCAACCATAATATTTTTTGAGCACTAGGTCTCTATCAAACGAGCACCCTCAAGAACTTCTTTAAAGTAGTGCTCAACAGCCATTCGACCTATGGCCGAATCCCGTGCTGCAATAGTGGTAGCATCCATCTCCGCCCAGTATGCTTTAACACGGGCAAAGGTCATTCGTGAGCCCTCTATGCACGCCGACCTCTTCATCGCATTAATGTGCGGCACCACGTCAAGGAACTGCTGCACCAAGCTGAAATAGCTGTTCGGTTTTGGCCTTTCCGGCCATAGCTGATCCACAACAGACCTCATGGCGAGTCCGGACAATCTATTCAGTTCGGCCCATTCGGATAATTGGTCAGTCAATGAAAACGGACGCTCGGGAGAATGGAATTTTGTCCAAAACAGCTGGTCCACTTCACGGTCCGTCTGACCCTGGAAGTACATGGCCGCATTGGCAGCGCTCGCCGCCAAATCCATATACACATCCTCCGAACTCCACAGCCGATCCATAGAGGCATACCGTGGATCTCCGAACTTCCTCCGCAACATAAAGGATTTCCCAGCTACAATATCCCCGGCTTCCCGCAGCTCCTCCTTCTTCGCCCTCATAGCAGAGCGGATGTCTTTTCTCGTCGCAGCAGCCTTCTCAAGGTCCGATGCCTTCGCTAGGTTTTCCTTTTCAAGAACCCGGCAAAGGTCGGCGGCGGCTTTTAATTCTATGGCCATCTTGGCCATCTTATCTTGGCTCTCGCCATGCGCGGCCTTCTCGGCTTTCAACTCTTCGGCCGCCTTCAAAGCAGTTGCGTTACCAAACCTCGCTTGTTCCTTGGCTCGGGCAAGTTCTGCCCGCAAGGCTTCAACAGTGGCAGCTCCATCTGCAGTCACAACATATTAAAAGATGCTGGCATCATGCTGCTCTTACTATGTGGCATTTACCAGATAATGACACCTACCCTGTGCCTCGTCAAGCCTTTTGTTAACAAGCTCGATGTCGGCGTCTGCCGCATCCAACTGCCGTTTTAAATGGGCAAACTCGCTAGTCCGGCTAGCCACCGGAGCTTCCATCACCTGCACATAGAGGCAGTATGGTTATTACCTGGGAATATGATCCTCTGTTCATCGTCGTTTCCGACGACAACCAGAGTATCAGGGGCTACTATCTACACAGGGCACACCTAGCATGTGCAGGACTATCATACATTATTTTACGTACCTCAAAGCCTGTCAGTAGACTCATAAAAGCTTCATGCAATCGGCTTTCCGCGGACGAGATTCTCTCCATCACCGTATTCATCAGCACACGGTGTTCATCTGAGATGGCCGCTCGCCCCACCAACTCCCTCAGAACATCCGATCACACACCAGACGGTGCCGGACTCTTTTGTCCGCTCTCTTCGGGAGCCGGACACTGGGAGCTTCGGGGGTCAATGGGATTATCTTCTGGCCTCACCGGAATCGGAGAGGCCCTCTGCGACAACACTTTGGGGTCTCCCGCTTCCGGAGTGGAGGAGTCCGAAGGGGGCGTTTCGCTCTCCATCATCTTTGGAAGAAGATCCCGAACTGCAAAGATATATGCGGTGGTTATTTTCTCAGAAGAAAAAGATGGCATACCTGTACTATTAAAGTATTTCGGGTCACTTACGACTCACTGGAGAATTGATCCCCCCGCGGACTTTGTGCGGCAAAAGCACCCCCCAAGGTAGGACCCTCTGTGGGAGACTTCTTCTCCCGTTTGGAAGCTTCGGCTTCCGAATCCCTGGGCGCAGTCCTTTTCCTCCTCCGGTCGTCTTCCTTCATGGAGACGCTCGCTCCCTCGGTTAGAATGGGCAGCGTTGGGGGCCCGCGTCCGCCCGTATTATCCTCCCCAGTATCTTCCTTCAAGGGCTCCGGGCAAGGTGCGACCTGGAGCATCTTTTCCAATACCGGATTGTCCAGACCCTCAGGGAGGGGGGCCGAACACCGAATCAACTTCGCCTTTGTTAGCCAATCCTGGTCAACAAGCGAACTCTCAGAAATAACTTCGTAACAAATGAGAGATAGTATGTTCGGCTGGAAGATTCCTTACCTGTTCGGCGGCGCGGTTACTACTCAGGCCCACGTCCTCGGTGATTTCCGGACACTCTACCTGAGGTCCGAAGAATGACTTGTACATATCCTTGTACGTCAGGCCGAGGAAATTTTGAATGACACGTGGTCCCTCGGGATTGATCTCCCACAAGCGAAGGGGCCGGCATTTGCAAGGCTGGACTTGACGAACCAGCATAACTTGTATTGCCACAAACCAAACTAAAATCTCCATTAAAGAGATCTCGAATGTGGCTTTGCAGTATAGGCACGTCCTTGGCTGGACCCCAGCTCAGACCTCTGCTGATCCATGACATCAGTTGTGGTGGAGGGCCCAAGCGGAAAACAGGGGCGGCCACCCACTTGGCACTTCTAGGAGCCGTGATGTAGAACCACTCCTGTTGCCACAATTCAGACACCTCTGGAATGGAACCTTTGGGCCATGGAGCTCCCGTCATCTTGCATATTGAGGCACCTCCACACGCTGCATGTTGCCCCTCGATCATCTTCGGATTTACTTCAAAGGTCTTGAGCCACAGGCCAAAGTGAGGGGTAACCCGGAGGAAGGCCTCACACACGACAATAAATGTCGTGATACGAAGAAAGGAGTTCGGAGCTAGATCATGGAAATCTAGCCCGTAATAAAACATCAAACCCCTGACGAAAGGATCCGGAGCAAGGCCTAGACCTCGGAGTAAGTGGGAGACGAACACGACTTTCTCGTTGGGTTCGGGGGAGGGGACGGCCTGCCCTCGGGCAGGCAGCCAATGCAAAACCTCAGCGGTCAGATATCTGGCCTCCCTCAACTTTGTGATGTCTTCTTCCATGACGGAGGAAGGCACCCATCGGCCTTGAAGGCTAGATCCGGACATGATTGAAGGTTCGGAGCACCTGACCTGAACTTTGGGTGTTTGAGCTTGAGGTGGGGGAAGGATTTGATTGAGCACGGGAGGGAAAAAATAAAAGCCTTGTCCCTTTATAAAGAGGGTGAATATCAAGCGTCCTCTCCATGGCCGTTTGGACTTGCCTATAGTCTAGGAGTCCTAGAAGCGGTTGGGTTACCCACGCCCATATTGATGAGAATCCCGGAATAAGGGGACACGGTCTCTGCTTTAACAAGATGTGCCAAGGAAACCGCCTCGCATGACGCGCTGAGGTGGGACAATAAAACAATTCGAATAAAGGCTTGGCCGTGGTGCAATGTCACACTACGGAATACGTCAGCAGATTAGATTTGTGTAAATATTATTCTCTCTATGGCAATACGTGGAAACTTATTTTGTAGAGCCGGACACTATCTTTGTGTTCAAAATATTCTATGAAGTACTTGGAGGAGGAACCCGCCTTGCAATGCCGAAGACAATATGCGTGTCAGACTCGTCGTCATTGAAGCCTGGTTCAGGGGCTACTGAGGGAGTCCTGGATTAGGGGGTGTCCGGATGGCCGGACTATACCTTCAGCCGGACTCCTGGACTATGAAGATACAAGATTGAAGACTTCGTCCCGTGTCCGGAAGGGACTTTCCTTGGCGTGGAAGGCAAGCTTGGCGATACGGATATGTAGATCTCCTACCATTGTAACCGACTTTGTGTAACCCTAGCCCTCTCCGGTGTCTATATAAACCGGAGGGTTTTAGTCCGTAGGACAACATATAGAACAACAATCATACCATAGGCTAGCTTCTAGGGTTTAGCCTCTCCGATCTCGTGGTAGATCTACTCTTGTACTACCCATATCATCAATATTAATCAAGCAGGACGTAGGGTTTTACCTCCATCAAGAGGGCCCGAACCTGGGTAAAACTTCGTGTCCCTTGCCTCCTGTTACCATCCGGCCTAGACGCACAGTTCGGGACCCCCTACCCGAGATCTGTCGGTTTTGACACCGACAGTGATGCTCAGAGGTGTTTTTGATGAGGATATCCTCGCCGCTCTTGGACACTTGCCGGAGTATCCAACATGCTCTAAGGTTGTGGGTTGGTATGGTATCTGGTGTTGTGTGTATTTTGCATGGCCTATCGAGCCATCCCTCCAGAACGGTTCCGCGCCCCGTAATGGCTTAGATTTCTTTACTATTGGGTCGGGCACCCCGCGAGGGTGCATCCTTTTTGCCCGGATGAGGGGTTGAGTGGAAACCGGTGGTTCCCAGCGAGCTGCCTGAGTTTTCCAGGTGCTTTCCATTGCCTAGTACTTCTGTGCTATGGTTGCCAAGTCAGCGAAGTGTAATACGCGGCAGCGGTTGATGGCGCTGAGGATTCCTTCGTCCGTGCAATTATTGCAGAATATTGAGATCGCATCTTCGTTGCAGCAATCTTTAATATTGTCCTTCACAAGGAGGAATCTAGCCCAAAAGATTTGATTTCTCTCTGATCGGGTTTAAGCCTAATCCGATCGTAGTCTGTAGCGACCCCCAGGGCTGCGATGCGATCCAGGAGTGCGTTTAAAGATGACAACTCTGTCGGATCCATCCGTTTGGAGTATTCGGAGACAATACGGAGGAGATTTTCGATGACCCGAGAAGTCATCATCGGCTTAACGGCCGTACGGGCGGTCATGGTAAAGCCGCCCAGCCGGAGGGTTTGGCCTGGGGCCAGGGCTCCTCCGGAGGTGATACTATCCTTGATAACAAGGCGAGCCGTCAATCTTGTCTTCGACGTCATAGAGGAACTCTTAGTGAAAGCCCCAATGTTGGTGTCAAAACCGGCGGATCTTGGGTAGGGGGTCCCGAACTGTGCGTCTAAGATCGATGGTAATAGGAGACAGGGGACACGATGTTTACCCAGGTTCAGGCCCTCTTGATGGAGGTGATACCCTACGTCCTGATTGATTGACATTGATGAGTATGAGGGTTACAAGAGTTGATCTACCATGAGATCGTAATGGCTAAACCCTAGAAGTCTAGCCTACATGATTATGATTGCCTCTACGGACTAAACCCTCTGGTTTATATAGACACCGGAGGGGACTAGGGTTGTACAAAGTCGGTTACAGAGAAAGAAATCTTCATATCCGAACGCCAGGCTTGCCATCCACGCCAAGGAGAGTCCCCTCCGGACATGGGAGAGAGTCTTCTATCTTGTATCTTCATAGCCCATTAGTCCGGCCCATGTCACACAGGCCGGACGCCCGAGGACCCCTTCATCCAGGACTCCCTCAGACACCTTATGAACTGTGGTTTGGCAAGAAACCAAAATTGTCGTTTCTTAAAGTTTGGGGCTGCGATGCTTATGTGAAAAAGCTTCAACCTGATAAGCTCGAACCCAAATCAGAGAAATGTGTCTTCATAGGATACCCAAAGGAGACTGTTGGGTACACCTTCTATCACAGATCCAAAGGCAAGATATTCGTTGCTAAGAATGGATCCTTTCTAGAGAAGGAGTTACTCTCGAAAGAAGTGAGTGGGAGGAAAGTAGAACTTGATGAGGTAATTGTACCTTCTCCCTTATTGGAAAGTAGTTCATCACAGAAATTAGTTCCAGTGATTCCGACACTAGTAAGTGAGGACGCTAATAATGATGATCATGAAACTTCTGATCAAGTTACTACTGAACCTCGTAGGTCAACCAGAGTAAGATCCGCACCAGAGTGGTACGGTAATCCTGTTCTGGAGGCCATGTTACTTGACCATGACGAACCTACAAACTATAAGGAAGCGATGATGAGCCCGGGTTCCGCAAAATGGCTTGAGGCCATGAAATCCGAGATGGGATCCATGTATGAGAACAAAGTGTGGACTTTGGTTGACTTGCCCAATAATCGGCAAGCCATAGAGAATAAATGGATCTTCAAGAAGAAGACTGACGCTGACGGTAATGTTACTGTCTACAAAGCTCGACTTGTTGCAAAAGATTTTCGACAAGTTCAAGGAGTCGACTACGATGAGACCTTCTCACCCGTAGCGATGCTTAAGTCCGTTCGAATCATGTTAGCAATTGCTGCATTTTATGATTATGAAATTTGGCAAATGGATGTCAAAACCGCATTCCTTAATGGATATCTTAAATAAGAGTTGTATATGATGCAACCAGAAGGTTTTGTCGATCAAAAAGGTGCTAACAAAGTGTGCAAGCTCCAGCAATCCATTTATGGACTGGTGCAAGCCTCTCGGAGTTGGAATGTACGCTTTGATAGTGTGATCAAAGCATATGGTTTTATACAGACTTTTGGAGAAGCCTGTATATACAAGAAAGTGAGTGGGAGCTCTGTAGCATTTCTGATATTATATGTAGATGACATATTGTTGATCAGAAATGATACTGAATTTCTGAATAGCATAAAAGGATACTTGAATAAGAATTTTTCAATGAAAGACCTCGATGAAGCTGCTTATATATTGGGCATCAAGATCTATAGAGATAGATCAAGAGGCTTAATTGGACTTTCACAAAGCACATACCTTGATAAAGTTTTGAAGAAGTTCAAAATGGATCAAGCAAAGAAAGGGTTCTTGCCTGTGTTACAAGGTGTGAAGTTGAGTCAGACTATGCCCAGCCACTGCAGAAGATAGAGAGAAAATGAAAGTCATTCCCTATGCTTCAACCATAGGTTCTATCATGTATGCAATGTTGTGTACTAGATCTGATGTGTGCCTTGCTATAAGTTTGGTAGGGAGGTACCAAAGTAATCCAGGAGTGGATCACTGGACATCGGTCAAGAACATCATGAAATACCTGAAAAGGACTAAGGATATGCTTCTCGTTTATGGAGGTGACAAAGAGCTCGTCGTAAACGGTTACGTTGGTGCAAGATTTGACACTGATCCGGATGACTCTAACTCACAAACCGGATACGCATTTTTATTGAATGACGGAGCTGTCAGTTGGTGCAGTTCCAAGCAGAGCGTAGTGGCGGGATCTACATGTGAAGCGGAGTACATAGCTGCTTCGGAAGCAGCAAATGAAGGAGTCTAGATGAAGGAGTTCATATCCGATCTAGGTGTCATACCTAGTGCATTGGGTCCAATGAAAATCTTTTGTGACAATACTGGTGCAATTGCCTTGGCAAAGGAATCCAGATTTCACAAGAGAACCAAGCACATCAAGAGACGCTTCAATTCCATCCGCGACCAAGTCAAAGAGGGAGACATAGAGATTTGCAAGATACATACAAATCTGAATATTGCAGACCCATTGACTAAGCCTCTCTCACGAGCAAAACATGATCAGCACCAAGACTCCATGGGTGTTAGAATCATTACAATGTTGTCTAGATTATTGACTCTAGTGCAAGTGGGAGACTGAAGGAAATATGCCCTAGAGGCAATAATAAAGTTGTTATTTATATTTCCTTATATCTTGATAAATGTTTATTATTCATGCTAGAATTGTATTAACTGGAAACTTAGTACATGTGTGAATACATAGACAAACAGAGTGTCACTAGTATGCCTCTACTTGACTAGCTCATTAATCAAAGATGGTTAAGTTTCCTACCCATGGACAAGAGTTGTCATTTGATGAACGGGATCACATCATTACGGAATGATGTGATTGACTTGACCCATCCGTTAGCTTAGCACTATGATCATTTAGTTTATTGCTATTGCTTTCTCCATGACTTATACATGTTCCTATGACTATGAGATTATGCAACTCCCGAATACCGGAGGAACAATTAGTGTGCTATCAAACGTCACAACGTAACTGGGTGACTATAAAGATGTTGTACAGGTGTCTCCGATGGTGTTTGTTGAGTTGGCAGAGATCGAGATTAGGATTTGTCACTCTGTGTATCGGAGAGGTATCTCTGGGCCCTCTCGGTAATGCACATCACTATAAGACTTGCAAGCAATGTGACTAATGAGTTAGTTGCGGGATAATGCATTACGAAACGAGTAAAGAGACTTTCCGGTAACGAGATTGAACTAGGTATTGAGATACAGATGATTGAATCTTAGGCAAGTAACATACCGATGACAAAGGGAACAACATATGTTGTATGCGGTTTCACCGATAAAGATCTTTATAGAATATGTAGGAGCTGATACGTCTCCAATGTATCTACAATTTTTTATTGTTCCATGCTATATTATATCCTGTTTTGGACATTATTGGGCTTTATTATACACTTTTATATTATTTATGGGACTAACCTATTAATTGGAGGCCCAGCCCAGAATTGCTGTTTTTTGCCTATTTCACAGTTTCATAGAAAAAGAATACCAAACGGAGTCCAAACGGAATGAAACCTTCGGGAACGTGATTTTCGGAACGAACATGATCCAGAGGACTTGGGCCCTACGTCAAGAAAGCAACCAGGAGGGCACGAGGTAGGGCGGGCGCGCCTACTCCCCCCCCCCTCCCAAGCGCGCCCTCCACCCTCATGGGGCCCACGTTGCTCCACCGACGTACTCCTTCCTCCTATATATACATACGTACCCCCAAACTACCAGATACGGAGCCAAACCCTAATTCCACCGTCGTAACTTTCTGTACCCGTGAGATTCCTTCTTGGGGCCTTTTCCGGAGCTCTGCCGGAGGGGGCATCGATCACGGAGGGCTTCTACATCAACACCATAGCCTCTCCAATGAAGTGTGAGTAGTTTACTTTAGACCTTCGGGTCCATAGTTATTAGCTAGATGGCTTCTTCTCTCTTTTTGGATCTCAATACAAAGTTCTCCCCCTCTCTTGTGGAGATCTATTCGATGTAATCTTATTTTGCGGTGTGTTTGTTGAGACAAATTAATTGTGGGTTTATGATCAAGTTTATCTATGAACAATATTTGAATCTTCTCTGAATTCTTTTATGTATGATTGGTTATCTTTGCAAGTCTCTTCGAATTATCAGTTTGGTTGGCCTACTAGATTGATCTTTCTTGCAATGGGGAAGTGCTTAGCTTTGGGTTCAATCTTGCGGTGTCCTTTCCCAGTGACAGTAGGGGCAGCAAGGCACGTATTGTATTGTTGCCATCGGGGATAACAAGATGGGGTTTATTTCATATTGCATGAGTTTATCCCTCTACATCATGTCATTTTTCTTAAAGCGTTACTCTGTTCTTTTGAACTTAATACTCTAGATGCATGCTGGATAGCGGCCGATGTGTGGAGTAATAGTAGTAGATGCAGGCAGGAGTCGGTCTACTTGTCTCGGACGTGATTCCTATATACATGATCATATCTAGATATTCTCATAACTATGCTCAATTCTGTCAATTGCTCAATAGTAATTTGTTTACCCACCGTAATACTTATGCTCTCGAGAGAAGCCACTAGTGAAACCTATGCCCCCCCGGGTCTATTTTCCATCATATTAATTTTCCTTCAACAAGCAATTTCCTTTTCCGTTTATTTTTCTTTCTTTACTTTGCATCTTTATCATAAAAATACCAAAAATATTATCTTATCATGTCTATCAGATCTCACTTTCGTAAGTGACCGTGAAGGGATTGACAACCCCTTTATTTCGTTGGTTGCGAGGATTTTATTTGTTTGTGTAGGTGCGAGGGACTCGTGCGTGGCCTCCTACTAGATTGATACTTTGGTTCTGAAAAACTGAGGGAAATACTTACGCTACTTTGCTGCATCACCCTTTCCTCTTCAAGGGAAATCCAACGCAGTGCTCAAGAGATAGCAAGAAGGATTTCTGGCGTCGTTTCCGGGGAATCTACGCAAAAGTCAACATACCAAGTACCCATCACAAACCCTTATCTCCCGCATTACATTATTTGCCATTTGCCTCTCGTTTTCCTCTCCCCCACTTCACCCTTGCTGTTTTATTTGCCCTCTTTTCTGTTTGCCTTCTTCCCGTATGTATCCTTGTTTGTGGTTCCATGTGCCTTCTATTTGCTTGCATCTTTGCTTGCTAAAAATCTATTGATATGGATCCACTTAAAGTGTTCTACTTAGATCATCTTCGATCCTTATGCGCTCGTGCTGATACCCCAAATAGCCTAGTTGATGGGAAATCTTTAGATGAGCATGCTCATTTTGTGCATCACCGTTTGTCTGAAAAAGGGAGACTCTTATGGAATCAAATAAACAGATTGTTGTGTTATGCTTGGAATCTTTGTGAAATTTGTGATTTTACTTGTTGCTCTAAGAACCCTAAAAAACACCTCCCCTACCTATGTGAGTTTAATGATATTGAAATATTATCTTCTTATGCAAAGGGTGTTTATAGTTACTACGATATCGAGCGAATTGAAGAATTTGTTGCTTTTAAGGGTGCTTATGAAGTTGCTTCTTTGATTGAAAAATACGATATTACTCTCTATGAATCTGAAAATTTTGACATACTTAAATATTGCTATGAAAACTATGCTCATAATGTCTATGTCAAAGAATTTATTGAAAGAATGACCGTTGCTTCGGAAGAAAATAATGATATGCATGAATCTATAGATAATTATGATTCTGATGATTTGATTGAAATATCCCTTGATGAACATGATGCTTGATATTCTTGTGGTCGTGATGCCAATATTTATGAAGATGAATTTGCTATAGTTCCTTATGTTAAACATGAGATCATTGCTATTGCACCCATACTTAATAGTTCCTTCGATGAAAAGCATGATTGAAATGATGTTATTATAAATTCTCTTAATATCAATTGTGTTAATGATATGAAAAACCTCAAGCTTGGGGATTCTAGTTTTGCTATGACTACTATTTTTTGCAATGATCATGATTGGGGTGATTCTTCTTTTGATCTTGAAAATTTATTTAAGCCCCATGATGAATATGAGATTGATAATAGTGTTTGCAATATTATTGAAAGTGGGTTTGGAAGAGTGTCAACTTTAGATCCCACATATTTGGAGAATGTTCAATCTCATGAAGTTTTTGATAAAAGTGGGTTTGGAGAGGTCATGACTTTAGTTAATGTTAATCCCACTATTTGGGAGAGTGTCAACTTTGCATGCATGTTGATCGTGTTGAAAATATTTTATGTGATAGCTATTTTGTTGAATTTTCTTATGATCCCACATGCAATTATTATGATAGGTAAATATGGTGGTAGAAATTTTCATGTTACTAAATTACCTCTCATTATGTTGAGATTGCTATTGTTTCTTTCCGCTTCCTTGCATATGCTAGTTTTTGCTTGCCTTGATAATTTGTGTTTGCCTATAAGATGCCTATGCATAGGAAGTATGTTAGAATTAGATGTGTTTTCCACGTGTTTTATGATGCTCTCTTTATGCTTCAATTCTTATCTTTCTTGTGAGCATCGTTGAAATCTTATGCCTAGCAAGGGGCATTAAACGATAGCGCTTGTTGGGAGGCAACCCGATTTTATTTTTATTCCTTGCTTTTTTCTCCTGTTTATTAATAAATAATTTATCTATCCTCTGTTTTGGTTGTGTTTTTTGTGTTTAATTAGTGTTTGTGCCAAGTAGAACCGTTGGGAAGACTTGGGGAAAGTCTTTTTGATCTTGCTGTAAAAAACAGAAACTTTAGCGCTCACGAGAATTACTGCCATTTTTATTTGGAAAGTGATATTTAGTTAATTATTTTTGCATATGATTAATAGATAAATTCCTCACGTCCAGCAATTTATTTTATAATTTTTTGGGTTCCAGAACTTGCGTTAGTTACAGATTACTACAGACTGTTCTGTTTTTGACAGAGTCTGTTTTTCGTGCGTTGTTTGCTTATTTTGATGAATCTATGGCTAGTAAAATAGTTTATAAACCATAGAGAAGTTGGAATACAGTAAGTTTAACACAAATATAAATAAATAATGAGTTCATTACAGTACCATGAAGTGGTGTTTTGTTTTTTTCGCTAACGGAGCTCACGAGATTTTCTACTTTATGTTTTGTGTTGTGAAGTTTTCAAGTTTTGGGTAAAGATTTGATGAATTATGGAACAAGGAGTGGCAAGAGTCTAAGCTTGGTGATGCCCATGGCACCCCAAGAAAATCTAAGGACACCTAAAAGCCAAAGGTTGGGGATGCCCCAGAAGGCATCCCCTCTTTCGTCTATCCATCGGTAACTTTACTTGGAGCTATATTTTTATTTACCAAATGATATGTGTTTTGCTTGGAGCATATTGTATTATTTGAGTCTTTATTTGTTAGTTTTACACAATCATCCTTTCTGTACACACCTTTTGAGAGACACACACATGATTCGAAAATTGTTAGAATACTCTATGTGCTTCACTTATATCTTTTGAGTTATATAGTTTTTGCTCTAGTGCTTCACTTATATCTTTTAGGGCACGGTGGTGGATTTGTTTTATAGAAACTATTGTTCTCTCATGCTTCACTTAGATTATTTTGAGAGTCCTACAAAACAGCGTGCTAATTTGCTTTAATTATGTTAGGCATTGAAGATTAATAAAAAAATCTTATGAGTGTGTTGAATACTATGAGAAGTTTGATACTTGATAATTGTTTTGAGATATGGAGATGGTGATATTAGAGTCGTGCTAGTTGAGTAGTTGTGAATTTGAGAAATGCTTGTGTTGAAGTTTGTGATTCCCGTAGCATGCACATATGGTGAACTGTTATGTGAAGAAGTTGGAGCATGATTTATTTATTTATTGTCTTCCTTATGAGTGGCGGTCGGGGACGAGCGATGGTCTTTTCCTACCAATCTATCCCCCTAGGAGCATGCGCGTAGTACTTTGCTTCGATGACTAATAGATTTTTGCAATAAGTATATGAGTTCTTTATGACTAATGTTGAGTCCATGGATTATACGCACTCTCACCCTTCCACCATTGGTAGCCTCTCGAATACCGTGCACCTTTCACCGGTATCATACACCCACCATATACCTTCCTCAAAACAGCCACCATACCTACCTATCATGGCATTTCCATACCCATTCCGAGATATATTGCAATGCAACTTTCCACTGTTCCATTTACTATGACACGCTCCATCATTGTCATATTGCTTTGCATGATCATGTAGTTGACATTTGAGTTGTGGCAAAGCCACCGTTCATAATTCTTGCGTACAAGTCACTCATGCATCATTGCTATCCCGGTATACTGTCGGAGGCATTCATATAGAGTCATACTTTGTTCTAGTATCAAGTTGTAATCATTGAGTTGTAAATAAATAGAAGTGTGATGATCATCATTCATAGAGTATTGGCCCAAAAAAGAGAAAGGCCAAAAAAGGAAGGCCCAAAAATATATATATAAAAAGGGACAATACTACTATCCTTTTTCCACACTTGTGCTTCAAAGTAGCACCATGATCTTCATGATTGAGAGTCTCCTATGTTATCACTTTCATATACTGGTGTGAATTTTTCATTATAGAACTTGGCTTGTATATTCCAATAATGGGCTTCCTCAAAATGCCCTAGGTCTTCCTGAGCAAGCGAGTTGGATGCACACCCACTTAGTTCTTTTTGTTGAGCTTTCATATACTTATAGCTCTAAGTGCATCCGTTGCATGGCCATCCCTACTCACTCACATTGATATCTATTAATGGGCATCTCCCTAGCCCGTTGATACGCCTAGTTGATGTGAGACTATCTTCTCCCTTGTGTCTTCTCCACAACCACCATTCTATTCCACATATAGTGCTATGTCCATGGCTCACGCTCATGTGTTGCGTGAAGATTGAAAAAGTTTGAGAACACTAAAAGTATGAAACAATTGCTTGGCTTATCATCGGGGTTGTGCATGATTTAAATACTTTGTGTGATGAAGATGGAGCATAGCCAGACTATATGATTTTGTAGGGATAACTTCCTTTGGCCATGTTATTTTGAAGAGACATAATTGCTTAGTTAGTATGCTTGAAGTATTATTATTTCTATGTCAATATTGAACTTTTGTCTTGAATCTTTCAGATTTGAATATTCATACCACAATTAAGAGTACATTGAAATTATGCCAAGTAGCATTCCACATCAAAAATTCTGTTTTTATCATTTACCTACTCGAGGACGAGCAGGAATTAAGCTTGGGGATGCTTGATACGTCTCCAACGTATCTATAATTTTTTATTGTTCCATGCTATATTATATTCTGTTTTGGACATTATTGGGCTTTATTATACACTTTTATATTATTTTTGGGACTAACCTATTAACCGGAGGCCCGGCCCAGAATTGATGTTTTTTGCCTATTTTAGGGTTTCGCAGAAAAAGAATATCAAACGGAGTCCAAACAGAATGAAACCTTCGGGAACGTGATTTTTGCAACGAACATGATCCAGAGGACTTGGACCCTATGTTAAGAAAGCAACCAGGAGGGCATGAGGTAGGGGGCGCGCCTACCCCCCCCCCCCCCCAGGCGCGCCCTCCACCCTCGTGGGGCCCACGTTGCTGGGGGTGGATGAAATGTGAGCGGTGGCGTTGCCTCTGGATGAACAGGACCCCGTGGTGTGGAGGGCTGGATGAACAGTAGACAGTGGAGGGTGCCCGTGGAGGGGTGGTTGAACAGGACCCCGTGGTGTGGAGGGCTGGATGAACAGTAGACGGTGGAGGGGTGCCCGTGGAGGGGTGGTTGAACAGTAGCCGGTGGAGTAGCGCGCGGTGGAGGCTGGATGAACATGAGCCCGTGGAGGCTGGAGGAGGTCGACGGTAGCCCGTGGAGGCTGGAGGAGGTCGACGGTGGAGATGAATAGTATCCCATGGAGTCTCGTTTTGCGGTATGCCACACCCCTCCCGATGAACAGGACCCCCGTTTCGATCGTAGGAGGTCCGTTTCATCCGTTTTGCGGTACGCCACACCCCTCCCGATCAACAAGACCCCCGTTTCGACCGTAGGAGGTCCGTTTCCTCCGTTTTGCGGTACGCCACACCCCTCCCGATCAACAGGACCCCCGTTTCGACCATAGGAGGTCTGTTCCTCCGTTCTGCGGTACGCCAGGCCTCGTTTCCATTGCCTGTTCCGTCCAAGCCCTCCCGATGAACACGACCAGGCATTCCATTCCGACCCAGCCGGTTGGCTCCCACCCGTTCTGTTGCCTCCCGATGAACACGACGCATTCCGTTACCTCCCCATGAACACGACGCATTCCGTTGCCTCCCCATGAACACGACGCATTCCGTTGCCTCCCCATGAAAACGACGACAACGTTGTTTCTCCGTTCCGACCCAACCATGTACACGAGCCCTGGCCGTACGTATGCGCGAGTAGGCGTTCGAGACCCCGCCCGTATGTACACATACGTGGCCGTATTTTCTTTCTTGCACCCTGGCCGTTGTACGTGCGTGTACATGCTACGTGCGTGCCTCTACTACGACACGTGCGTGCCTCTACTACGAGATATGCGCGCCTCTACATCGACCAGTGTGCACGTACACGTTCGCGACCAGAATGACAACGCTATGTACACTTCGACCAGGTGGGTCCCAACTGTCAGGAACTTCCTTGCGTGCGAAGATGTAGCTGGTGGGTCCCAGCTGTCAGGGGGGAGAATCGTTTTGTTTTCTGCCCGGACGCACTTCGTTGCGTGCGAAGGTGTAGCTGGTGGGTCCCAGCAGTCAAAGGGGAAACGTTTTTTTCACGAAATACGGTGGCCCGTCTGGTGGGTCCCCGCTGTCAGGTGGAGGAATAATTATTTTGCACATAATAAGGAGGCACTTCCTTGCTGCGGCCGTGGACCCAGCTGTCAGCCTCTCCACGTACAGCCCACGTCCAATGGAAGCCGTTCCTTGACCACGTTGACCACGCCGCACCGAGAGCACCAGGGCGGTGGACGACGGCGAGGCCTAGGAAGGGGACGACGCGGAGCCGGGGAAGACGCGGCAGTGGATGCCCACGCGTAGAGGAGTACGAGGGTTCACTGGTTCGCTGCGGTGTGAGGCTGCCGTCGCCGTAGAATAACAGGGGGTGTGGGTGAGTAGAGGGATGGCCTGGCCAGTGGTGGGAGTAGTAGGGGGCGGTGAGGCCTCCGCCGCATCGCAGCCGGCCACAGGAGGCAGGAGCACGAGGCATGACCAGCGCTGGTTTGGGCGGCTGGAGCAAGAAGACCAGAGGTTGAAGAAGCACTACGGCCGTTGGATGGACATCGTATGGTCACTACAGCTAGAAACATGCATATTGACTAAGTTGACAAAGCCCTCCGTCCCTGTCAACTTAGTAGGCCCACAAGTCAGCCTGCCACTATACTGGGTCCCAGCTAACAGGGGGAGTATTCATTTTTTTTGTGCGTAATAAGGAGGCACTTCCTTGCGTGCGAAGATATAGCTGGTGGGTCCGAGCTGTCAGCGGCGGTAACGTTTTTTCGCGAAATACAGAGGCCCTTTTGGTGGGTCCCTGATGTCAGGTGGAGGAATCATTATTTTGCGCGTAATAAGGAGGCATTTCCTTACATGCGGCTGTGGACCCAGCTGTTGGCCTCTCCACGTACAGTCCACTTTAGATGCATGTCGGTTGTTGACCACGTTGACCAGGCCACGTCGAGAGAACCAGGGCGGTGGATGACGGTGAGGCCTAGGAAGGGAACGACATGGAGGCAGGGAAGATTCCGTAGTTGTTTCCCACGCGGAGGGGAGTACGACTGTACGAGGGTTTACTGGTTCGTCTGCCGTCGCCGGAGAATAATAGCAGGTGTGGGTGAGTAGAGGGGTGGCTAGGCCAGCGATGGGAGTACGGTGGGGCGGTGAGGCCTGCGCGGCAGCAGAGCCGGCCGTGGGGAGGAGGGAGCAGACAGTCCCGCCGGCGCTTGTTTGAGCGGCTGGAGCAGGAAGAGCAGAGATTCAAGAAGCACCGCGGGCGTTGGATGGACATCATACGGTCACTAGAGCTAGAATCGTTCATATTGACTAAGTTGACAAAGCCCTCCGTCCTCGTCAACTTAGTAGGCCCACAAGTCAGCCTCCCAGCATGGTGGGTCCCAGCTAGCAGGGGAGTATTCATTTTTCTATGCGTAATAAGGAGGCACTTCCGGTGGGTCCGAGCTGACAACGGGGGGGCGTTTTTTTCGTGAAATACGGTGGTCCGTCCGGTGGGTCCCAGCAGTCAGGGGCAAACATTTTTTTCGCGAAATATGGTGGCCCATCCGGTGGGTCCCAGCAGTCAGGGGGGAAACGTTTTTTCTACGAAATACTGCTGGCCCGTCCGGTGGGTCCCTGCTGTCAGGTGGAGGAATAATTATTTTGCACGTAATAAGGAGGCACTTCCTTGCGGCTGCTGTGGACCCAGTTGTCGGCCTCTCCACGTACAGTACTCTTCCGATGGAAGTCGGTCGTTGACCACATTGACCACGCCGCGCTGAGAGCACCACGGTAGTGGATGACGGCAAGGCCTAGGAAGGGGACGACGCGGAGCCGGGGAAGACGCGGCAGTGGATGCCCACGCAGAGAGGAGTACGAGGGTTCACTGGTTCAGCTGCGGTGTGAGGATGCCGTCGCCGCAGAATAACAGGGGGAGTGGGTGAGTGGAGGGATGGCCTGGCCAACGGTGGGAGTAGTATGGGGACGGTGAGGCCTCCGCGGCAGCACAGCCGGCCACGGGAGGCAGGAGCATGTGGCACGACTGGCGCTGCTTTGGGCAGCTGGGGCAAGAAGACCAGAGGTTGAAGAAGCACTACGATCGTTGGATGGACATCGTTGACCACGCCGCGCCGAGAGCACCAGGGTGGTGGACGACGGCGAGGCCTACGAAGGGAACGACACGGAGCCGGGGAAGACACGGCAGTGGCTGCCCACGCGGTGGAGAGTACGAGGGTTGACTGGTTCGGCTGCCGTCGCCGGAAAATAACAGGAGGTGTGGGTGAGTAGAGGGATAGACAGGCCAGGGATGCGAGTATGATGGGGTCGTGAGGCCTGCCCGGTAGCACTGCCGGCCACGGGAGGCGGGAGCAGGCGATTCCGACGGTGCTGGTTTGGGCGGCTGGGGCAGGAAGATCAGAGACTGAAGAAGCACGATTTCCATTAGATTGACATCTAATGGTCTGACGCTGGTAGAGTCGATTGTTGACTAAGTTTCTTTTTTGAGAAACCTTGTGTACGCATGAACTTAGTAGGCCCACAAGTCAGCCTCCAAATCTGTGGCAGACAACATAAAGCCCATTTGCTATTTTTTATAATTTGCAGCCCATTTGCTAATTCTTAAGTAATTTATTACAGCCCATTTTCTGCCCAGGACCACGGTCAAAAAGTTCAACCTTATTTTCCATATTTCGGTGGAGTCCGAACTGTTGTAATCCCGAAATGATAAACATTTTTTAAGAACTTATTGATTTGCCAAAAAATCATTTTGTTTTTGTAAGCAAATAAGACGTGGGACAATTGAGTTGGTTTAAGGGAAAACCAGTGGTAAAAAAATTAGCGTTGGGTGGGAAAAAACAACAAAAATAAGGATGTAAATATGAAAAGGGAATTTTATGTGTTTTCAATATAATGATACGTGTATATGAACTAGTAAAACTATAGGTAGAGATTAGAAAACGGATGTGGGACATGCGTTTCAAGAGGATAATAGAACTAGGTTGTGTGTTTGATTCAGTAAAAAAACTGCCTGCGGATGTTGTAAGACAAAATATAACTAACGCTGGCGGGCCAGAGGCCAGTAGATACCTGCTGATCTTTGTGCCCCGTTGTCCTCATGGGCTGGGCCTGTTAAAAACAAAACCAACCCTCGGCAGTCTACAGCCCAGTTGAAACTTGCTCGACCTGAAAAAACAATATACGTGCTCAATAAACGAGAGAATTCTGCAAGTACAGACTGATAACTGGGATGCAGCACGGATATTGTTTTTTTATCGTGATAATAAGTGCATGCACTTGTTTCGAAAAAATTGGAGAACTGGGAATTTGAACGGCGGGTGCTTATGCTACCTATCAAATAAAAATTAGGTGCCTGAAAATTCGTTTCGAAACAAATGATTTAGCTTTATATCCACGTCGACCCTCGGCGTGATGGTTGGAAGCAAATGCAAGTTCATACCAAAATATTGTTAACAACAATACCAACTTGCGGACGACAAGGTAGTACAACTACCAATACCAAACTAACTTATAATCTTTTTACTCCTGGCCCTAGTGTTCGTCTGGTAGAAAATCTTGCAGAGGACCAGCTCCCGCTCCTTCTCTTGCTCCAGGTCCCCGAGGTGGTACTGGTGCATCACCCAGTTGGTCCTCTGCTGGTCGAAGTTCTTGTTGGTGTGCAGCACCAGAACCTTTTTTGCTGCCCGTCTGCCGGCCATTGACCATCACCGGCAAGGTATTGCCGGTCTTGTGCCACATCGCGTGCATGCCGCACTCCGACTGTATCTTGTGACGCGTCCACGTGCCCCTTTTGAACGCCCTAGAATTGCGCTGGAAGAAATGCTTCCTTAGGCCACTCAGTGTGATACCTGCAGTATTGTGGAATACAGGTTTTAATGTACCTAGTTGGCATTTTCATAACATCTTTGGCATGTTGCTGTCACTTGTTTCACTTTTTATTAACTGTCAAATTGTAATTGCTTCACCAGGTCTGCGTCTAAAAAGAAAAATAGAGCTATAAACAAAGGAATATGTTTGTGCAAGTAGACGGCCGATCGGTGTCTTACCTGGAAGTTTCTCAGGTTGGGTGTAGCATATGCCGTGCTTTCTGTCGATGGTTGGTATGAACAAATCGATGAGAGGCTGAAATCTCACGCTGTCAGCACTCACTTTGGCCTCAAGGTGTTCGATCAGCTCCTGATCCGTGGGATCGAACTTGACGCCAGTCGGCAGCACTGGCCAATCCTTCTTCGACTTGCATCGGTAATTCCAGTTATATGCTACTCAATGTATGATCAATCGACTGTTTTAAGTGAATGATGAAAGATTTCGACAGATAAGTGGTACTCCAAATCTGAAGTCTAGAATACCCGAACACGCCGCTGGGATTCTTGTGTCACCTCATGCGCAGCGTGTTGTCACGTCAATTCAATGTGTGGACATAATGAATAATTTGACCGACGTATACTAGTACTGCTACTGTACTACTTACTAGTCGTATTTAGTGTCACAATTTATACATAGGTTTAACTAACAAGTATGCACTTGAAGCCTAACTGATACACACACACACACACATAAACACTATTCTGATCACGGGATCAGAATAATATTCTGATCACAACCTGACCTGCCCCGCTAGTAGTACGTTGAACTTCCCTGTGAACTAGGTTGAACTTCCGCCAACATTGCCCAAATGGGGCTTGCGATATACCGTTGGAAAGCTATGGACCCCAATATCATGACCCAACTTAAATTTTTGGCAAAATATAAGCGGTTTAAGAGCAGTTTTGAAAACCATTTTTTCTTCGCACAAAAAACGTGAATCGTATTTTCGATCGCATTTCTAAACTGTTCATCGGAATGAGGCATATAATATGGCGTTGGAAAGCTGCTGCAAAACCGCTCCTTCCACATGTTCAAAGTTTTCTCTAATTCCCTATGGTTAAAGAGTAATTTGAAAAAACGTAAAATTTTGTAAACCGAACAGCTGAGTTCGTTTTTTCGATGTCATTTCTAAACGGCTAATCCAATGGAGGCATATGATACGGCGTTGGAAAGCTTATGAAAATGCGCTACTTTTTCATATTGAAAGTTTTTTTCTAATTTTGAATGGTTTAAGAGTAATTTAGAAAATGGTCCAAGTCCTACCGAGTTCGTATTTTCGAGCTAATTTTTTAACCGTGCGTCCGAATGCAGCAAATGATATGGCGTTGGAAAGCTTGAACAAATGCGAAACTTTTTGGTATGTATTGTTTCTCCCAATTCTTTACGGTTTTAAGTCAGTTTCGAAAATGGCGAAAAACATATTTTCGCCGTAATTTCTACAAACTTTATCGGAATGGGGCAAATAATATACCGCTGAAAAGCTACGGAAAATGCGAAACTTTTTCATGTTGATGGTTTTCTCTGATTCCTAGCCGTTTTGAAGTAATTTCGAAAACGGCGGGATCATGCGTTCTGCCTTTATCGTGAAACAGATTCTTCGAAAATGCACCGCGTGAAGAACCTGAACTTCTCGGCGCGTTTACCTGAACTTCACTCTGTTTTTCACGTGATTTTTTTGCTCGTAGGTCTCCATCCACTGCTCGTAACTCTCCATCCACTCACCGGAATTGAGCAAGTGATATACCAGTGGAAAGCTGCTGTAAGCACATAACTTTCCCATATTGATCATTTTTTCATACTCGTGACAATTTTAAAAGTTTTTTCATTTGAAGTTCATTCAGCGTAGTAGTTGAACTTCATACTGTTTTCACGTTGAACTTTTGTGACATATTTTTGTTTGTAATTTTCTCATCCATTCATCAGTGTTACACAAATGATATTCTTGTTGTACAAACCTCTCTCACAATAATTTTTAACTCATAACAACAAAACTTTTAGACTTTGCTTTTTTTAATATAAAATGCACACCGTGTAGTACGTGAACTTCTGTCAGCTATCAATCTGTACTTCTCTCGGTTACGTGAAAATATTTGAGTTTTTTATGAATTTTAATCTGAATTTTTATTCATTTTTTTATTAATTTTGAAACGCTCTATTTTTAAAAGTTGAACTTCTTATTATTTTATTTTAAAACTTCTTGTTTCCATTCATAATTACGAGGAAAATCTGAATTTTCTATAATCATCGAACTTCTCCATCTTTTTAATATGGACTTCCTGGTTTTATTTCTTAATCTTTTTTATAAAATTTTCAAGCGCTCTATTTTTAAAAGTTGAACTTCTTGTTTTTTATTTTTGAACTTCTTGTTTTCATTCTTTAATAACGAGGAAAATCCGAGTTTCCTATAATCATCGAACTTCTCCATCTTTCTAATATGGACTTCCTGGTTTATTTCTTAATCTTTTTATGAATTTTGAAGTGCTCTATTTTTAAAAGTTGAACTTCTTGTTATTTAATTTTGAACTTCTTGTTTCCATTTTTTAATAGTGAGGAAAATCTGAGTTTTCTATAATCATCGGACTTCTCCATCTTTTTAATATGGACTTCCTAGTTTTATTTCTTAATTTTTTAATGAAATTTTGAAGCGCTATATTTTTAAAAGTTGAACTTCTTCTTATTTAATGTTTGAACTTCTTGTTTCCATTCTTTAATAACGAGGAAAATCTGAGTTTTCTATAATCATCGGACTTCTTCATCTTTTTAATATGGACTACCTAGTTTTATTTCTTTTAGTAACGGAAAAAATCCTGATTTTTTATAGACATCGAGCCGCTCCGTTTTTTAAAATTGAAGTTCTAGTTTTATTTTAATAGAGAAATTCTTTTTTATAAAATTGTTTGAGATGCTTTTTTTGATGACCTTCTTTGGGTTTGTAACGAGACTTGGTGCAATGCGACACGATACGACATAATAGTCTTCAGGGTGGCGGGGATGGCGGCATGCCCGGAGGAGGCGAGGCCGGAGACGCGCCTAGAAGGAGGCGGTAGCAGGGAGGTGTGCCGTGGCAAGGTGGCGGTTGCCGGTGACGCGCGCGCGGGGGGGGAGGAGGGAGGGAGGGTGGGGGTGTCGGCGGCGGGTGAGGAGTTGGGGCCGATGTGAGGTGGCTGCCGCGGCGCTTCCAAAATGTAAGCCGCGCTTTACAGTAGAGCACAAAAAAAATGGTTTAAATAAACACATCAAACTAATCTTTTTTATCTAAACTTCTTTGTTTTATCTTTTTAGAAAATGTGATTGATATTCTATAAACATTAAATTGCTCCGTTATTTTAATTTGTACTTCTTGATTTGATATTTATGAACTTCTTACATTTTTCTGTGCAATAAGATTTTCTGTATTTTTACTATGCGAACTTCTAGTGTATCCAAAGAAATTACATGTTTTTTATTTTCTTCAGCCATTTTTTTCATTCCAACAAGTGAGCAAACTGGATAACAACATATAATGCTCCTTGTTTAGGGCTGAACTCAAGAATCTGGCGAAGCCGGCCTGCAACAATGGCCAATTTTTTCAGAGGATAAACGCAAAAAAATGTGTATAAAACCAGAGCAATCTAGTGTCAATATTTTTTTATATGCTCAATAAAACCAGAGCAATCCAATGTCATAAACATCCATAGTCCAAAGAACAAAATGACCACAATATATATGTACAAAGAAATCTTTTGTCTACCACACATGCACCTTTGTTCTCATACATCTCCGAAAAAAATCAGAGCCATCACCATTGAAAGTTAGTCATGCAATAGGAAAAAGATGAGCACTTCTTGCAAAAGAGAATGACTAAAAGTTGGCGGACAACTAGGACTATTTAAGTGAAGCGCTTGTAGTATTAACCCGTAGCTCCTTCATGTTGACCAATTCCACCAGAAAACGCCATGTATGGATTTGAACACTACAAACCACTATACTAATCTCTCCTTGCGTTGGCTACAATTGACTCGGCTTGCGTCGGGGTGTTGTGCCAGCGTCAACAGCTCAACACCTTGGCTCCTTGCCGTCAGGTGGTGGACGTTGGCAGTCTGGTGGCCGACGCAGCCAAACACCGCTAGACCGTTCCAAGACTTCAGTTAGTTTTCTGAACTTTTCTCAACAGAACAAGCCAAGAGCACGCCATACGACCTATGACCGCTCGCTGCTATCACATCGGGGTATGAACTATAGACCTTCTAGAAGTTATCTAATCCTGTACTGTAGATTCAAACATTTTAAACTCAAAATATGCCTACAATTCTCAGTTTGTGCCTAACCTAGGAGTCGAGGAGATCACTACACAGGACCAGATAGAGGAGTGCAAGTGAAGCAACCTTTTTCTTCAGAAAATCAACAAACTGAACTTCGGAAAATCAAGAAACTGAACTTCAGAAAGTGAAACAAACTGAACTTCACAAGGCCCTGCAAAAATATACACGATTGTAGTGCACTTTAAAAACTTCAGAAAATCAACAAACTGAACTTCTAGAGGGCCAGATGCTGACCTTTCTCTTCGTAGTGCCGTTGGTGACATATGGATACGAAAATAAAGTAGCACTAAATGCATGCCACCTTGGTAGCCACATACACAGGCTAGCTGAAGCTGAAGTAGCTAGCAAATTAGAACTTTGAACGAAAAAATTAAGAGGGAATTGCTCTCACAAGAAGTCTCCCTTTACCGGATTCAGCTGACAGCAGGATCCAGGGTTGTGTTGCGTTCATGAACGGCCGGCGGCTCCATCGTTGAACAGCCCGGGGCCGCGTAGTTGAACGTCTTGGGGCTGCGTTGGGAGGACTCAGGGCAGCGCTGTAGATCGGGTCAGGGTGAGGGTGCTCTCCATTCCCCTGAAGAAAATTCTCTGAAGGACAAAACACACACACAAGAATACTACACATTAGGATTTCTGAATGGTCCTCTGTTTGTAGACATAAAGAAGTTCAGAAAGATCCTCGGACGCACGCACACCAGTGCATGAACACACGCATTAGCACGTAGATCTCAGTTCCTCACATTCTACATTGTTATTTTTTTAACAGCATATGAAATGAATTGTCAAATCAATACTCATAAAGGGGCTGTCTTTTTATGGAGATACAGACCCAATCGTTCATGCTTATTTTTTTAACATACTAAGATGAGCAGGAGAGAAGCATCCATACCAACAGTAATGAATTTGCAAACAATATTGGAGAAACAAACATCAAACCTGTAGCTTGAACGAGTAGAGCTGATTTCGGAAGTAGTGGTGCATGGGTTCAAGCAAAAGCATGGCGTGAACTACAATTTTTGCAAAGTTCATTGCCCCAACACACAGATCTTGCAAGAAACCGAAAGAAATTGAACAAAATAGCAACAACCAAAACAAATCTCTAGCCAAAAGATGACGAGGAGTGGGCGGTGACGAGCTATGGCTCCCTGTGTTGCCGTCATCGTGGAGAGAGAAGGAAGGTTGTGGAGGATGCGCCGGAGAAGAGGGCAGGCCGCGCTAGAGCGGAGGGAAGGTCACGCTACAGCGGAGGTTGGTGGCGGGGGTGTCAGGACGGAGGGCAGCCATGGAGGAGGTGGTTGGGGCAGGCGCGGCGGAGGTGGCTGGGACGCAGGGCGGGGACGGAGGTGGGTGGGGTTGAGGGCGGCGATAGAGGTGGTCGGGGTGGAGAGCGGTGGTGGAGGTGGTCGGCGGGAGGACGATGGCGGCTGAATTGGTCGGGGCAGATGTAAGTGGCGGAAGTGGTTGGGACGGAGGACGGCGGCGTGGGTGTCCGGTGGCGACATGATCCAGGAGGCACGCGGGACCGGCGGGGAGGGGAGGCGCAGGGCCGTTGGCGTGGGGCTGGCCGAGAGGTGAGGCGGGGAGGGGCGGCACAGTGGCTTGGTCGGCGGGGATCCAGGGATCGTGGGAGGCATCGTGACCGGGAGAAGGTCGTGTGTGTGGAATGGGCCATTCGGGAGGTGTATAATGGGCCAGCTTTTGTCTGTTAGGGATCTCAAGAACAACCCCATCGGGCCCTATATAGAGAGCTGTGATCCAAATAACTATTCTAATCCTAGGATCAGAATATATATATATAGCTTCTGCACAGCATCTCCATCATCATTATCAGTACATCCTACGCAGGTGAGTTAGGATGCACTTGATCCCAGGAAGGTATCTATCCTTAAAATCAGAGGAGTGCTTCAAACTAACAACAATACATAATATCCAACAAAAGAGGGTCGTGCTACAGCAGCAGAATACATGGCTCAGTCTAAATATCAACACGAATCAAGTTGTGCATATTTGCTGTTGGCATGAACCACATCGCCGCATGTCGGGTTTGCAAAAGCCATCCATCGCATGGAAGCTTGATGCCTTTCACACACTGAAGATTATCTGGCAACAAGTTGTGTCGACGAATCTCTGGATATGGTGATTCATGAAACCCATGGTATGATGTGTAAACACAGCCCCCCCTCGCGAATGGAAGTTGCATAGCACAGTAATCATCGCCAGTGATATGATCGATGATTGGTTGGATGATCGGATAATTGAGCCCGAGGAACAAGGAATGGTTGCCGAGGCTGTAAACCCGCCTCCAGTTGAATAGGCCTGGCCCAACAGAGCTGGGATCTTTCTCGAACACAAAGCAGCCATAGCCATCAACGAGGGAAGGCCTTGTCTGCAAATGTGGAGAGGGGTGCGGGTATATTTTAGTTTAATTTCCATCCGTCAGATATAGATCGGACGGTCTATATTGCAAGATGGCACATGTACCATCATCACCAACTCGGTTTTTTATAAGAGAAGAAATATAAGTATGGAGATACAAACGTATTATCGATACTTGCTTCCGTAAACTAGCATCTACATTCTATTCAACGCCTCGGCATGTGGGGCCTTAGCACAATGACTTCTCGACTGTGTAAAACAAAGATTTTCCCATCGCCGACAAGGAGGGGGTGACAGCGGCGCGCTTTTTGGCTTGCTCTAGTCCTAGTAGTCATACTAGGTGGTCTAAGCACGTGTAGATTTATTCTTTTTCATGTCTCGTGTTCGCCGTACTGCCACGACTGTTGATGAATAGACGGTAAGTTATTCATGGGGAAACCCTTGTTGAGCGTGTTTGCGAGAGAGAGAGAGAGAGTGTGTGTGTGTGTGTGTGTGTGTGTGTGTGCGTGTGTGATATGTTAGAGACTGAGGCAATGATAATAGATTCTTTGTGTCTATGTGTGTGGAGGATAGAGAGAGACATGTACATGGGGCTTTGTGTTGTGCAACGTGGAGACACATATACATAATTAGAGAGTGAGTGTGTGAGATACACATGCGGACATGAGGAGAGATGAGGATCCAGATAAATGGGTGTTTGTGTGTGTTTGTGCACGCGTTTGTGTGTGAGAGGGAGAGAGTGTATGTGGAGTAGAGAGACCACTGATGATGTAAACCTAGTATAAGGGAAGGGGAATGGTGTGACATGTGTAGTAGCGAGATAGCACGGGTGCGGGCGGGGGGGAGCAGACTATTTGGAAGAGACATCAAGTGTGTGTGTGGGAGAGGGGTGTGAGAGCGAGAGAAAGAGAGAGCTAGAGACGGAGAGAGAGAGAGGGAGGGAGAGAGGAAGAGAGGGGGAGAGAGGGGTCGTTTGTGTCCATAAATGGCGTATAGATAGGGAGACAATGTTGACGTTGTCCGAAATTGGCCTATGAACGGAGACGCAAGGAAGTGAGTCATCGTGTGTTTGATAGGGACTTCATGACAGATCTAGAATAGATGGTGTAGAGAACAATGTGCGAAATCGAGAACGATTATACATTAGGGAGCTATGCAAAGAGTCACGACATATATGTATACAGGGAAGGAGCTGGGGCGGGTCCGCATGTGGGAGATATAGAAAGAGGAGAGTGGTGCACAAGGAGACAAAGTGTGCTTGTTTGCAGTGGGGGTGGTGTGTGAGGTGAGTGCACGAGAACCACATAACTAGGGAGATAAACGTTTGGGGGCGACGTTTTGTGTGTATGGGAAATATACACTCTACATAGTGCGTGTGCTTGGGTAAGAGAGATAGCGGGAGACCTCGAGAGTGAGCGAAGAGATGTGTGCATGCCCGAGAGACAAAGTGATAGAGACCTATGTTGGGGTCCGGACTTTACAAGAGAGAGGGGTGTTAATGTACTCGTGTGTTGGTGTTTGGGGGAGAGAACGACTTCTCTATGTGTGTGTGTGTGTGGTGGTGGGGTTGACTTTAGATAAAGTGAGGTGTCTATATTTGAGGGACTTTAGCATAATTGAGATATTGTGCACTCGTGGTTGATCAATTTGTTTCACAGTTTGTACTATGAGATAACGATACTTTTGAACATGCGTGATATACCTTGATGTACCAGAATTACAAACCTAAGATTGGAATTTTGGAATTCGACTCCATCATTAGCTTTTGTAATTTATTTAAACGGAGGTACATTTTTTAAGCCGGGATTTCGTGGTTTCAAATTCATATATAAAACCTAGAGATATACACATACAAGCATGTTCAAACTTTATAATCATCCACTTTATTCATACACATACACATTTTTGCTTTTGTCATCATATTTAGGATAAACACATTTGGAATTTCATTTGAATTGGACCGTATGATGGTATTTGCTTGTAGTAGCTCAATGATCCATATTTGAATTGAATGGACAATCTAAGTTTCGAGTTGGAGACATTGATTTTCAAAACTTGCACATTTTTTGCGTGCAAAACAAACAAATTGTCGGCCATGATATCATAGTCGGCCGTACGAGAGCAGAATACTTATAATTTTAGGCGCCAAAAGCTTTCAAACTTCCCGCTCACATCGAAATATCACGCGCCCGAAAGTTTAGCCCTGTGATATTCCTGTTTTACCCCTGCCACATGAACGAAAAAGGGTTGCTTTGGTAACTCCATTGTTTTCCCCACTTTGCCCCCAACATTCTTCCCCAGAGCCCCTCCCCTTCCCCTCCCCGACCCCCCAACCACGGCAAGCCGCCGAATCTAGTCCTCCGCCGCAACGATGGACCTCACACCCCGCCGGATCTACCTTCCGCACCTTGGAACCCCCAACAGCCAACTCACCACTTCACCGGAGCCGCTTCAGCGACTGGCTTGTCCACCGCTCCAGATCTCCTTGACCGCCATCATGGTCCACCGCACCGGATCTGCTTAACCGGCGCCCTCGTCCACCACAGCGTAGGCCCTTCACTGACTCCCTCGTCCGCCCCTTCGCTGGCCCTTCATACAAGCCCTCATCCGCCGCAACAGATCCGCCTCACCGAAAGCACTGTACAACGCGCCCGCCGAAGCCTTCATCCACTGCACCGGACCCGCTCCACGGACGCCATATTCAACTCCACCATCCCTGCTTTACCGATGCCATAGCCTCATCAGGTTATTTCGATTTGTACTCCTTCGGTTTTTCTCTTTATCGTGCAACTGTTCACTTACCACAGATGAGCTTTCTTGTATGTCGACAGGCGCCACAACCGTAGCACCGGAGCCGCTTCAGCGATGGCAACAGCCGGCCCAAACTCAACCGCAACACGAGCACCATCGATGATCCTTAGCTATCAAGTATGACAACGATACCCATACGCCGCCGAGAATTGGGTACTATTATCCAACGGTTGGTGCCAACGTTCACTTTCCTAGCATAAGCACCGCACCTTTGAATTTCTTTAGGGCATCATTCAGTTTTTCATGAGACGCGTTATTCTGCTTGCACCTGTAGGGCCATACTTCTGGCAGTGAACATGTTACATGTGCTAAATTACATACCAGTGCACATATAGTTAATATGCTTTAGTTTTGTTCTGATGCCACCTATTGGTTCCATCAGACTGCTTAATGTTCTCTATGCTTAATTACACATCAGCAAACTAGCATGTGGTTCCGCTGCTTTTTGTTTGTTTTACCTTACATTTTCTGATGCTAGCTATTACATCACTGCTCCGAGCCTCTGTTCATTACTTGTTTGTGTGTTGTTGATCTTCCCAAGTTGCATGACTAATTTGAGGCTTCTATTAATTATGGAGCTGCCAACCCCATCAAGCAAAATATTTGTTCTTTTGGGGCTGGCACCTCGAACAAGCATAAAAATAGAGGGAAGCAGATATATTGTCGTGTATGCACACACCCTTCTTTCATTAGTTCAGATGAACCATTGATGATCAATTTGGACCAGTGCATGCGATTAAAATTAATTTTACCTAAATAGATGGTGCAGAATAAACTACAACAACTAGATTTGCAACCACGGGATGCTGACGATATCTTCAAAGAACATTGCAACAGCAGCTAGGCTTCACAGCAACATATGGGAAGCCAGTGTGTTTTAGTACATGTGAAATGTAATGCGAGTGGGCTGCTTTCTTGGCTTGTACCCTCAACATGTAATCCTACCGAATTACAAATAGTTCAGTTGTCTGCTTTGCTGTATTGCTTGATTTGAATGCTTATTTGTTGTTACGCTATACCTGAGTTGGCCAATATGTCAGCAGTGCCTGTTGTACTATCATAAAGAAATGCATGCCTATTTCATTTGAGTCCTTAACTTTTCCTCTTAACTTCATCACAAGACTGTCTTTGTAGTTTATATGAGGCCACACTGTTAAGTGCTTTCTCAGATTATTTCAACTGCTTAGATGCCTTGGCAACTTAAATATAGCGGTTGTACACTCCCTTTCAACTAGGGATGTCAACTGGGCCCCGTTTAATCCCGATTAAAGTCCACTAGTTGTATGATAGTTCAAAAGAGTTTTTGTTTTTTGAGGAAAATGAACTAGGGAGGTAGCAAAAACTAACTAGATGGGACTGGCGGATGTCGTTTATTTTCCACTTACATCCCTAGTTTCATCTTACCATTTTAATTTCTTTTCGGCTGATGCTGCTTCGAACCATTTAAATATAGTTTGCCATGCTCGGCAATAATTTGTCCGTCGTTTACCATGTAAGCTTACTGCCTGGATCATACGATAACTATCTCTTACTGATGTCTAGCAGAAACCTTTCAGGATGCCGTTCACACGAGGACACAATGTACAACCCCAGAATCTATTTGTGGAAGCAGTGCGCCATCCATGTTACCAGATGGTAGTAGTTCAGAGGCAACACCACCGGAGAGCAGTCTGAGCACAGATATTATAGTGCTTGAGGCTCTACTAGAGGCAGAAAGAGATGGTGTGGCTGCCATGAATGAGGTAATCTTTATCTTGAGGCTGGAAATTACGAAATTAGTGGCACGCATTATGCAAGCAACCCAAGAATTGGAGGAAGTAAGAATGTTGCATTTGAAGACGAAGGAGGTCCTGCTGTTTCTGCTATCTGAATCCCAAGGTAATCCCGGTTCTTCTTTAGATACCAGTTGAAATTGTCATTAGATTATTGTACTTGCATGTTGTGTCATGTCTCTGAATGGATTATGTTGCAAGACCCCCTTTGTTGTCCATGTGTTGTAATGATCCAAAATTTTTAGGCGAGGTAATCCTCGGTACTTGTATGATTGACATAAGGTGAACTGTTTTTCGTGTGAGCATATTATATTGGATGAAATAACTGTTTGACTCAGAATGTATCCAACCTACTGAATTCGAAGATCACGGCATTTCTAAATCATAATCATATATAAAGGTGGAATAAATCTTTGTTGTGGTTTTGAAGAAATAAATAACAAAACGTATAATTATCTGTGGATATTCATAATCGAATACAAATTGGATTTGAATTTAGTTTGCCAGGTCCCAGGGCAAACTTGAATGCTAATTCTCCCAAGTTTTGAACGAAGCGGCTAAACACCCACTATAATTTGTGGGCTGCCCGAAGCAAGTGTTTGCGAGATGGAAATTACTGTCTACCCCTGACACTTGACATCCTTATCGACCGGATTTACACTGTTGTCGATAGGGGTAGACTAGTAACTTCAATCAGACGTGACACGACGGCCTCTGAGCCCATTCAGACACGGTGGGCGCCAAACATGGGCGGCAAAACACATTTGATTCAAGCTCGTCCGAAAGACATGTGTCTCTTCCTCCATTTCCCCATTCATACACGGTGGGTGGCAAAACAAACTCTCCTCGTCCGAAATCGATGTAGGCTAATATTTTAAATAGGGGCAGATGTGTAACTTCCATCAGACGTAACACAACCGCCCTACCTGTCAGCCCCATTCATACACCGTGGGCGCCAACCGTGGGCGGCGAAACACCCTCTCTTCGCCCGAAATAGTTACCGGCAAATATTTGGGAGATGCGAGATTACCGTCCTATCCCCAACCGACGCGATGTCCGAAATTTTAAATGGGGGATAAGTTCGTAACTTTCCCCCATTTCAGAGAAGCGCGTCCCAAAGTTTGATATCCCCCCTCCCCTCCATTTCCCCATTCATACACCGTCGGCGGCACGACAACCTCCGCACTGCGGCTAGCCTCCTCCATCCGCCACCCCATCCTCCACCTTGCCGGAGCCGCTACCCCTACCCCGTCGTCCACTGCAAGAGATGGACGTCTCTCATCCACGGCGCTGGACCAGGATCCTTTCATCGCCTCCTCTCGCTTCATCGGCGTCGTCGTCCACCTTGCCGTTGTCGCTCCTACGACTGCCTCGTCCACGGCAACAGGATATATCCCCCGACACGGCCGTCTGCCGTCTAAAGTCTTCTTCCCTGCCGCCGACAGCCATCGCACTCGCAGCACCCTCAACGTATCAGCATAGGCCTACACGGCGTCGCAAGAGAGGTGGTACTCTTCCATATGTGCTTAAGTTATTGATCTCACCCGGAAAATAGATCGTAATTTGTTTACTATACTTTTCTTGTCCGTACCAAATCGTAGTGGCTAGTTGAAAGCAAACATTGGTTGCAAAGTAGCTTTGTCCGGTTTGCACCTTCAGGTCCGCCATGACACGGGCACTATACTCGTAAAGCTTATGGTTTCCCCCCTTTATATTCACTACCATCATCGTAGGTGCTTCGTGTCGTGCTAGCACTGCTCCTCAAGACCTCAACCCAAAGCTTACGTGTTGAAATACGAATCTGATATGATGGTTATATCACTAAAACAGAGAACGTTTAATTGGTCACCTAATGTTCCTATATTCGTTTCGAAAAGCATGTGCGCCACCCACTGGTCCAGCTAGTTCCACTTTCCTGATTTTTCTCTTGATGCTTAGGGTTTTCCCCTTTTATCTACTCTACTATGATCTGCGTAGGTGCTTTCTATCATACTAGCATTACTCCACCCTTCAAGCTAAACAACACAACACTCAGAATTCGAGAGCTTAGTTGTTCAAATATGATTGTGATATGATACTGATATTAGTTAACCGACACATTTAATTGGTTAGCTAAAGGTCCCACTTGAGTTTCCAAATGCATGTTGCGACATATAGAAAGATAGCATAATTGCATTTCTTTGTCACTTGTTGACCGTACTTTCTTGTCCATACCAAATCTTAGTTGTTATTTCAAAGCAAACATCGGTTGCTAACTACCCTTTGCGCGGTTTGCAGCTTCAGATCTGCCATCCCACTGCCACGGTCAACACTGTACTCATCATGCTTATGTTTTCCCCATTTTATGACGACCACAATCAGCCTACATGGTCCGTGTCATAATAGCACTGCTCCATCCATCGAGCTAAACAAGCTTAGTTGTACAAATTCATATCTGATATTATTGCTGATATTAGTAAAACTGAGAGATGTTTAATTGGTTAGCTAAATGTTCCTACTTTAGTTTCGAAATGCATGTGAGCCACATATGGAGAGACCGGAAAGAATAGTATTTCTCTGTGCGCTCTGGTTCATCATGGTTGGCCAACCGACATTGTATTGAAAGACTTGTAATATCTTCAATTTGCTTGCTCTTCTACTCTTCTTTAAGATGATACTCTTCTCTTGCGGTCGACTGGTCAGGTCGAGTTGTTCTCCCTTAGTATATTTTGAATCTGTCAGGTCAGGTCGACTTGTTCTTCTTTACTATATGTTGAAGCTATCATCTGCGAAGTGTCATCACTTCTGGAGCTCTCATATTTTGAGTAGTAGGCCACATTATATTAATGCACACAACAAATTACAGCATGCATGGCGTCTTTTAAAAGAATTGCAGAGATAGCATAAAGGGGTTTACAGGGAGGCAGTATTGGATTAGAATCACTTCTGCATTACAAAGAAAATCCCACTTGTTTTTATGTTTTCATGCATGTCAGATATTGAACATTATCAAAATGAATATGAGAATGGGTGCACGAGAGGAATATTGCAGAACGATCCACTGGCTAAAAAACTTGGCATGGTGGAGGATGGCCTATCTTATTCACCCATCAAGGTGCTTGCTCTAACTTTGCAAAGTTGTATTGGTCGCGCATATTTTGCATATGACCTCTTGCATTACTTCTACTTTGTTACACCATCTGCTTAGTTTAAGCATCATATATGAGTATATGCCATACCTATCCATTTTCTGTACCTATTCCATGTGTCGTCACACTATGTTTTTCCAGTCAAATGTTGTTCTTTCGTAATAGATGTCCAAAAGTAAGAGGGTGAGTGCAGATCCTCAAGGAGTACAAACTAGGTATTTGGAAAAGGTAGTGATACCTGTTAAATCAGATAGATCAGCAGCCACAGAAAACACAGGCCCAACTGTACCACACTTTACCCCTACTCCAGTGGCCAAACCCCTATTAGAACTGCTGGGAGCCCAGCGTCAGGTACTGTCTATGATATCAATTCAAAATTTGAACTCCTAAATTTCTGCTTGTGCCTTACCTTCTCTCTTGTATGAAAACTAATTTCAGATGAATCTCCTTGCTCAAAGGATCATACGATCTCAAAACAATAATGGGCTCGGCATTGCTCTTGTCAGTACCTCTCTCCCTTTTGCCTTGTAATGCTGTACTTAATTAATTTCTATTTGATTATGTATCATCAATCTGCACCTGAGCTTCATTATCCTCTATTTCTTCCAATATTATTTGATTCATATTTACTCTTTGCAAAATGTAGAATAATGGCAACGCTTATAAAGAATTTTCTTTGGGGAATTTATTGAATTATCCTTCCATCGACATGGAGAAGGGCTTTGTCCAGCCCGTGTTAACATGTAATGTAAGTTCATCCTTCTCAAGCCTTATAGATTTGGATAGGCATCATTTCCTCCACTGCTGTTTGCTTTGTTGTTTACATCTAATTTGATGTTTGCAACAACTACCAGTTTCAAATTGTAGTTGTAAAAACATGTTCCTTATGAAGAACAGTTCCATTTATTTGCTTATATAATTGTGAAACCTGTTACGTGTCTCCTTGTTTCTCTTCCAGACTCGTATCTCATACGCCAGGCAGAACTTTAGGGAAGATAGTGAGCCAAACCATCTTGAGGACAGCGAGATGACCCCAAGGTCCTGTCTTGATGAAGACAGTGAGTTGAAGCTACTCACCAGCAGGTGTGAGACAACCTCTGTGCAGTCGCTGCCTCAATCAGTTCGACTTCTCCAGTCTAAACTTAAAGCGGAAAGGCTTGCTTCAGCTCAGCTCCGACTTGAAGCCAAAGATGCAATGAAGATGTCAGAGGACTGTCGTGCGCACCATCATGCCTTAAATCTAGTGTTGATGCATCTATCGTTGACACAACTAAGGTCTACTCAGCTTCTTCAGCTGTTTGGGGGGCCCGACCTAGCCAGGCCTAGTGCCTTCTGAAGTGCTCTCAGTTTTGTATATTCTTTTGTCGGCGCATTTATTTGCACTGGTGGCGAACTTTGATGCCTAGTGGATGTAATATATGTGATAGCCGTGATAGCCTAGCATAAGTTGCTTGCTTATTTATTTCCTTGTTGTCTTGTTTATTTGTTTGCTTATAGTCATTGCAGTTCTTTTTCCGCTGTTTGCTAGTGGCTGCAATAACCTATTTTTTAAAACTAGGCCACAATAACCATGGGCTAATATTTACTGTAGTGACACTGGGCCTCCTACGGGCCGTAGAAATAGTGGGCCTTCTACGGGCCGTAGAAACAATGGGCCTTCTACGGGTCGTAGAAAAAATGGGCCTTCTACGGGCCGTATCATCAATGGGCCTTATACGGGCAGTATGATCGATTGGCCAAACATGGGCCAATAACAAGCCGCGTTATGGCCGTACACGGGCTAGAGTTGTAATCGTCCGTTCATGGGCCGACCATAACGCGACATCGTTAATAGGCCGTATTTGATGACGCTATGAAAACGGCCCAATGTATTAACGGACCACAAACGGGCCGACTGTAACCACAGGCTGAATTTGGCCCACAAGCAGAAAATGACAGTAACGGGCCGTAAGTAAACGAATGCTGGAAATGAGCCCAAGAATAAATGGGCTCTGAGAAGGCCGAAAGATAACATGGGCTGGAAACGACCCAACGAAATAACGGGCCATTAATGGGTATAAAGTGATACACTGTTCATTACGGGCCAGTTTCACCACGGGTCGTTAATGGGTGCAAAGTGATACACTGTTCATTACGGGCCAGTTTCACCACGGGTCGTTAATAGGCCAAGAGTTACATAGGGCCTCATATGGGCCGAAAGACGTCATGGGCCATACATGAGCCAGAAGTGAAAACGGGCTGGAATCATATTGGGTGGCCCAGATGATGCTACTGGGCCTAATTCGGATAGGGCATAACAGGCCTTGGGTTAGCGGGCTGTAAATGGGCTATATGCGAACAGGCCGTTAACAGGCTTTACATGGGCCGGCTCGCCACCTTTTGACCAAGTCAAACGGGCCGGCCTTTTCACAGGAATGGGCCTCTGTTGGGCCGTGCCACGTGTCGATGTATCATAGGCGCCTTCTGTCCAATGAGTGGATGACATCTGTCCCAACGATGAGCCGACACGTGTTTCCTCCAGCCAATGATGATTTTACACGTGGAAAATCCCCATTGGTCGGGGCTGTTAACGGGTTATCGGATCCAAAACCCGACCCGATAGCTTAACGGCGTTCTGTTACGGTGGATGCCACGTGTCGGTCACCCTTGACGAAAGCACTTCTGTGACGCGGGATTTATCGTCATGGAAGTGGACACTTCCGTGATGATAATTTTGGTAATGTCATGGAACACTTCTATGACAGCACAGGTATGACTATCTTGATTGTGTCATAAAATCGTCATGGATGTACATGCATGACAGAAAATGCGACCTACTGTGACAAACACGTATCATCAGGGAAGTGTATTTTTTTGTAGTGACTACTTCGACACCACTGCGCCCATGCTAACTCGGCGCCACCTTGCGCCTGCGGCTCCACGACGACATCCTCGACACCAGCTACCCCGACTCGACATCGACCACGACATTCTTCGCACAGCTACCTCGACCACTGCTACACCACCCACGCTCTCGGCTACATCGACAAACAGCACAAAGGGCTACCGCCTGCTTGAGCAACCTCGTCGGTTTCCACTCCAGCCACGCCTCCGCGATGCATCGACCGTTACGACTGTGGGGGGTGTCCATTGGCTTGCCTTCAGATTCTTCTCCAGTCTCACCGTCTGCGTTGTGACTGGGGGGATGTTGAGTATAATGTATATTTGGAAGTATAGGATAGACTAGGATTTGTTCCTGCCTTGTCTTGTACTCCAAGTTGGTCATTGTACTCCTATATATATACCCACGAGCAGGCTCAAGCAATACAACAACTATTCCACCAATCCTCTCTCCCCCTTCTAACACTCAGTTTTGCCATTAAAATGGTACAACTTCTCAAAAATGTCATCGTTTCATGAGATGCTTGCTCAAAATGCATTAGATATGTCAAAAATGCCATAGTTCCATTAGATGTTTGCTCAAAAATGCCATTAGACATCGTTATTGTCAGGTCAAACTCCTTTGCCATGTTATATAACAAAAATACCCCTATACCCACATGTCAGCTCTCTCTATCTTACAATGAAAAGTGTGGAACCCACTTTTCAGGAGTAAACAAGCGAATAATTTTATAGAAAAATAATAACGTTGTTGGGGTCAAGTGGGACCCACATTTTATTGCAGTGATATAGAGGGAGAGCTGACATGTTGGTCTATACGTATTTTGGTCATTATAACATGGCAAATGAGATTTGAGCTGACAATAATGGTGTCCAATGACATTTTTTAGCACGCGCCTAACAAAGTGATGGCATCTTTTAGCAGTTGAAGTTCCTAGTGACAAAAGTGAATAGCAAGACACAACCAGTGACATAAATGATAAAGAAAAACCCCAAAAAAGTCACCACCATGGATTGTTATTAAAATACCAAAACTACACCCTTAGAGCATCTACAGCTGGACTTGGCAAATCTGGCCCCTCAAACGTCCATGGATGCGCCCGGGCGTGTCCGCGGGTACTGACCGGGGTTACTCCTGAAAAAATGCAATCCACATCTGGACACTTCAATTACCATATCTCAAATCCATACAAACTCATGCAACTACGTCGACGCACATGCATCGTCTGGCTACTCCATCACACTACACTAAACATGCCATCGGACTACCAAAATTTGGCATGTTTGGCTATGGTGGAGTTCATCCATGGCTGCCCGTGCCCTTCCTGATGCCCTTGTCGTCCTTCTTGCGGAAGTACCGGTCAAAGACGCAGTACAGATCAAGCCGGATCTGCTCGTCGTCGTCGTCGTTGTCCTCCTTCTCCTCCTTCGATGACAGTCCGGCCATGGCACGGACCGCCCGATTATGCTCTCGGGCGAGGGCACGCGTGTTCCTCCATCGCCGTTTCTTCACAATGCAAGCGCGGATTGAAGAAAATATGCCCTAGAGGCAATAATAAAGTTGTTATTTATATTTCCTTATATCATGAAAAATGTTTATTATTGTAACACCCTGATAATCATGCTACAGTAAACTCCTGTTAACGACTGTCAAGTCATCACAATTATTTTGCTAATCATCACTTTGTTCCAAATCAAATTCAAATTCATTTTCAAATTGCATGTCAAATTATTATTTTCTTCAAAAATAAAACAAAAATGTTGGCTGGGTTGCAAATATTCACCAAGGAATTATCATGTAGAAACCAACATCATTTGACTCATAAATAAATTCCTAGGTTTTTTTGATTGTCAAATTAAGCCTTTTTTATTTTAAACAATTGGTCTAACTTTTTCGAATTCTCTAAAACTTGTTGTGTAGCCTTAGGATAACACTGGGTATTTATGTGCCAAGCTTCAGTAACAACTAAAATCATTTGCTGCTAAAAGTAAATGCCAAATAAATAAATAATATAAAAAAGGAAAGAGCTAGGCAGACTGGGCTCTAGTCCACAGTGAACAGCCCAGCCCACCTCACCTCTTCTCCCTTCTCGCTACAGGAGCAGAGGAGAATGTGGCGCCCATCCGCCGGCGATGGCCGTGCGTGGCGGTCATCCACGCCCACCTGCCCGCCTACAAAACCTCCCTCGCGACCCCCTGGCCGAACCCTAGCGCCTCCCCACTTCCCCTCCTCTCGCGCCGCTTTGCTCTCCCCCACACCCACCCGACGCCATCGCCATTGTGCTGTCGTCGCCGTCGCGGCCACCGACCTCCCCGGCGCCCAGGAATACATCCAGGAGTTGCGCCGTCCTCGTCTGCGTCGATTCCGTGCACCCGTTCGACAGGAGCCGCACCGCATCACCACCCGCTCGTCTTCTTCAACCTCGGAACGCCGGACGCCTTCGTCAAAACCATCGCCGTCAAGCCCTTCCCGGCCTTTCCGAGCGCACCCTCTACCCCGTGGTGAGCATCTCCCTCGATCCCCTCTTTTTTCCCCTTCGAATCGGCGTTGTAGACCCACGCCCACCCGAGGCCGCCATGGCCGGACCTCGCCGTAGCCGCGCCCGCGCTCCTGCGTGCGCCTACCCCAGCCATCCCGCACGCCCGCAGCCCCCTGCAGCCACCCACACGCTGCGCCTACTGGATGCGCGCGCCCGTAACCGCCCGATGCCCTGTCACCTGCAGCTGCTCCTGCCGCTGCGCTCCTACTTCTGCTACCTGCGTCGCCACTGGACGCCGCTAGCGCAGCTGCTACCCATGCCTCGACCACCACCCGTGCCCGTCCCCTCCTGCCTCGCTCGCATCGCCGGCTGGCCACCTTCCCGACGTGCCCCTGCCGCCGCCCGCTCCAGCCGCCCACGCGCGCTCGCCGCTCCTCCCCCCGCGTCGCTCCTCCCCTGCCTTCTGCTGTTGCTGCTGCGCTGCTTCGCCGCCACTGCGCTCGGTCGCGCCGGCGCCATGCCGCGCCGCTCCGCCAGGACCTCGCCGGCTCCACCCGCTCCGCCGCCCCTCCCCTCCCGCGCCGGCCATGGCCGCTCGCCGCGCCGGCGATCGCCACGGCCAGCGCCCGGGCTCACCCCGTCGGGCGCCCGTGGCTGCGCCCGTTCGCCCACCTCGCCTCGCCCAGGACCCGCTTAGGCCATGGGCCACTGGACACGCGGGCCCACGCCCTGAAAAAAACATTAATAATTAATTAATTAATTAGATAGTTAATTAACTTAATTAATTTTGCCTAATTAACTAATTAGCTAATTAGTTAGTAAGAGGACTCCATGACAGTGGGGCCCCACCCTTAGTTAGCTTAATTTAACCATCCCTTTTTAAATATGTGACATTGACAGATGGGCCCCATTGAAACTCAGCTGACTGATGACATCATGATGACGTCATGCTGGTGCAATAACCCTATTTTAGTTTAATAATAAATCTAGGATATTGTTTAAACTTTGAAAATTCATAGAAATTAAACCGTAGCTCGGATGAAAATGTTTTCTATATGAAAGTTGCTCAGAACGACGAGACGATTTCGAGTATGTGGTCCGTTCTCTGTCACATTCCTATAGCATGCTGAACATGGAACATTCCCCCTCTGGTTCTTTGTCTGACACAGGTCCGGAACCGGGAAAACAATCCCGGTTGACCTCCCCTTTCACCGATATCATGTAGCACCGCGTTAGAACACGTCTAGCTCTGCTTGTTGTCCTGTTATGCACTTGCTTGCTATGTATTTACTGTTTCTTCCCCCCCTCCTCTTCTCTTCGGTAGACCCCGTGACGATGCTGATGCACCTGTGACCGACGACCCCTCCTTCTCGTCTGAGCGACCAGGCAAGAAACCCCCCCCCCCCCTGAGCATTTCGATATCACCCATTTCTTTCCCTCTCTGATAAGGACCAAACCTCGTGGCGAGATCCAATCCGTTGTTGCGGTCCGACATTTCACGACACTCCACCTTCAGCAGTAGTAACCTCTTGTCCGCGCACGCGATGTACGCGAAATAGAGGGATTGAACCTTACGATTCAGCACGAGAAAACCAATCTCGACGATGGCACTCACGCGCAAAACAATTTCCACGAAGAAAAATCGCAACAAAAAGGTTTTCTAAAGCTTCCTCCAAAACTTAGGGATTTTTAGATAGCTTCCCCCAAAACTCGATACGGGTGTCTACCCTAAAAATACATCGTGTTTATTATCAAAATATAACCTGTCAATACATTGACCGTACTATAGCTATTTATACTAGTATAGCCGACCCATCTAACAAGAATTACACGCACGCAAGATTTCCAAACACACTGGACTCCTACTTGATTTAAACTGATTTGCCTTTTATATCTTGGCATGTACCCAAAAGACCTACTACAAATAACGATTGACTCTGGTACTATTTGTGCGCTTGTGAATTTAGTTTTTCTAGCCGGTGGCCCCCATCCAGCTTCCTTTAAACAAGCTATTCCACGTAAGAGACGTCTTAGTGCCTGCAACCTTGATTGATCTGGTGGTCGTGGTCACCCAAAGTAGTAGTAGCAGCTGCCATGGACACCTTTGTTATTCTTATTTCTTTGGTTTGCATGGACGTGTACTTGGCTCAAGTAAAACAAATCTCCTCCCGATTCCCATGTAAAATATTTAGCACTCAATTCTGGTTGATACACACACGTACATGTCACATTAATTAGCTCCTCCTCATCCTTGTTTTTAAGCTTCATGTAACTTGGCACGTACAGATCTCGGGCCTCTAATTCATTGACCTGTGCCAAAGCCTCATGATCACTGAAAACACTAGCATTACTCATGGCCACATCACTCTCATGCTTGCATTAGATCTGCTACTGCTTTATGTATGATCCTACTCTGATGCATAGCCTGTTTTTGTTACCTGCTTTCATACCTTACCTGCTTATCCTAAACTGCTTAGTATAGGTTGATTAGAGATCCATCAGTGACCCCACCTTGTCCTTGTTGCCCTGCTTCATCATCGATGACTCGATCAACGTCCAGGCCCCGACACCGCACATCACCCCCCTAGTTGTACGACTCTGCAGAGTTACCATCGAGTGCCGAGGGTGGAACCTCTTACATCACTCCTGATGAGATCTCTGTAGTGTAGCTATACGGTCGAGGTCATCGAGGATGATTTCCTCCTTAACCACTTCCGTTACGGCTCTGTCGTGCAACCCCTCAAGTGTGAACCTCGAGGGTGGATCCTCTTACGTTCACCTTGATGATAACATCGAGTGGAACTCACCGGGGGTGATTCCTCGGGTTTTCCCCTTGGTGTTAGACACACAGTTACTATGGTTACTATGACTTTACACTGAGCCATGTTACTAAAGACGGGTCAGCCCTGAGGGGTACCCGCGTGAGCTTAATAGCGAGTGATGTGGAGTCGGGTTGACCTGGAAGGTGCCCGCGAGATACTTACGAGGTGTGGCCAGGCATTCTTAGCCCTTGCCGCAAGTACTCGAGACGGGGCGACGGGGTCACATCTTTCGTGAGTCTCTGCTTGTTACCGTGCGTTCCTAATCCACTACGATTTGGATATTTGATCCGAGGGGCCTCTGGCCTGATAGCACTAACTATCACGTGGGCATAGTATGGGCGTTCTACGTCGTATGCATCAGTCGAAGCTTAATAGACGTCAGCGACTGAGCGGCGTGCGCCGGGTTGGACTGATAAGCACCTGCCTTTGTAAAGGAGGTTGCTAGGTCTGCTCACCCGCCGCGTACGCAACGTGCAGGAGTTCCGGGGAGATGGCCCATGACCCCTGGGGACATAGGTTTAGTCCGGCGTGCTGACCTCTCTATTAAATCTAGGTCGGGTTGCGGCGTATTGTTTGGCCGAGGCTGGGCATGACCCAGGAAAGTGTGTCCGGCCGGAGTTAATCGAGCGTGGTGGGTAAGTTGGTGCACCCCTGCAGGGAAGAAAACATCTATCGATAGCCTGTCCTACGGTAACGGACACTTGGAGTTGTATCCCGATCGATACAACTAGAACTGGATACTTGAGATGAGAAATGGATATGAGAAATAGATAGTATGGCTCTAGGATTGCTTTCTCGCAGGGAGTCGAGAAAGGATCTCTGGCCAAGGTTGATAACACTACTACTACTTTACCTTCTGCTAGTCCGCACTCTTCTAATGCTGCAAGACCGCTGAAGATGTTGAAGATGCTAGTCTTCGATAGGACTAGGATTTCCCCTTCCTTTCTGGCATTCTGCAGTTTAGTCCACAGATACAGCCCATTTCCTTTGATACAGATGCATACTTAGTTTAGATCTGATGTAAGTCTTGCGAGTACTTTGGATGAGTACTCATGGCTGCTTTGCTACCTCTTTTCCCCCATACCCGATTGTTGCGACCAGATGACGGATCCCAGGAGCCAGACGACACCACTGAAGACTACTGCTACCCCGAGGGTGCCTACTACTACGTGACGGCCGCTGACGACTTGGAGTAGTTAGGAGGCTCCCAGGCAAGAGGCCTTGCCTTTTCGATCGATGTTGTTTTTGTGCTAGCCTTCTTAAGGCAAACTTGTTTAACTCATGTCTGTACTCAGATATTGTTGCTTCCGCTGACTCTTGTGTATTCGAGCTTATGTATTCGAGCCCTCGAGGCCCCTGGCTTGTAATATAAAGCTTGTATTATTTTAATTTGTGTCTAGAGTTGTGTTGTGATATCTTCCCGTGAGTCCTTGATCTTGACCGTACACATTTGCGTGTATGATTAGTGTACGATTGAATCGAGGGCGTCACAATTATTCATGCTAGAATTGTATTAACCAGAAACTTAGTACATGTGTGACTACATAGACAAACAGAGTGTCCCTAGTATGCCTTTACTTGACTAGCTCGTTAATCAAAGATGGTTAAGTTTCCTAACCATAGACATGTGTTGTCATTTGATGAACGGAGTCACATCATTAGAGAATGATGTGATGGACAAGACCCATCCGTTAGCTTGGCATTATGATCGTTTAGTTTTATTGCTATTGCTTTCTTCATGACTTATACATATTCCTCTAACTATGAGATTATGCAACTCCCGAATACCGGATGAACACCTTGTGTGCTATCAAACATCACAATGTAACTGAGTGATTATAAAGATGCTCTACAGGTGTCTTCGAAAGTGTTTGTTGGGTTGGCATAGATCAAGATTAGGATTTGTCACTCCGTGTATCGGAGAGGTATCTCTGGGCCCTGCAATGCACATCACTATAAGCCTTGCAAGCAATATGACTAATGAGTTAGTTACGGGATGATGCATTTCAGAACTAGTAAAGAGACTTGCCGGCAACGAGATTCAACTAGGTATGATGATACCGACAATCGAATCTCGGGCAAGTAACATACCGATGACAAAGGGAATGATGTATGTTGTTATGCGGTTTGACCGATAAAGATCTTCGTAGAATATGTAGGAACCAATATGAGCATCCAGGTTCTGCTATTGGTTATTGACCGGAGATATGTCTCGGTCATGTCTACATAGTTATCAAACCCGTAGGGTCCGCACGCTTAACGTTTGATGACGATTTGTATTATGAGTTATGTGTTTTGGTGACCGAAGTTTGTTTGGAGTCCCAGATGAGATCACGGACATGACGAGGAGTCTCGAGATGGTCGAGGGGTAAAGATTCATATATTGAAAGGTTATATATGGACACCAGAATGGTTCCGAAGAGGTTCGGGGATTTTTTGGAGTACCGGGAGGTTACCGGAACCCCCGGAAAAGTTAATGGGCCTAATGGGCCATAGTGGAAGAGAGGAGGCAGGCCACGGGAGGTGGGGCACCCCCCTTGCCCAATCCGAATTGGACAAGGGGAGGGGGCGCCCCCCCCCCTTTTCCTTCTCCTTCTCCCTCCTTTCCCCTTTCCCCTCTCCGTTGGAAGGAAAGGGGGGCGAATCCTACTAGGAGTGGAGTCCTAGTAGGACTCCCCCATGGCGCGCCACCCCTGGCCGGCCACCACCTCCTCCCCTTCTTTATATACGGGAGCGGGGGGCACCCCAAAGGCACACCAAGAATTCTCTTAGCCGTGCGCGATGCCCCCCTCCACAGTTTACTCCTCTGGTCATAGCGTCGTAGTGCTTAGGAAAAGCCCTGCGCAGATCACACCGCCATCACCGTCACGACGCCGTCATGCTGTCAGAACTCTCCCTCGACCCTCTGCTGGATCAAGAGTTCGAGGGACGTCATCGAGCTGAACGTGTGCTGAACACAGAGGTGCCGTGCGTTTGGTACTTGGATCGTGAAGACGTTCGACTACATCAACCGCGTTAACCTAACGCTTCCGCTTTCGGTCTACGAGGGTACATGGACACACTCTTCCCATCTCGTTGCTATGCATCTCCTAGATAGATCTTGCGTGATCGTAGGAATTTTTTTGAAATTGCATGCTACGTTCCCCAACACAGATGGCTTCCTCCTCTGCGGCCGCATCAGGCGCCTCCGCTGCCACCATTTTCGCCGTGATACAGGCCTCAGCGGCCCTTATCCTCTCCTTCTCATGGCAGGCCGCCCATTCTCAGCGGGACTCATAGCCTGCCCGACCGGTGATGGGGAAGGAGAGGTGTTCCGGGTGCTGGGACCGCGAGGATCCATCACCAGAGGACCCGAGCGCCCGTTGAGCCGACGCTATGGCGTCGCGACGGGTGGATCCGTCCATCGGTCGGGTAGTGTCCTCCTGGAAGCGGCAGAGTGCAATGTAGACTGCCATTGCCTCCTCCAACCCACACGAAATGACACCCCAGTCGACGGATCCGGACTAGTCGGAGTCCGATCCGCTGCCCGCCATGCCGGAGACGAGTTTGGGTGGCGGAGGGGAGGGGAGTTGAGTGAAGTGGTTAAGGTTTGCTCCGACGAGAGGATGGGGACGAATATAAGGCCTTGTACAATGCAAGGTGCTTAGAAAAATAAACCAGATTTTTTCTAAGCATCTACCCTGTACAAATAAGCACCGGTGTTTAAGAAAAGTCTGTTTTATTTTCTAAGCACCTTGCATCGTACAAGGCCTAAGTGGGATAGGGTGGGCCAGCATGGACCGCGTCCGACGTGGCGGACTCGTCCGGGTGCCCCATATTCATCCCATATTTGAACTGTATATATGGGATGCCGGTCAGACCAAGCGTTTAAGGCCCCTTTGAGGCGTTTGTCTAGACTAGTAAGCTTGCACGTGCAACGCATGTCTCAAACGTTGACCAAATAAGATTCACACCTATATGCAATAAAAAATAGCTTACAAAATCTTGTATTATGGGTCGGAGAGAGTATGAGTTAAATGGATACACTATATTGTGATGTCACTCAAGTTGTTTTTTTTCAAAAGTGGGACATCATTGCGGTCCTCCTTCTGCATAGAGACAATAATATATTTAATCTATTGAATATTCTATATGTTGAAAGAGAATAAGAAATCTAGTTATGATTGAAAAAAGCCTTGCATTATGCTTAGTACATGGAGACATAATCCTACATTTGGTCTTGAATATTATGGTGTGTAAGCAATTCATAACTAAAATTTGAGGAAAAGAACAAGGGATAGTAGATCAACACATACTTCTTAGATGAGGTTGCTAACCAAATGCTTATGTAAAGTTGCAAATGGCCTAGGCATTGATAGTGTATTATGAAAATCCTGACACTCCATCACATGTTGCAGATACTCAAAACACACCTGAATGAGCACTAAAATGGAAAGCAGATATCTCACATAAAAATATCAATGGCATTGAACCAATATTGTGAAGTACAATCCTCTTAACACCAAAAGATCAAAGGGACTTTTTTCACAATTAAAGGAGCTCATCTCTCTTCCTCATGATTACTGTCAGTTTGCATCAAAAAGCAAGTTGATCCGGAGCAGCATTATGCCACAGTCTCCGGTCACTAACCTGCAGGGGCAGCTTTGCACACAGAAATCAGCCTCTAAGAATAGAAGACACCGTAAGGAACAAAAGGCTTGGCTCGGCTCCTCAATTTCACACAGGAGGCCCATAATGTCTGATATGTTCTGTTTTCATTAGTTCCACATCTCCACCAGTACCTGACAATCATATTGAAAGGTAACATCAGGCCATTCTTCCTCCTTCACAGGTCGTACGTATCACATCCTGGAGAGAAGTGTTTCAGCAACCAGAGAGTTTGGAATATTTGCATACCTCTGAGACGCTGCTATAATGAACTCACCTCTAGTACGTCTTACAATTAACTCCATGGTCACACGAGCATTGGCACATGAGAATGCCACGTAAACGTTAACTTTGGTAATCCCAGGATCTGGGCGTCTTTACCTCTTATTTAAGCTTGCTTGGACCACATCATTAACCCGTTTTCTCAAGTTTTATTGGGCTTCACAACATAGTTTTTCCCTATGGCTAGGAATCTATTTTCATGCACTACTGCATTTGAGAATCTGAGAATAAGAATGGATCTTGCTACTAAAAAGCTATAGTTTATGTGTGTTCTGGAAACAGTGGTAGTTTTTCAAAAACAAATGCAGTAAGTTTCAGCTTACCATCCTTTGTTTTGATTCTCTCTGCTTAGAGTGGTCTTAACAAATAATACCCAGTAACAAGCACAAAGAAATACAAAGAACTCGATTCACATTGAGTTACAATAATAAGTGCATATTGATAATTTGACAGCATTTCTCATATTAAACTTAAAATGTAGAACCCACTGAAGGAATCTTGTTCCGAACTACAGTCACACAAAAGCAGTAAAACAGGGTTTGCTCCACTTGGCATGGAACATGCAGAGAGGAGTGTGCTATGTAACATTAAAATCATTTATCTACTGAACGTTACCTAGGAAGTTTTCTTCCAAGTACTGCAAACCGGTCAAGATATCCAACAACCCCTTGATGAACATCGTCAATGTATCTGCTCAGTCAAGTCCAGCTTTGGCAATCAAAACCTATTTATCAAAAGAATGTTAGCAGTAATAATATAAGATCTGCAAATGTGGCTAAATCAGTAGATTGTATATTTCTATAGTCGGCAACAAATGAAGTTGTTCAAGATTCCAAATAGCAAGGCCATAAGTTAACCACTTTTAATATTCAATTTCAGATACGATGTGGGTTGTTGGACCTGGAGTGCCTGTAGCATCTCCAACAATTACAGTTTGGCATGTCACTATAAAATAGAGAGTAGTTTTTCTACACCCAGGCTCGGTGCACCCACGGTGCACCCACGCAATAAAACATACCAAAACATTTCAAAAAATTCTGAAACTTTGTGTGAATGATTATCAACAAATGTTATGGGTCCTTGCAAAATTTGGTGCTCAAATAACATTCAAGGAGCTCTCTACAAAAAAACAAATTCACTGAAAATTAGTCAAAATGCAAGTGCACTGTTTGAGCAGATTTTGTAATTTTATCTTTTTTGGAGAGAGCTCCTCGAATTTTATTTGACCACCAAAACTTTGCAAGCCCCCATAACATTTGTTGATGATCATTCCCACAAAGTTTCAGATTTTTTTTTATTTTTTTGCTATGTTTTCTTGCGTGGGTGCACGGAAGGTGGGTGCAGCCACTACTTTCCCCTATGAAATACTCCCTCCGTCCGAAAATACTTGTCCTAGAATTGATAAAAATGGATGTATCTAAAACTAAAATAGTTCTAGATACATCCATTTTTCCGACAAGTATTTCTGGATGGAGGGAGTACAAACAAAGAGAGGCAAGTTAGGTTGTCGTGCTTGTTGTTGTACGGATGTTAAGGAGGATGAAGGCAGCAACAACATCTTGGTTCTTTATTTTTAGCTTCAGAGATAAGATACCTTGTGCAACGCAAAAGTGTTTTTCTGCTCGTCGACGCTGTATACTGCAAATAAAAACACATCGGAGGTTCTAAAATGACCCACAGAGTCAAAGGATGTGAAAAGTGGGATTCATGCATACATATGTCAAGTTGACAAGCTAAAACCAGTCACTTGGATCAAAAATACTGTTCACTCAGCTTGAACCTAAAATAAAGAACCAAGATGTTGTTATAATCCATGAAACATGCACATCATACTTCATTATTTTTGAAATCTGCCATTTGTATAGAACATCGGAGCTTAGAACTAAAACTTTACCTGAAGAATGGGGAGGACAGTGCCAACATGAGCAGCAAAAAACATGATTTTGGCATCAAAAGCATCATGGCAATATACAATAGATAACTTGTAAAATTAGCAAGCGCCCGCGTAAACAAATGGCAAACAAAAATAGGTAAAAGGATAGAAACATGTATATGAGAGTACCTATATGCAAGAGTTAACTACCGAACCTCTAAATATTATTACGCTGTTGGAGAAATATGAAACATGACATTTGTACTGCACTTAAAAATGAACACCCAAAACACGGTTAAAAAGCACATACCTATTGTTGCATCATAGCCCAAACTAAGATTGTCTTGTACCAAGCTTCCCAATAAATATAGTGATCAGGGGAGCCTGCAGAAATTCAGGAACAATTAATATATGGATTAATAGGCCTGAGACATTAATGGGAGAGCACATACAACATATAATCAGGCTGCAAACAAACCAATGAGAAAGAAGTGGAGAAATATCTTTAAGAGGCTAAAGGAAAATCTGATTACGTAGAACAGAGTATACACAATAGGAAAATGATCACAATTCACTCTCCTGCAATGTAACAACAGTCCATACGCATCTATTCCTCCCAAATCACAGTACCTTAATTTCAGAAACTAATAACCAGTCCAAAAGACATACAAATTATCAGAAAGTTGTCACCAGACTGGCAATCAGATAGAAGGTCGAAATGAATTGGTCATGCAACAGACCCTCATTGAAGAAAAGAATATACAACACACTGGGATATGATTATGCTGAAAAGGAAACATAAATGAGAAGTAGTGCCATCAAGAATCATTCTATGGCGAAGATAGTTTAAAAAAAAGTGACGACCGAGGAAGATTACGTACCCAACTCTGTACCTTCCCAATTCCCTATGGCGAGTGTTGCGTCGGTACTCCTCTGTCGAGCTGCTCATTGTTCTGCAGCTTGTTGTCATCTACCTGCGCCTGACCATGATGAAACAGTTTTGCAGCCACGCGCATTTGGGTGGCACCTCGAGGCAATAAGCCAAGGGCACAACAGGAGGAGGACGTCGGGATTACGACCGAATAATGATGGTCAACAGCGGCAGTGTGTGCCGATGCTGCGAATAGAATGGGCGATGACCTGCGTTTCATTGCTGGATTAAACAACTCTGAAACAAAAAAAAAGACAAAATTGAAGCCGTTCCAGGTCTCGCAATGCATCATAGGTTCCAATGTAGGTGTAGCAAGAATTGATCATAACAGGAAACAATGCATATGTAGGAGGTATTGATCTACATAGCAAACACTGTCGTTGCTACCGGTTTTTGTTGCCTATGTGCACAAAAGTAGCATCCCAAAGATCAGATAGTTAGGTTGTCCTGGCTATGCATCACAGAAAAAAATAGTGCTACATATGAATTTTATAAAGTCGTCTTCTAAGGGGCACATACATTGTCCAAATTAGAAAATTAGAAAATTGTAGTCTTGAATTAAACCTGCCAAATTAGAAAATTGTCCAAAGAAGTATCTAAGGTAGCGGTGCATTACCTTCAGGTCTTCCAATATACATGTAAAATAATTCTGAAGCTCAGAACCCTAGAAGTATGTAATGATCTCTTGCCGGATTCTGCACAAAAAATAGTGCAAAGCTAAATAAGACTATCTTGAGCAGGTCACAATATAGGGAATATCTTCTTTTAGAAGATATAATTTGAATCATCCCACATGAGGTTTCAGCTTGCCAGCTAAGACTTTAAGTGATGTGGATTTTCCAACTCCATTTGTTCCAACAGGGCCGCATATCTGGGAAGACCTTGAGACGGGCTAATTGATCGATTCTATCAAAAAGGATAAGCTTCAGGAGAGATTGGGAAACCTACAAACAATGAACAACACAAGTTCAGACAAGCAATTGGTGGTGTCTTTCTCAGATCCATCGGAAGGTTGATGATCTCGATGGCATAAAATTGGCATTCTGCACCAAGGATTACAGCGGAATACAATGTTATAAGACATACGACTGTACTTTCACAAAACAACAGAAGTTTTTCTCTTGTTTAATCAACTGACATGATGTTAGAGACGTATACTGTGTATACCTTGTGCAAATAACACAATCTGCCTCCACTCTTCCGGGATGAACATGACCTTGAATGGGGGTCCAACATTGATGCAAAGCTTCCTGCACCAACAACCAAAACCATTCTGCAATGAACCATTGAGTAATCTAAAAACCAACATTCACATCCAAAATGAACCCAACTCTACATCTAAAACCAATCTTAAATAAAACAAGAAAAATGCAACATCAAGATCAAGATCTCAGCAATTGATTATTCGAAAGACTGAAGAAGATTAGAAATACTAAATCTCAGTAACCCAATTAAAGGATTTCAAAGAACGCCCCACCCCACGCTTACGTCCTTCTGTGGGGCAGCAGATGAAGGCCGGCTGGCAGCGGCGGCGGGATGCTCACGCTCTCCCGCCTTCTTGGGGCAGAAGAGGAGAACCGACGGGGGCTGCTCACACTCGCGGGGAAGCAGAAGAGGAACGACGGGGCGGCGTCCGAGGAGAGGATCGGCGGCCGGCGACGGAGGGCGAGCGGAGCGGAGGACCGTGGTCGCGAAGGCGAGGCAGATGGGAGCCAAGAGGAGCTCGTTCCCTCCAGGCTTGATGTCGATGGCAACTGCGGGAAGCCGACAAAGCATCCTCGAGTAGCGGCGCTGAGCAGCGGGAGACGGCTGGTGCGGGCGGGGGCGGCGCTGAGCGGGCGGGGCGGGGGCTAGCGGCGGGTGCGGAGCCTGTCGACCGGCGGCGCTGAGCGGTGGGAGGCGACCGGTGCGGGCGGGGTGGGGCGACCGGTGCGGGCGGGGTGGGGCGACTGACGGTGAGAATGGGGAGGCGGGGGCGCAGCGGTTCCCGAGCGTGGTGGGCTCGAGCGTGGGGGCGTGCAGTTCCCGAGCGTGGCGGGGAGTCTGTTTCGCGAGCGTGGGGCTTAAGTCGTTTCATTAGCGAGGGGATTATGTTTCGTAAGTGGCCAATTTCGTTAATGATGGCATGGTGGGTAATTAAAGTATAAAACACGTTTAGTAGGCTGGAGGGATGTAGACCATCGGATTGCAGGTTTCGATGAATAGGATGAGTGGTTCTCCGCCCTCTTTTTTTTTTATAGAAGTAGTAGATAAAAAAAACATGATCGAGCGTATGAGGCGGGTTTGAGATTTCCGCTGTAGATGCTAGCCCTTCTCCTTTCTTCCCCGTCGCGTCCTCTTCTCATCCCGCACAAGGCCAGCGCCGCCCTCCTTGATCCCGGGCGGTGCGCCTCAAGCTGATAAAACTCCCTTCTCCCAGTGTGATTCCCCTTTCCCATGTCCCGGCCGCTCTACAATCTCCGGCGACGCCTCCTCGCCTCAACCCTTCGAGTCCTCCCATCGCCCTCGCACCGCCTCTCCACCACCACCTCCACTCCGGCAACCCGCGCCCCTACCACCCCCGTGGCCGTCCTCTGGGACCTGGCCGCCTCCCGCCCGCCCTCCAAGCTCCCCCTCTACGACTCCGCCGTCCGCCTCCACCTCGCCGCCTCCTCCTTCGGCCGCCTCCGTTTCTCCGCCGCGTTCCTCCACCCCTGCCACCGGCTCCCCGACCCCGATCCGTCCGCCGACGCCACCAATCTCTGCCGCGTCTGCGGCCGCAAATTCCGCGCCCGCGACGCGCTGCTCCGCCACTTCGACACCATCCACACCCGCGAGCACGCCAAGCGGCTCGAACGAATCGAGTCCTCCCGCGGGGACCGCCGCGTGCGCCTCGCCGCGTCCCTGTCTCTCAAGCTCTCCAAGTACACCAGGGCCGCCCGCGAGCTCACCGCCGGAGTGAACCCGGGCTCTCCAGCCGACGAGCTGCGCCGAGCCGGAGTCCACGCCGAGCTCTCCAGGTACCCGTCGACCGCCCTCCGGGATCGCGCCCAAGAGGTGCTCGACGATGGGTCCGTGGGGTGCCTGATGCTGGTCTCGGGGCGGGAGGAGCTCTCCCCTCTGCTGCGACTGGCGAAAGAGAAGGGCGTGCGGTCGGTGGTGGTCGGCGGCGAGTCAGGGCTGGCAAGGTGGTCAGACACAGGCTTCACCTGGGCAGAGGTGATCGCCGGAAAGGCCAGGAAGGCAGCGCCGTCCATGTCCGGGAAATGGCGCGACAGGGACGTGCTTAAGAGGCTGGAGTGGAGGTATGAAGATGACGACGAGGAAGATGTGGTGTTTGAGGAGGACGGCGATGGTGATGGTTCAGAAGAGCTGGCGGGAAGTGCAAACGGAAAGCCATGGTGGAAGCTGGAATCAGATGGCGAGGACTCATCACTTTGCACATAAAGTGCTTGTTCATTTGCTGCTTGGGGGTTGGGATCCTTCAGAGAACAGAACAAGTGTGGATTATGCTACACCAGTGGCGCCATCAGATCTTTGAACAATGATTTGTTTGCAGTGCAAGGATGAGTAGTTCAATCAAAGTTCTATGCTAGGCAGAGCTTTTGCTTTAGATCATTTGAGCTCTCTCTGAACTTGTGTAAGATATGACCAATCCTGGTCCCTTGCGTTCGTATGCAATGTGTGTTCGTTGTCGTTGAGATCATTTCTACTCCTTTGTACTCGTTTGTTATATACGAGTATATATTAGAATGGTATCTGTCTACAGGACAGTGGTAACTTCAGATTACGGAAATGTTGTTAATACTGAGTAGAGTGAGCGACACTGAATCATCCATTTCTTTACTGGATGATTCAGCGTGAGCTACAGTGAAACAATGTTTACTGGATTTCTTACAAGTTCAATGCTTATTCGGTAGAACTGCCATTTGTTGCATGGTTAGCGTTGTTAATACTGAGTAGAGTGAGCAACACTGAATCATCCATTTCTTTACTGGATGATTCAGCGTGAGCAACAGCTAAAAAAAGTTTACTGGATTTCTTACAAGTTCAATGCTTATTCGGTAGAACTGCCATTTGTTGCATGGTCACCACAAACTTGGTCTTTATTTTATACTCCCTCCGGTCCTTTTTACTCTGCACATTGGATTTGCCGAAAGTCAAACTTTGCTAAGTTTGACTAAATTTATATTAGAAATTATTAGCATCTATAATATATAATAAATATAATATGAAAATATATTCCAAGATGAATCTAATGATATTGGTGTTGTTATATGTGAATGTCTATAATTTTTTATATAAACTTAGTCAAAGTTGGATGAAATTGACTTCGGACAAACCTAATATGCAGAGTAAAAAGGACAGGAGGGAGTATTGTGATGTTACACATGGCTTATGCGAACAGTTGATCAGTTAGAAATCTATACAGAAGAGTTAGAAACTGGAGGCATCATCTCCAACAGACATGAATCCTGCTCGCTGCTGCACTTTGCTTATCATAGTACATCTAGTAGTTATGAGATGAAAGGTTTTCTGTAGGTAATTGCCAGTAAACTGGATACATACTTATAATTCTGTCACTAACCTTTTTCAGGAACCTACCGCTTCGGCTATTATTGCTACTCCTGTAGTACTTGGTGATCACAGGGATATCCTTTGCTATCCTTTGCAGGAAGCTCACTCCTTCTGGTAAATGCAATTCAAAGAGCACTTGTTGTATTCACAACAAATTCATGCTGTGCAGGCAAATCAACCGAGGCAGGTAAATCAATCAACCCAAGATATTATGCAGCAGGTCTGGAAGCACAAATTCATGGGTCCAAGGGTCAAAACTTTTGCTCGGCATTTACTTAGGCATGCTCTCCCTACTGGTCTTAGAGCTGGCAGATTTTTCCTCTCATATTTCTTCTACATCATCTAGATGTGATTCAGATGAGGATGATATACACCTTTTCTATCTCTGCAACTTTGCTAGAGCCTCTTGGTTCAGGCGCCCTTGGTATATTAAATCTGATATTCTTGCTCTCAATCATAATTTTGTTTTTTCAGAGGCCGGGGAGTCCCCCCTTTTCGAAAAAATCATAATTTTGTTCTTGATATTATTCGGGATCTAATTAACACGAACCATCGGCAAGCCTCTATTCCTATTATATTCACCTTTTTGTGGTGTTTGTGGAAATCAAGAAATGATGTTCTTTTTTGCAGGAAAAACTCGATGCTTGCCATTGCCTCTGTCCAAGATATGCAAGATCCCCACCAATTGGTTTTCGCTCAGTTTTTCATAAATTAACTGGGCAATTCTCTTCTTCTTAATTAATCGATGAGGCAAAACTTTTGCTCCCGTTTCGAAAAAAAAAGATCCCCACCAAGAAAATCCTAAAAGTCAGCTGCCTTCTTCAAAGGAGCAATCTACAGCCATCCTCTCTCAAGGACAAGAACAAGTTCAACAAGGCTCCACCCTCAGATCAGACTTGGTTATTACAGGCACCAAAATATATTCTGATGCTTCTTGGCAAAAGAAGAAATGTTCCTGGGTATGGAGGCAATCCAATCCAGCTACTGGAATCGGAGTTCACAAATCACATCCTCATCCCCAACGACAATTCTGATTCAAGCCTCTACTCATGATGTTCATTCACCTCTAATTCAAGAGTTGAACCTGTCTTTAGTTGTTCTCATTCTTCTCGTGCCAATATATCTTGCCCTTTTATGCAATCTTTTTCTCAACTTTCAGGTTCAGGGCTATGTAACTCATGCTGTGCATTGTCTATGAGTTGAATGAAATAGTGGCACTTGATGTCCTTCCTTGTCCTTGTGTTCAAAATAAAAATAAAAATGTCGAACTGCAGGTGCGCGACTTGGCACACCGCACTGTGGATTGGGAGGAATGACTGGTAGTCTGGCACGCGAACCACACCGCGCACTCCGCAAGGTACCGGTGCTATGATAGCAGTAGGCAGTAGGCAGCGTGTCCATCGATCCGGCGGCTCTTGGTGAGGGAGAGACTGATCCTACTAGGCTGCTACCGCTATCCGTCCGTAGGAGAGCGGCCATGCAGTGCAGGTATAGCCCGCTGATCCGACACACCGACACCAAGCCGGCGGGCATCGTCTCGGCCGTCCGGGTAGGGCAGTAAATTTCCGTGGGAGCGCCGCGGGGTCGGTGGGTGGTCTCAACTGTACGTCCCGTCCGATACCCACGCGGAGAGCCTCACAATCAGTCACAAGACGACGTGTTCTTCGTGGGGCGGCGTCCTGCTGTTCCTCGATCCCGTCCCGCCGGTCACGGTCACGACGTGCCCGGCGTACGTGCTGTCTGGGCTGCTGTTTCTTGTTTCGCTTTTTTTTTTTGCCTGAACAGCTGCCTGCCTGATCATTTCGTAATGCAAGCTTGTCCGTAAGCAGCGCATACGTACGGCCCATCCATCCGAGATGAACTACCATCATGTAGGGAGTACGTGAACAAGCAACTGTTTTGCTTTCCCGTGTGCACGCTAATCACGGATGTAAGCTGGTGCAAGGAACGGTATGAGTAAATGCAGAGAATCCAATGACTTCATCTATTTACGACAAACAGAAAAGTGGGGAGGCGACAAGGCTGGCCTACCCCGACCTGATCGGATCATATCAGACCAGGTCATCCTGACCCTGGACCCGTGCTCCATGATGACCATAGGCGATGTTCTCTTCACATTAAAACTGGGCAAGGTACTGGTACTATGATAATCGGTCAGTTCCAATCAATGAAACAAGATGATGGTAGTACCTTCTGGGATTTGAGATCCAACAAGTGTGTCTTGCATGCACTGAACCGCAATGCACGAGTACACCAACGAGTGGAATTAATAAGAGTACCCAAAGTTCAGAAAGAAACCGAACTGTTCTCGCGAAAAAAAATAAAATTCATCATGAACAAGGAACCTCTTTCTTTTTTAGGGAAAAACAAGGAACCTATTTGCATCGACGGAAATACTCCATCTGATCTAATTTATAATGCATCCACGCACATTAAGATTTAAAACCATCACTTTGACAAGTGGGGCGTTTTGGAGCTCGGCCTCCATGGAGGCCAAAATGTTTGAAAATTTTAAAATTCAAAATTTTCTGTTTCAAAAAAATCTGAAAAAAATTTGTATAGTGTAGACAAGGATGTGATATGTATTATTTCAAAAGAAAATTGAAAATTGAAACTTGGAATATGAATTTTGAAAATTGCAAATGGAGGCCTCCATGGAGCTCGTCCTCCAAAAGCAATTTTCGCACTTTAACCATAAATATAGCATACATTAATTACTCCAAAATATGTTAAATACCGAAATATGCAAACAACGAGTTAGAATGGCGTTTCACAGATGAAAGCAAGTTAAAAAAAGAGCCATGGAAATCAAACAAAAGTAGCTAATTAACTATAGCTTTGTCACTCTAAGTCCTTCTATTACCAGCTTACAACGCTTACGGCCGTTGGTTAGTCTTTGCCCTAGTTTGCCAAGTTTGCATATGTTTCGACAAGTTTTTAAAACTTCATCAAGTTTCAACCGCCGAAACTTAATACGAACGAATGCCAAAATCATCAAGTTTCAGAAACTAAAATTGAAAACTTGATGTGCCATCATGCGAAATCCATTGGTTTTGTGGATCACGAAGCAACCATGCGGCCAGGCATGGCTGGGCAGGTGCTTGCCCCCACATCTGAATGCCCCTTTGAATTTCTCTAGGCTTGTGCTTATTTATTTTCTAAATATTGTTGTGGATGACAGGCATACCATCATCACCAATTGAATCTTTATGGTTTTAGATTAGGATAAGTACACTTTTTTGAATAGTCTCATAATATGGGATTAGTGGGGAGCCGGAAAGTCACCAAGAGCCAAGGGGTGGTTACATAGCATGAGTGTGGTTGTTCTACATCCAGACACACTGCACCCATGATGAACAGTAAAAAAGCAAACAAAATTAAAAATTATGGAACTTTATGACTTATATTATGACCAAATGTTGTATGTGCTTACATAATTTGATGGCGAAATGACATCCGAGGAGCTCCATGCAGAAAATAACAAAACTGGTGCTCAAACTTTTGTGCACTATTGAGCACTTTTTTTTGTTTTGTTTATATGGAGCTCGTCGGCTGTTATCCAAATGTTGCAAGAGCCTACAAAATTTGGTCATAATCGAAGCCACGGCGTTTCAATTTATTTTTTATTTTTTATTTTTTACTAATCATCATGGGTGCAGTGTGTCTGGTGTAGCCACAACTTTCCCTACATAGCAACTGAAAAATAACATTGATTACATAGAATCAAATTAATGTATGTAGCCAGTTTGAAGGAGATGAAAAATATTCCAATGTTCACACCGATTGACTAGGTACTGTCATGCACTGTGAAATGATGTACTCTTGTTGTAAATCAAGACAAAAATAGACCATACAAAGTGTACTTACGCCAAGAAAGAAAGTGATACGTCAAGGTTTGTGTATTGTTGAGGCTCCTCTGGACAAAAATATACTTTGGAGGAAAACAAAGGACTCAGAGCTTAAGGGTAAATTTCGACTAATTCATAATTGCAGTATTGCACCAAGCCCAACAACAGTCACATGATAGGGCATTATCTCTAACCTCATGAAAAAGATTTGTTCCTTGGAAAGTTATAATGCATCATCTCTCATTCTCTTCTTTCTCTCTCTAAGCAAGTAAGGCATAATCTAAAAAAAATGTTGTGTTTTTTACTTGTGCATCATCAAACGCTTCTTCTCGAGTACTCAACTACTACTGGTATCGTTGGTATCACGGATATCTAACATGTAGTGCAGTTTAAATACTTGGAAACTTTATTTTGAATTTTGATTCCTGCTAGTACTTCTTAAAGGCAGTGATCTATTCAGTACCACACATATTTCTGGACTAAATAGTTTAGGAATCTATCATGAGAATTACTCCCTCCTTCTGAGTTCACAAAGCACCTAAGGAAAAAAAAGGGTCAAACACTAATGAAGCCATGCCAAACATTCCCCCTGATTAAACGTACACAAACCCTCCTCAAAATTTGGACCAAACTTTGACTGTGAATTTGAGTATTTGGCTAAGAAATTATGAGTAATATGGCACAGTTTACTACCTACCATTGGGTTCGTATTTGAAAGAGCAGTTGCAACAATGCTATAGGTATTTGCTAAAAGAAACAATGCTATAGGTACGACATATTTCAGTCGAACACCCATACGATTAGAGATGAGTCAGTTTGTGGGCCTTTGCATGTTGCATATATTTAGTATGGTCGAGCATGTATCGGACAAAATTGATGGTTGCGTTGCAGTTGTGAGTTGTTTAACAAATATATTTGAGCATGCCCTCCAAAATATATTTAGGCACTTAGGAAATTTATAAATGTATCATTTCAGTGTGTGGACATCTCTAGCTTGATTAAATAGATGAAAATTTAGCTCCGAATACTCGCATCACTCTATCGAGAACTTCTACTCCCTAAGTCCGGGTTTGTAACTCGGACACGGATTTTAGGTACTCAGTTTAAGTAACAAGCTTGTATACCATAAAATACATGTTTAGAAACTTCATTCCACAATGAATCTAAGAATAAACATGTAGACCACATGCATATTTTTACTCCGTATATACTTTCTACTACCTCTCTTTCAGTTTACAGGGCGTGCGTGTATCCCTAGGTCATCAATTTGACCAACCTAATACAAGTCATATATTACAAAAAATATACCAACATAAACTTTGGAGTTTCTACTTTCAAAAGATATAATTTTTGTGTTATATAGTTTATATTAGGGTGATAAAATTGACAACCTAGATATACGCGCAAGACTTGTAAACTAAAACGGAGGTAGTACTCTACTAACCCTATATAATGTATTTTCCCCAAGAAAATCCTATATAATGTAAATATTATGATACACCTGCAGCTGTTAAATGCTCACATCGGAAGTTGTTGCAAATCCTACAAAGGATTGCATTGGAAAAGAAAGGGGTGGTAGTAGCATGCATGTGAAGCTAGACTGACTACCTCAGCTATTGGCCAACAAGCTATCATGACACAGTTGGCGCGCAGCTGCGCGCTAGCTAGCTGCTAGACTCGTACTCATAGATGCGATGCCCAAGAGATCATTTGAGGCGGCCAAAGGATCCTGATTGACTGGCCTCACAGGCCAGGTCTTTTGTCGTGCATTGTTGAGCTTTAATTAATGCATGGTTGTGTACTTGTATAGACAATTAGACATGCACGTATGAACAGATCTATGCTCTCCATTAAGCAGGTGGTATATATGGAGGTATTTCATGTTCTTCCTGCTAGTATATGCAACCAAATCATACTGTACATAATACTCAAAAAAGGAGGAAGAACGATTGATGCTAGCCATCAATTGCTTGGATCAAGAAGCAAGCACCAGAAACAAATTAAGTATTAATCGACCCAGAAGTACCTATAAGAACATCGCAAGGAGATCCACAAAACCAACGAAGAACATACAAACGCATCAGATCTCCAAAGAGTGATCGAAACAAGCAGGGATAGATAAACCTGTGGTGTTTGAACGAATACACATGATAAATAGGGGACAGATCGATCGATAAGATCATATAATAAAGGACTGATGTAGCACATAACATAACGCGGCATGACATACTTTAGCAACCAGCAGCAGCTCACGTCTTGTCTTGCATAAGCAGGTAATAGTTCCTGTGAAAATAACACGGACGTCGATTCGGACCAAGTCGCTTGATTCCCCATGGCCATGGCGGCGTGGCGTACGAAGAAGAGGCAGCGCAGCTCTGGAGGAAGAAGGAGAGGAGGGAGGAGGAGGCTAGAAGGAGATCGGGTGCATCGATCTGATCTGATAATGGCTTCTTGACTCACATGAGCACTAGAATAACCCCAAAACCTAGATCATCATCATGCACCATATCTCTAGCTAACACCTCACCTCTGACCCCTTTTATCTTCTGTCTCCTCCGCCCCCCTCGTACACCTGCAGATTCTCTTTCCTCATGAACTATAGCTCCCCCGGCCTCTCCTTCTTGGAAGTAGGTGCCGGAGGAAAGAGGAGGAGGTGGTGGTGATGATGGCGAAGGGCCCAAGGTGCTCGAGGCAGCATGATTGCTTCTTGGAAGTTGGGGGAGGAGGAGGAGGAAAGGGAGGCGCTCCTAGCATCACATGGTGTGGAATGACTCTCTTGATTTCTTGGGCTTTTCATCTTCTTTCCAGGGGTCTCCCTCCCCCATGATGTGACGGTGATCTTAGTGGATGCTGGATATGGATGGTGGTGATGGGGTTTGGCTAGTCTAGAAGGTTTTATTTAGCGATAATCCTACGTCTACATAGAGTAACAGAGCTTTTACGGGAACATTTAAGACTAATTACCTCCCCCCTGAATTTCACACGGATGGCCCCCTCCTCCCTCCATAATCCAACCAGAAAATGCCACCTAACGCCAACCGTAAAACCTGTAAAAACCTATCCATGACTCTAGCATTACTCTTTATTTATTTATTTAGGGCATTTTAAAGGGAGACAAGATTATTTTCAGTACCCGGGTGCCCCTACATCCTCTATGAACAGTAAATTCAAAACAAATTTAAAAAAAATCAAAAAATATGAAACTTTGGGACATCAAACATGATCAAACTTTTGATGATCTTGCAAAGTTTTAGCTAAAAAATCCTAAAGTTTATGTACATTTTTGAGCGGTGATTTTTTTGTGAGGGCTCCACGAAGGTTATTTGTTGCTGAAAATTTGCAAGAACATCAAATCTGTGATCATCTTTGGTTCCTGGAAGTTTCAGATTTTTTCATTTTTTTTACGAATTTACTGTTCATGAGGGTGTAGGGGCACCGGGAGCTGTTACTTCTTTCTCTCTTTGAAGGCCTCGTGTTATCCAGGTCTTCCTCTTGTGCCCACTAAAAAGAAGTACACATATTTTTTGTAATACTTGCAAGGCAAATCGCTAAATTGTATTTGGATTACAACTTCTTTTCGAGAAGACCATGGTCACATGTGAAAAATGTAGAACCCTTATGAAAGTATCCTTACAAGAAAAACACAGGTTCTTCTGTATATATCAACGTCATCTTTCTTCTGTACTTGTCGGGAGCAAAGCTCGATTCCGCCTTTGGATCTCCATAGCACCTTCAGATCCAGGGTAATGTTGTTGACACAACAACCAAGAAGTCGCCTACCAGAGCCAGAAGAAGTCGAAGACGACGAATTGAGGATCAGATCGTCGTCTCAGTGAAGAAGGCAAGGCCTCTCTGGTTATGTCTAATCGTATCTAGGATGGTTGTCCAGCCCTCCTCCCGGGTCTTTGATTAGCCGCGACCGAGGAAGAAGTGGTTGGTATGACACTAACATCGTATGGTGTAAATATCATATGTGATTGTATCGAGTACTCAACAGTGCATGCTTGAGTAAGTACATCACAGACAATACACACACAACTACTAACACAAATCAAACTGATACCATATGGGATTATATCGAGTACTCAACAACGTACACTTGGATTCATCTACGAGGGGGTAAGCACATAAACAATAAATCAGAGAAGAGAGAGAGAGAGAGAGAGAGAGAGAGAGAGAGAGAGAGAGAGTATGCACACAACTTGCCAATGCTATCTTGCCGTGGATAAGAACGAGGCTAGCTCAACAACCAACCATGAGAATAAGGCAAAGAAACATTTAGTCTAACAATCTGGTTCATGTGTTGAGAGGCTGACATATTGGATCCAACAGGTTACAAAATTTGATCTCACTCATGTACACACATGGGTCTCCAATGACCGCGCCAAGTACACATGTACACACATGGGTCTGATCTCACTCCACTAGTGCAGAATCGGGCAATAGCACCGATTCGTAAGGCCCTTTAGTGCCGGTTTGGTAACCGGTGCTAAAGTGTAGGCACTAAAGCCCCCCCCCTTTAGTACCGGTTCAGCACGAACCGGTGCTAAAGGGCAACCACGTGGCACGAGCCAGCTTCGGGGGCAGGGAGCCCTTTAGTACCGGTTGGTGTCACCAACCGGTATTAAAAGGTTGGGGGTTTTTTGGGTTTATGATTTCTTTTTCATTTAATTTTGTATTTTCCATTTAATTATTTTTCATTTGCTGGTATTTTACGATACTACATATTGTACACGTTATATAAATAGAATTTCTAGTAGAACCGATCATTATATATATATATACAATTTCTCCTAATTGGTGCCTTCGGAGCCAGTGGCATTAGCCTAGCTAATTGGTGCCTTCGGAGCACGATAACAATTGGAAGTGGTTCATGGGGGTGGTAGCGGGTAATAGTATTCTCCTTTGGGATCTATGACCTGGTCGAGTAAAAATCCTGCTATTTCCTCTTGAATTGCTTCTATGCGGTCCTGTGCTAGGAGCTTGTCCCGCACCTCTTTGAACTGTTAAGAAGGAGATCAATATGCATGTGTATTAGTTGTGTGACTAGATATCGATAATGGTGTAAAAATTGTGAATAGTGTTCTGACAATCGATATCATACCCACTCCTATTTTTGAGATTTGCTCCTTTCGGACGCCATCATGCGAATGTTCTCGCAAACGTAGTATGCACATAGATCATTCCCCGGCGCCTGCTTCAGGGCCTTTACAAGAATGGAATTTGATCAGATGATAATTAATCAAGCATGATAATTAAAGAGATAGCAGCTAGCTAGTACTACTTAATTACTTATCTTGGGTCGAAACCATTTCAGATTTTGTTTCCATGGGCCTGGAGTGGCCCTGATAAACTTTGCCCAAGCCCTGCCCGCCGACAAAGAAAATGAATAAATGGGTTATTAAGTAGTTGTTATCAGAAAATGACGAACTAATTAAATAGGCCGAGATATATTTAATAATGATTGAAATTACCTGTTGACTATCCCCTTCACGATGGTGTAGTCACTTGCTTTCTTAAGTAGTGAGTCTAGTACTTCAACTGTTCCTTCATCAACCTTAATGATTAACAAGATCCAGTGAAATCTGCATGCACACACGTTTGCATGTCTTAATTAAGCGGGCATATGTAAGCAAAAACATGTAGCTAGCTAGTAGGGAAAAACAGAATTTGTAGTACAAGACAGTGTGACTCACTGGAAATTTTAAGGAAGTAGTATATCTTCATTGTATTTGAGTTCCTTGAAGAACTGTAGCATGCTTTCCTCTACACTTTTTTCGTGATATGGATCTATTTTCCATGTGTATTCATTAATGGTATTTGGGTCAACGAACCCAATGCCATAGCGTCCACCTTTTTTCATTTCATAAATATTTATCCTGCATAATATCACAGAAAAGAATACAGTGAGGATAATTACATGTAATGATTGATCAAAATGATCACTACAGCTAGCTTGAGACTTAAATTACAGAAAGAAATCACTTACAGACAATAGCAACTGACGATAGATTTGTCGAGTGCGTCTTGATTGTATAGCTGAAATAGTTCTGAATACTCAACGGTCACGGCTTTCTCATGGTAGTAATGATCCTTGTTGACATTCACCATGAGGGACTCTCGATTGGAAATCTTGGTAATGTCCATGTACCATTGATGCAATTCATACATTCTCGTTGGGAGCTTATGGACCTCCTCTGGCTCGACCAAAGGTTGGCCCCGGGCATATTTCCGTTTTATTTCCTCCTCTCTAGTCGGAGACATGGGCTCGATATCGAGAAGTTATCCAACAATGATCCCGATCGATTCAGCCTGCAATATGCTCCTCGGTTATTACCACATCGCCCACCCCGGGAACGTTAACAGTTTGCCCACAATAATATTGGGCGCGCCTACTCTCATGTGTTGTTGGCACAACAAGCGGGGGGATTTATTGCGCCGCCTGTTCTCCCAGCTGGGGAACGATTTTACCGCTCCTTTTGCCAGCTGATTTGCTCGAGCTCGAGCTCGCCTCTTTCTGTAGACGTGCTCGATTTAACTTCTTGATGTGGCGCTCATAGTCTGTGTCAACAGGCTTGGGAGCTGGTGCTCTAGCCATACGAATGAAGTGGTCAATCTTTTCCACAGGCACTTTCTCCCATGGCGGCGGTGGCGGTTTCGGTGCAAAATGGGCTTCCACCTTGGCCTTCGATATGGCTACGTTTTCCTCCTCGGACTTGTCGTAAGGCCTCTGCGGAAGAGGCGTGAGGCTTGGGCCATATTGAAATCGCTTGTCTCCGCCTGTACCTCCAGTACTACCTTGACTTGTACCGCTACACACCATAGCTGAGGCGGCTCTCTTCCATGATTGCTGAGGCGGCGAAGACGGCTGACGTGGCTGAGTTGGAGGAGGAGGAGTGGTCTGAAGCTGTGCCGGACTTGGAGGAGGAGTGGCCTGAAGTTGTGCCGGACTTGGAGGAGAGTGGCCTGATGCTTTGCCGGACTTGGAGGAGGAGGAGTGGCCTGAAGCCGTGCCGGACTTGGAGGAGGAGTGGCCTGACGCGTTGGTGGACTTGGAGGAGCGGGAGTCTGCTGACTCGGTGGCGGACTGCGACGAGGAGTCGGATGACACGGTGTCGGTGGCCTTCGAAAGATGATGCAATCCTTTCTCCATAGGATGATACGATGGTTGGCCTCTCCTAGTGTGTGCTCATCGTCACCTCCAGGAATGTCAAGCTCTAGCCCCGAATATTGGTCCACCACCTCATCAACCAAGACACGAGTATAGCCCGCTGCAATCGGGTTGCAATGGAAGGTTGCCTCGGGGGGATTTGTAAAAGGAAGGGCGTCCACCACCTTCATGGATATGTCCTTCATTTTGAAGTGTAGCTCGCAGTTAGTGTTTTTCATGATGTCATCCACTGGGTAGCTATCCAGCAATGCGTCGCCCGGGGCAGAACCCACGCTGCTTCTCGGCATGGATGGGACGGTGCTATCCAATGGTGGATCATCCGCTAGCTGCTGAGACCCCCTTTGCTGGCTAAGTGAGTCGGTCTGCTCCTGCTGCCGCTGGAATTTGACTGCCAAGTCCGCGTGCGCTGATTCTAGGCCTTGAAGGCGTTCATAGTCTAGCTTCCTCTGCTCCTCCTCCATCTTCCTCTTCTTCTCCTCCGCAATCTTCTTTCTCGCACGGGTTCTGTAGTCGGCATTCCAGTCCGAAAACCCCTCATACCACGGAATAGTGCCCATACCTCGTGTTCTTCCCAGGTGTTCAGGATTTCCCAGGGCACGCGTAAGCTCGTCGTTCTCTCTGTTGGGCTCGAACAACCCCGATCGAGCCTCTTCTATTGCAACAAGTAGCTTATCTTCGGCTCCATCCAGACATGCCTTCTTCGAAACTTTGCCTGTCTTCAGGTCCAACTCCCCCCATGCGCATAGAACCAAGTCCTGCACCTGGGGGGCCAGCTCAATGTTTCTAGAGTGACACCTGCATCTAGCATCTCTTTCTCAGACTTATCCCACTTAGGCATTCTCACCGCATATCCACCTGGCCCCAGCTTATGGAACTTATCCTTTTTTGCGGCATTGGCCTTGTTTATTCTCGACCGTTCCTTAGATAATTCCGAATCCTTGAATTTCACGAAATCGTCCCAATGAGCACTTTGGTTCTCTAGTGTTCCCTCGAATACTGGAGTCTTCCTTCCTCCGTTGACGTACTTGGCCCATTCACGAATCTTGTGATTCTTGAATGCAACCGCCATCTTCCTAAGAGCAGCGTCCTTGACTTTCTCCACATCTGCATCTGTGAAATGATCTGGTAGGGTGAAATGTTCCATGAGCGTTTCCCAAAGCAGAAGTTTTTGTCTGTCGTCGACAAAAGTAACTCCTGGATGTGGCTTTGCTGGCTCTCTCCATTCTTGAAGGGAGATCGGGAGTTGGTCCTTCACAAGAACTCCGCACTGACGAATGAACTTGTCCGCAATCTTCTTAGGCGCTAATGGTTCGCCATTAGGTTTGATGGCCTCGATATTATACTTTACGCCCTCCTTCAACTTTTTGTTCGGGCCTCGTTTCCTGTTGCCTGAAGATTTGCTTGATCCGGATGGCTGAAAGAAGAAAGATCGATTCGTTAATATATCTTCAAGTCATTTAAAACATGTGATGATCACCAGATGCCTGCTTATATAAATATATATACCTCGCCGGTCTTTGTTGTTTCAAGATCAACATTTTCTTCGTCATGTTCAAAGTTCATGACTTCATCAATTCGGTCATCGCGATCGAATATCATATCACCCTCCTCGGTGTTGTTTAGATATTCGGAGCCGTCATAATCTTCTTCATTCTGATCATCATCTGGCCCGCGAGGATTGCGTATGATATTGAACAGGGCCTCTTCTCCCTCTTTGCCGATATTGTCCGCCATAGGTTTTGTTTAACTAATCCAAAAGAAATATAGAACAATTTAGTATTCAAATTACATCATCTCAAATAATAGATATAATCTCGAATACATCGTCTCGAATAATAGATATAATCTCGAATACATCGTCTCGAATAATAGATATAATCTCGAATACATCATCTCGAATAATAGATATAATCTTGAATACATCGTCTCGAATAATATATAATATCGAATACATCGTCTCGAATATTATATATCGAATACATCACTGGCTAGGTAGCTAATAAAGATCGAATACTACAGAAGAATCTAGGACACTCGCGGTTCGTGCGGCGCGGGCGGTGGACACCCAAAGAGAAGGAACCCTCACAGGATCATAGCTGAAGTGAGATCCCTGAAGAAACTGTCAGGTATTGGAGAACCTGCCGCCCTCTAACGCAACCATGTAGCGATGGAGGTGCTCGTCCTCCTCCCTGACACGGTGACATACCACCTCCGGCGGGGTCGGCTCCCTCCGCACCGAAACTGGCCCACGCGAACGCCACCAAACAAGATCAGGGTCGACGACGGGACCCGGGGCCGGGTTCCTCATCAAGCGGCGCGCCCCTCTAGGCAGCACCTCCCAGTGCCAGCCCGGCGGGCCCAGTCCCGGACATGGGTCAGCCAGACGTCGTCGCGGACGGGTCGACGGCGAGGATGCGGACCGGGCATCGTCGAGAACAAATACTAGCTATATGCCCGCAAAAGGTAACATTTTTTTAATGATTGAATTTTGATAACTAAAATTTCTAACATTTCTATATAACTAACATTCCTATAACATTTCTAACAATGCTATATAACTAACATTTCTATAACTAAAAAACAGAAAAAAAATTATAACATTTCTATATATATAACTAACATTTGTATAACATTTCTATAACTAAAAAGAAAAAATTTCTAACTTTTTTATAACTATTTCTATAACTAAAAAACAGAAAAAATTCTAACAATTCTAACTTTTTTATAACTATTTCTATAACTAAAAAAGAGAAAATTTTCTAAGAATTCTAACATTTCTATAACATTTCTAACAATGCTATATAACTAACTATTTCTATAACTAAAAAAAGAAAAATTTCTAACATTTTTCTAACTATTTCTATAACTAAAAAACTAAAAAATGTATATGTGTGTGTGTGCTCACCGGTGAGGCGAGAGGCGACGGGGGGCGGCGAGGGGGACGGCGACGGGCGCGGCGACGACGGGGATGGCGATGACGGGGACAGGGACGGGGCGGCGACGACGGGGACAGGGACGTACGGGCCGGGGCGGCGACGACGGGGACGGGGCGGCGATGACGGGGACAGGGACGATGCGGGACGGGCCGGGACGGGGCGGCGGTGACGACTGGGACGACGGGGACAGGGACGACGGGGCGGCGACGACGGGGACGGGGCGGCGATGGGGGCGGCGACGAGGGATATGGAGACGAGGGTGGCGGGCGACAGGGCAGAGGAGAAGAAGCAGATGAGAAACTGGAATTTTTAAAATGTTAGTTATATAGGATGGACCTTTAGTACCGGTTGGAGCCACCAACCGGTACTAAAGGCCTGTTTTGGTCAGGCCAAGCGGCGGGAAGCGCACCCCCTTTAGTACCGGGTGGTGGCTTCAACCGGTACTAAAGGCCCCCCTTTAGTACCGGTTGGTGCCACCACTGGTACTAAAGGGGGTGCGCTGGCGCAGGTGCGGTGTGGCAAGTTTAGTCCCACCTCGCTAGCCGAGGGGCGTCCGCACTGGTTTATAACCCCCCGTGTGGTAGCTCTCTCGAGCTCCTCTTTAAAGCAGGCCTACTGGGCCTACATGTTCTGTGCTGCCCTGTGGGCCTACTGGGCCTTTGCGGGCCTGCATCCTGGCCCAACAACAGGTTGGGTTTGTAGTCGTATGCAGGCCACTCTGGCCCAGTAGGCGGGCTTTTTTATTTTTTTGCTTTATTTATTTTTGAGTTATTTTTTTGTGTATTTAGAGTTTCTTTGTGAATATTTTTGCTTTAGGTACAAAAAATTACAAACTTTCTGTTATTGCCCGTAGTTTTCAAATTTGAATAGTTTAAATTTTGAATTATTTGAAATTAGTGTGAATCACTAGTTTATGAATAACTTAACTTTAAAAATCAGTAAATGCATGAAAGAATATGTTTGCACATAAAATTTCTTCGCTATTCAAATGGCAAAACACATAACTACCCTAACTATTACAGAGATTCCCTCCTGGATGTGAAACACAGAAGAAAGTGATGATAGTGAAGCCGATCACATCCCAGATCTTTGGGTGTGAAACTTTTTCTTCGCGTATGTCCCTTTGCGTCGTAACCATGGAAAATCTTCATCATTTAACGGGATGCTCGGGTCAATATTCACTGTGAATGGAGCAATTTCATCAAACTTTTCATAATCTTCTGACATGTCTGTCTTGTCATCCACTCCCACGATGTTTCTCTTCCCAGAAAGAACTATGTGCCGCTTTGCCTCATCGTACGATGCATTCGCTTCCTTATCTTTTCTTTTTCTTGGCTTGGTAGACATGTCCTTCACATAGAAAACCTGTGCCACATCATTGTCTAGGACGAATGGTTCGTCTGCATACGCAAGATTGTTGAGATCCACTGTTGTCATTCCGTACTACGGGTCTTCCATTACCCCGCCTCGTGTCATATTGACCCATTTGCACCGAAACAAAGGGACCTTCAAACCACGTCGATAGTCAAGTTCTCATATGTCCTGTATATAACCATAATATGTTTCATTTCCATTCTTGGTTTCTGCATCAAAGCGGACACCACTATTTTGGTTGGTGCTCTTCTTATCTTGGGCGATCGTATAAATGTATTACCATTTATCTCGTACCCTTTGAAAGTCATTATATTCAAAGATGGTAACTGGGACAGCAAGTACAGGTCATCTTCAATAGAGGTGTCATGCATGGTACGTGTCTGCAATCAGTTGGCGAAACTCCTGGTTTGTTCACGTGTAATCCAGTCATCAGACCGCTCCGGGTGTTTGGAGCGTAGCAAATTCTTGTGTTCATCCATATACGGAGCCACCAAGGCGGAATTCTGTAGAACTGTATAGTGTGCTTCAGTGAGAGAATGTCCGTCCATACATATTATTTGTTCCCCTCCTAGCGTGCCTTTTCCATCCAGTCTGCCCTTATGCCGCGATTCAAGAACACCAATCGGCTTAAAGTCAGGAATAAAGTCAATACAAAACTCAATGACCTCATTTTCATGGCCCTTGGAGATGCTTCCTTCTGGCCTAGCACGGTTATGAACATATTTCTTTAAGACTCCCATGAACCTTTCAAAGGGGAACATATTGTGTAGAAATACAGGACCCAAAATGTTAATCTCTTCGCATAGGTGAACTAGGACGTGCGTCATGATGTTGAAGAAGGATGGTGGGAACACCAACTCGAAACTGACAAGACATTGCACCAAATCATTCTCTAACATTGGTATGATTTCTGGACCGATTACCTTCTGAGAGATTGCATTGAGAAATGCACATAGCTTCACAATGGATAATCGAACGTTTTTCGGTAGAAGCCCCCACAATGCAACCGGAAACAGTTGCGTCATAATCATGTGGCAGTCATGAGACTTCAGATTCTGGAACTTTTTCTCTGCTATGTTTATTATTCCCTTTATATTCGACGAGAAGCCAGACGGTACCTTAATACTGAGCAGGCATTCAAAGAAGATTTCCTTCTCTTCTTTGGTAAGAGCGTAGCTTGCATGACCCTGATGTATGCCGTCTTTTCCGTGCATACGTTGCTGGTCCTCCCATGCCTCAGGTGTATCTTTTGTCTTCCCATACACGCCCAAAAAGCCAAGCAGGGTCACACAAAGATTCTTCATCACGTGCATCACGTCGATTGCGGAGCGGACCTCTAGGTCTTTCCAATAGGGCAGGTCCCAAAATATAGATTTCTTCTTCCACATGGGTGCACGTCCATCAGCGTCATTCGGAACAGGTTGTCCACCAGGACCCTTTCCAAAAACCACCTTCAAATCCTTGACCATATCATGTACATCAACACCAGTACGGTGGCGAGACTTCGTCTGGTGATCCGCCTCACCTTTGAAATGCTTGCCTTTCTTTCTTACGGGATGCCTGCTCGGAAGAAATTGACGATGTCCCAGGTACACATTCTTCTTACAATTAGCCAAATATATACTGTCGGTATCGTCCAAACAGTGTGTGCATGCGCGGTATCCCTTGTTTGTCTGTCCTGAAAGGTTACTGAGAGCAGGCCAATCATTGATGGTCACGAACAGCAACGCCTTTAGGTCAAATTCTTCCCCCATGTGCTCATCCCACGCACGTATACCTGTTCCATTCCACAGTTGTAAGAGTTCTTCAACTAATGGCCTTAGGTACACATCAATGTCGTTGCCGAGTTGCTTAGGGGCCTTGGATGAACACTAGCATCATAATGAACTTCCGCTTCATGCACAACCAAGGAGGAAGGTTATACAAATATAGAGTCACAGGCCAGGTGCTATGGTTGCTGCTCTGCTCCCTAAAAGGATTAATGCCATCTGCGCTTAGACCAAACCATACGTTCCTTGCGTCATCTGCAAACTCCTTCCCGTACTTTCTTTCGATTTTTCTCCACTGCGACCCATCAGCGGGTACTCTCAACTTTCCGTCTTTCTTACGGTCTTCTCTGTGCCATCGCATCGCCTTGGCATGCTCTTTGTTTTGGAACAAACGTTTCAACCGTGGTATTATAGGAGCATACCACATCACCTTGGCAGGAATCTTCTTCCTGGGGCGCTCGCCCTCGACATCACCAGGGTCATCGCGGCTGATCTTATAGCGCAATGCACCGCATACCGGGCAAGCGTTCAAATCCTCGTACTCATCGCAGTAGAGGATGCAATCATTAGGGCATGCATGTATCTTCTGCACCTCTAACCCTAGAGGGCAGACAACCTTCTTTGCTTCGTACGTACTCTCGGGCAATTCGTTGTCCTTTGGAAGCATATCCTTTATCATTACCAGCAACTTTCCAAATCCCTTGTCAGATACACCATTCTCTGCCTTCCATTGCAGCAATTCCAGTGTGGTGCCCAGCTTTTTCTTGTCACCTACGCAATTCGGGTACAACAATTTTTTGTGATCCTCTAACATGCGCTGCAACTTCTTCTTCTCCAAATCACTTGCGCAGTTTCTCTTTGCATCGGCAATGGCCCGACCTAGATGATCAACGGGCTCATCCGATGCATCTTCTTCAGCTTCTTCCCGCATTGTCGGCTCAGCTTCTTCCCGCATTACCGGCTCAGCTTCTTCCCTCATTGTTGTATTATCGTATTCAGGGAACCCATGGCCAGGATAGCTGTCGTCGTCCTCTTCTTCTTCATTGTCTTCCATCATAACCCCTCTTTCTTCATGCTAGGTCCAAACATTATAATGGGGCATGAAACCGGACTCAAACAGGTGGACGTGAATGGTTCTTGACGTAGATTAATTGTGACCATTCTTACAGCCAGCACATGGACAAGGCATAAAACCATCCGCTCGCTTGTTTGCCTCAGCCGAAAGCAGAAAAGTACGCACGCCATTAATGAACTCGGGAGAGCATCGGTCATCGTACATCCATTGCCGGCTCATCTTCAATACACAGCACCGAAAACATCAAATTAATACAATACATAAAGTTCATACATAAAGATCATACAACACTTAAATGCAACAAACAAATAACTCTCTAGCTAAAGAATTTAAATGCAACAACAAATGCGATCGCAACTAAGGTAACAATTGATCCAACAGCATAATGATACCAAGCCTCACTATGAATGGCATATTTTCTAATCTTTCTAATCTTCAAGCGCATTTTCTCCATCTTAATCTTGTGATTATCGACGACATCGGCAACATGCAACTCCAATTCCATCTTCTCCCCCTCAATTCTTTTCAATTTTTCCTTCAAGTCCTCGTTTTCTCTTTCAACTAAATTTAACCTCTCGACAATAGGGTCGGTTGGAATTTCTGGTTCAACTACCTCCTACATACAAATATCTATGTCAACTTGATGGGCATAATTTGTCATAAACACGAAATGCAATGAGTAGTTTTAAAAGAGAATATACCACATCCGAATCATAACCTGGACGAGGGCCGACGGGGATGGATATCAAAACCATGACATTATGTATAACAAACAATATATGGGTAAGATAATTATACGAGTAACTATATATCTAAATCACACAAACATCAATTTTTTATATAAAACTTCATGAACAAGAGGCTCACCACAAGGTGGTGCCGGCGACGGGACGTTGCGAGCGATCGACGGTGGTTACGACGGAGATTTAGAAGGTACTAAGTAAACCACACCTACATATGCAAACTAAGTGTTATTTTTGACCTCAAATTGCATATAAATCAAATACTAGCACATATATAATTCCTCCCAAATTACTAAACTCAAAAATCAATCACTATATAAAGCATTGCACGAGCTAATCTAGCAATGAGAGATGAAAGGAAAAAGTTGCTAACCTTTGTGATCATTTGAATGGATGGGGGCCTTCAAATCTTGACAAATTTTGGGCAAAATGTGTGATGAGCTTAAGAGGAAGAGGGAAAAGAATAGAGAGGAGAGGGGAAAGGGGAAGAACAGAGCGAGCTCGGGTGGACGAAGGGTCTATGTAGGACGACCTTTAATATCGGTTCGTGATACGACCCGGTACTAAAGGTGCTGGAGGGGCCCCGGACTGACAACATCCTGCCACCACTCACTTTAGTACCGGTTCGTGGCACGAACCGGTGCTAAAGGTTCGCCACGAACCGGTACTAATGAGAGCGGCCGGCTAGCCGTTGAAATCGACACTAATGCACACATTAATGCCGGCTCAAATTCAAACCGGCACTAATGTGCTTCACGTTTGACCCTTTTTCTACTAGTGCTCATGTATACATCATTTGGTTCATGCACTGAGGGCCTAACAGATGGGACCCAGGAGGTTACCAAGACTGGTCGCAGTCATGTACATACGAGTCTCCAACAACCGTGCTAAGTACACATCATTTGGCTCATGTACTGACAGGCCGACATCGGAGACCCGGTTGTTACAAGTTTAGTCCCACTCGCGTGCATAAGAGCCTCCAACAACCGTGCCAAGATATGTATTTAATATGTAGGGATTCAAGAAAGGGAGTTATTGGCTTTCAAAGATCGAAAACACATGGAATCACTCAACACTTCTTTCTTCTTTTCGTGTCTTGAATCTCTGTTACCCAATGGCGAAGATTAATGGAGTGGAGTGAAGTGGGATAGAGTGGTGTGGAGTGGCTTGCAAGAGTAGAATGACTTGTGATGGTAGGAGATGGTTGCAACTAGAGCGTGCATGGGAGGATATTTATAGAAAATCCATTCCGACAATGAAAAGATACACAGGCTTTGTTATTCGAGAAAAATACAGAGAGTTCAAACTTGGCCATTACTAATAAAATAAAATAAACTAGGTTCAGAAGCACTGGTGGTAAACCAGGGAAACTATTGAAATGGTTCAAATACATTTGAACAGTTAGGATAACATTCATGAACCAGATGAAATACAATAGTCAGAAATACCGATAGGTGGTTGAGTGGTGGTTCGAAACGAAAAAATGTAACACATTTTCTGTGAAGATAAAACGGCTTGAAAGTATCGGATAAAACCAGTTGCTAGGTAGTACCATAGTAAACAAACCGTTCTCAAAATGAGAATTTGTAGAAAAGAGTAAGTCACAGCTTGAAAGTACTAGTAGAAAAGAAGCGGATGTACCGAGCTTATGTTGTGACCAACATAGAAGCAAACCGAGACAGCTCGGAAGTGCCGATGAAAAATAGTGTGCTCGAAAGTGTCCGAGCAAACAGAAAATATTTCAAAGTGGATTGGTTCGGCAGTTCTAGATCAAAAGAAGCGGTGGTTTCGAGTTGTTCAAGCTGGATTTGTTCTCCACATCCTCTAATTTTTGTTGGAGTGCAGTCCAAAACATTTTTGGAGAAAATCGTTTTGGAGAATCCACTGGAGTTGCTATTATGCTTGTTGCCACTAGTTGATCCCACCTCGCAGGGAGAGCTTAACGCAGGACTAGCACTGGATGATCAAATCAAACACGCTGGCACACATTACACGTCACCGATGACTGGTCTGCCCATCTTTCTTCCCAGGTAGTACTAGTTTTTCCTTGCGGCCTGGCCGTGCACCTGGCAGTGTTGTCCGTAGGTGCATGAATTCATATCCAGCATCTTTTGGGGGCGATGCGGAATCGTAGACAAAAGGCACAGACTGACTGAAATGTCAAAAAGAGCCTGTCAAGCTCGGCTTGCATGGCCCTACGCCGATCACTGATGTTGAAAGATCCTCAAAGATCCTTGATTTTACGTTGCCATACCCGTGAGCTTGCGACGCTCCAACATGCATGAGCGGCGAGGTCTCCTCCAAGCACCGGACCGGTCGAATCGAATTAGGTCAAGCAAGAACTGCATCGGATTGATTCGGTGGAGATGCTTCGTGTACTAATTTTGGGTAGTATTTGGTGGCAGGGCATCGGACCGATGTTCCCTGATGCGAAAACAATCGATCATGGTCCCGTCACCTGTAAACTCGGGGTGTCCCGGCAGCGCTCCTTCATTTTACCATGCATGCATGTGGCCTCTCTGATGAGCGTACGTGCTATACCCATGACCCATCTGAAAGGCATCGCCTAAGATACATAGTGGGAGTAACCCAGCCTCCTTGAACTTTAGCGATTCGGGGCCGTCGGATCTGGCCCTTGATGCGTTCTCGTCCATCCGATCATACCCCAGAAGGATTCCGTTCGTCGGATCAAACTGTAAAACTGTAGATCGAAACAGTATTCACCGCGTGTCCACCGTGTGTAGTTTTGATCGCCCCCCGAGGGCATTCTTGGAATTTCGCTCTGAGGTAAAAGCCCTGCCGTCTCCTTCTCCTGTCGCAAACCTAGCCGCCGCATTGTTCCCCTCCAGCTCTCTCTCCCTCTCTCGACACTGCCCATCGTAGCACGCCGCCTACAGCCGCCGCCGCCGCCTACAGCCGCCGCCGCCGCCGTGCTCCTATCCACTTCTCCCCTTTCATCTCCTGTCGCCGAGATCGTTGCCGCCGCGCTGCTCTCCCGTTGAGCTCGCCCCTCGCCGTTGCTGGGAGGAGACGGTTGACCGTCTGATGGTATCGACGCCGACGAGTTCGGTGGGCACCGGGTCCTTCTACACCGTCACCGGCGCCGCCTTCTCGTGAGATCCCCACCATGGTGAGCTCCCCCACCCACCCCTTCCCACCCCGCCCTTCCCCCCTACTCGCCCCTTTGCTTCGCACGGTTTCGGCCCCTCTGACCGCGGATTTCCGATCTAAGCTACTGTTAGCGCACGCGTGACGATGGTACTCTGTGGTGATGTAGGATCTGTGGTGATGTAGAAGGGCAGCAGGGCAGCAGCCTCAACGCCACAGGTCTTCCTCCTCTCCCCTTCTCTGCTTCATGTTCTATTACGTCAAACTTGAGCATGTAGGTACTATTTAGATGTGCACTAGTGCAGAACCGGGCAATAGCACCGGTTCGTAAGGGCCTTTAGTGCCGGTTCGATAACCGACACTAAATTATAGGCACTAAAGCCCCCCCCCTTTAGTACCGGTTCGGCACGAACCGGTGCTAAAGGGCAACCACATGGCACGAGCCAGCTCCGTGGGCGCGTAGGACATTAGTACCGGTTGGTAACACCAACCGGTACTAAATGTTTTGGTGTGTTTTGGTTTTATTTTTTATTTTTACTTTAATTTTGTGTTTTCAATTTAATTTAGTGATTGTTTTACATTATAATGAGTTGTTAAATCATTAGGTGATTAGTTTGACTGGATGCATGTGGATCCTAGCTAAGTCATCAAGTATATGTCATATCCATATTATATATATTTGATCACCTACTTAAGTGATCGAGGTAATATGGATATGGCATATACTTGATCACTTAGCTAGAATCCATCCAGTTGAAACTAATATGCAATTTCTTTCATAAATGATATAATAACTCATCATCATCATATTAATTAATATAAAACTCTTGCATCATATATATCATCACCAACGGTTTTCATAGCAAAGATATCATCGAGTTCAACATGGTAATGATATTATAAGCGTTTATAACACCACAAAAGCAAATCACTCTTTGAGATTAAGTTCAGGACGAAGAACACGGACATGAGAGGACAAGTACTAAGAGCATGAACTAGCTAATTAATCACTCCTGCTGCTCTCTTTCTCAGATAAAATAGTATAGAACATGTATAGCTTTGCTGATTCATCATATTGGAGCATGCAGATGAACCTGTCTCCTAATCGTGGGTTGCGCTTCTGATTGCTGCCCCCTAGTACTTCTCTGTGATCGTTCACAATTTCGCTCCAGTCTTTTACTATTAAGCATTCCTTGCTATTAGAAATCCTGAATGCACTAAAGTGCATTGTAGGATATCTTGCCCGTAAGCTAACAATATTCATGGTACCTTTAGTCTCGATCCAATCAGGCACAACATTCATCGGGAGTCCCTGTTAAAGAACATCGTATAGTAACATACTTAGCAATGAAGTTTAGCTTAAAAAATAATGTATGCAAAAGATGCACTGAGGAGAAATAGTAGAAATCTTACCATCTTTCCTAAATATATGTGACCGTAGTTCAGTATGAACACTATTGGTCGCACGTTTTGAGTACTAACATTTCTAAGTGCAGGAAAGAAAATTGTCTTGACAGCATCAAGATACTCAAGCCATGGAACATAATGACTTGTCTCCTCGCAGTTTAGTTCAGCCCCGGGACAGTGGACGGTCATGTCTACCAAGCGCCGGACATGTTTGCTTGATTGGAAGTAAGCTGTCAATATAAATTGAGATCTATTAATTATTCAACGGGTTCAAATAATCTCATATCGAAGACATAAATATGGTTGAGAAACTCACATAATGGTAGAACTGGAGGCGTCTGCACATCGACCTAGATCTCTCTATTACCTTCAATATCATCTTCCGGACGAATATCAAAGGTGATAACCATATCAGGCTCAAATGCATAAGCCTTGCATAGTGCTTGCCAAGTTTTGCATTCAAAATAGGTGTATGTGTCTGCATTGTATAATTTGACGTTGAAGATATAACCATGCTCGGTCTTCAAGTAAACTCTTTTTACCTCCATAGTTTCGTTAGGACTGAAACCTATCTTATCCAATACAAAAATTCTTGCATGGCAGGGGATACGCTAGTAGAATAGTGAAAAATTAAAATTAAAGGTGAAGCAAATGAAGCATAAGTCATGCTTAATTACGAAAAAAGACTTGTCGTTGTGACTTACTGTATCCACTTCGAAGTTCTCATCCAGCTTGATACTGAAGCGTCTATCATCAACTAGAAAATTTCTGCCGCACAGGCCGCCTGGTCTTCGCAGTATTTGCACATAATGAAATCGTGTTCGTCGTCAGACGACATTCCTATGTTCATAGGTGAAACATTAAACACTTATTAGTTCTATTAATTCAACTAATTCTGTTAATTCAACTAGTTCAACTAATTAATTGAACTAATTCAACTAAGCACTTACGAAGAATATACCTAATTAATTGAACTAATTCAACTAACTAGTTCAACTAATTAATTCAACTAAACTAGTTCTATTAATTTTCTTACTAAAAATAAGGTAGCTAGTTCTATATAATAAAATGCTAATTAGATAATGAAATCTCATATAACTAAATTAAATATATATCTAACATATAATTTGTATCTAATATCTAACATATATGTTCATATATAGGTGAAACATTAAACACTTACTAGTTCTATTAATTCAACTAAATAAAGTAGTTCTATTAATTCAACTAAGCATTTACTAAAAATAAAGTAGTTCTATTAATTTCTTACTAAAATAAAGTATGTAGTTCTATATAGTAATATTTTGATTAGATCATCAAATCTCATATACCTAAATTTTCTTACTAAAAATAAACTTGTTCTATTAATTTTCATACTAAAAATAAACTAGTTATATTAATTCAACTAGTTCAAATCTCATATATATACCTAATTAATATCTAGCTATACTAATTCAACTAGTTCAACTTGTTCTAATTCATGTAAAATATATTTGACATTAATATTTAACATCTTTCCATATAATTCATCTAACATTAACATTCTGACATTATTATCTACGTAATTTATCTAACATTAATCTAAACAACAGAAAATAGAAAATAAGTACAAACAATGTGTGTGTGTGTATGTGTGTGTATGTGTGTGTGTCTCTCTCTGTGTGTGTGTGTGTGTGTACGACCGGGGGGCGGCGGCGTACGGGCGACGGTGGGGGACGACGGGTACGGGCGCGGCGGGCGAGAGGCGGCGGCGACGTACGGGCGCGGCGGGGGCGACGGGCCGGTCGGTGACGGCGACGACGGGTGGCGGGCGCGACGGCGGTGACGGCGACGACGGGTGGCGTGGGCGACGGCGGTGACGGCGACGACGGGCGGCGGGGGCGGCGAGGGCGGCGCGCGATGGGGCGACGGGCGCGGCGAAGAAGTCGGATTGAGAAGAACAACTGGTGGTCGATGAAACTGATTTTTTCGTAGGTTCCATATACATAGGAGGGGTCTTTAGTGCCGGTTGGAGCCACCAACCGGTACTAAAAGCCAATTTTCGCCAGGCCAAGGGGCGGGAAACGGCCCCTTTAGTACCGGTTCGTGCCACCAACCGGTACTAAAGGTTGTGCACTGCCACCGGCGTTGCACAATGTTTAGTCCCACCTCGCCGAGCGAAGGGCAGTCGCACTGGTTTATAAACCCAGCAGCGGCTGCTCCTTCGAGCTTCTCTATATAGCAGGCTTCCGGGCCTAATTAACTAGGGTGTGCTGCCCTGTGAGCCTGCTGGCCCTTCTGGGCCTGCATTTGCACACCCTAGGTCTGGCAGGCCCACTGGGCAGCGCGCCAACAAATTTTTTATATAGTTTTTTTCTTTTCTGCATTATTTATTTTCTTCTATTTGTTTTTGAGTAGTTTTTATATAGTTTTTTTCTTTTCTGCATTATTTATTTTCTTCTATTTATTTTTGAGTAATTTTTTTGTATATTTTTTATTTTCTGCATTATTTCTTTTCTTCTATTTCCAGTTTGTACACGAAGTGCGTCCAGTTTTTGCCATGACCCTCTCTACTCTTTCGCACATGCTATGCGAGTGAAATGATGATACCATGCCAAGTTTCAACATTTTCAGGATTCATTTTGTAGTGATTTTCAATTTCACGGTCATTTAGCTCTCTAAACAATTATGTAAATGATCAAAAAACAACAAATGATGTTAGAACATGTTGGAAATTGATGACGTCGCTTTGAATGCTGCATACTGAACACAAAAGAAGTCCGGAGTTCAAATAAGTTTAAAAAACATTGAAGTGGCCGTGTAACAGATGAGTTCTCGTCCGAAACCCTGATACTCCGAAAGAGTTTGTCCAGTTTGTACACGAAGTGCGTCCAGTTTTTGCCGTGACCCTATCTACTCTTTCGCGCATGCTATGCGGGTGATATGATGATACCATGCCAAGTTTCAACATTTTCAGGATTCATTTTGTAGTGATTTTCAATTTCACGGTCATTTAGCTCTCTAAACAATTAGGTAAATGATCGAAAAACAACAAATGATATTAGAACATGTTGGAAATTGATGACGTCGCTTTGAATGCTGCATACTGAACACAAAAGAAGTCTGGAGTTCAAATAAGTTTAAAAAACATTGAAGTGGCCGTGTAACAAATGAGTTCTCGTCCGAAACCCTGATACTCCGAAAGAGTTTGTCCAGTTTGTACATGAAGTGCGTCCAGTTTTTGCCGTGACCCTCTCTACTTTTTCGCGCATGCTATGCGGGTGATATGATGATACCATGCCAAGTTTCAACATTTTCAGGATTCATTTTGTAGTGATTTTCAATTTCACGGTCATTTAGCTCTCTCTAAACAATTAGGTAAATGACTGAAAAACAACAAATGATGTCAGAACAGGTTGGAAATTGATGACGTCGCTTTGAATGCTGCATACTGAACACAAAAGAAGTCCGGAGTTCAAATAAGTTTAAAAAACATTGAAGTGGCCGTGTAACAGATGAGTTCTCGTCCGAAACCCTGATACTCCGAAAGATTTTGTCCAGTTTGTACACGAAGTGCGTCCAGTTTTTGCCGTGACCCTCTCTACTCTTTCGCGCATGCTATGTGATGTCTACTACGCAACCTTCTTCTTGTAGACGTTGTTGGGCCTGCAAGTGCACAGGTTTGTAGGACAGTAGCAAATTTCCCTCAAATGGATGACCTAAGGTTTATCAATCCGTAGGAGGCGTAGGATGAAGATGGTCTCTCTCAAGCAACCCTGCAACCAAATAACAAAGAGTTTCTTGTGTCCCCAACACACCCAATACAATGGTAAATTGTATAGGTGCACTAGTTCGGCGAAGAGATGGTGATACAAGTGCAAAATAGATGGTAGATAAAGGTATTTGTAATCTGAAATAATAAAAACAGCAAGGTAGCAAGTGGTAAAAGTGAGCGTAAATGGTATTGCAATGTGTGGAAACAAGGCCTAGGGTTCATACTTTCACTAGTGCAAGTTCTCTCAACAATAATAACATAGATAGATCATATAACGAGCCCTCAACATGCAACAAAGAGTCACTCCGAAGCCACTAATAGCAGAGAACAAACGTAGAGATTATGGTAGGGTACAAAACCACCTCAAAGTTATTCTTTCAAATCAATCCGTTGGCTATTCCTATAAGTGTCACAAACAACCCTAGAGTTTTTACTAGAATAACACCTTAAGATACAAATCAACCAAAACCCTAATGTCATCTAGATACTCCATTGTCACCTCAAGTATCCGTGGGCATGATTATACGATATGCATCACACAATCTCAGATTTGTCCAACCAACATAAAAGTACTTCAAATAGTGCCCCAAAGTTTCTACCGGAGAATCAAGAACGTGTGCCAATCCCTATGCATAGGTTCATGGGTGGAACCCGCAAGTTGGTCGCCAAAACATACATCAAGTGGCACGTGATATCCCATTGTCACCACAGATAAGCACGGCAAGACATACATCAAGTGTTCATAAAAGATTCAATCCGATAAGATAACTTCAAAGGGGAAACTCAATTCATCACAAGAGAGTAGAGGGGGAGAAGAAACATAAGATCCAACTACAATAGCAAAGCTCGGGATACATCAAGATCGTGCCATAGAGGAACACGAGAGAGAGAGATCAAACACATAGCTACTGGTACATACCCTCAGCCCCGAGGGAAAACTACTCCCTCCTCGTCATGGAGAGCGCCGGGATGATGAAGATGGCCACCGGTGATGGATCCCCCCTCCGGCAAGGTATCGGAAAGGGGTCCCGATTGGTTTTTCGTGGTTCTGGAGGCTTGCGACGGCGGAACTCCCGATCTATCTTCTGTTCTGGAAGTTTTAGGGTACGTAGGTATATACGGGTGGAGGGAGAACGTCGGTGGAGCTACGGGGGCCCCACGAGGCAGGGGGCGCGCCCAGGGGGGAGGGCGCGCCCCCACCCTCGTGAGCACCTCCCGTATCTTCTGACGTGGGGTCCAAGTCCATCAGGTGGGTTTCCTTCCAAAAATAACTTCTCCAGTTGATTTCGTTCTGTTTTGACTCCGTCTGATATTCCTTTTCCTCGAAACACTGAAATAGGCATAAAACAGCAAATCTGGGTTGGGCCTCCGGTTAATAGGTTAGTCCCAAAAGTAATATAAAAGTGGATAATAAAGCCCAATATTGCCTAAAACAGTAGATAAAGTAGCATGGAGCAATCAAAAATTATAGATACGTTGGAGACGTATCAAGCATCCCCAAGCTTAATTCCTGCTCGTCCTCGAGTAGGTAAATGATAAAAAGAGAATTTTTGATGTGGAGTGATACTTTGGCATAATTTCAATGTAAATCTTCTTAATCATGGTATGAATATTCAGATCCGAAAGGTTCAAGACAAAAGTTCATATTGACATAAAAATGATAATACTTCAAGCATACTAATCAAACAATTATGTCATCTCAAAATAACATGGCCAAAGGAAGTTCATCCCTACAAAATCATATAGTTAGGCTATGCTTCATTTTCGTCACACAAAGATGTTCCCAACTTCTATACCCCCGATGACAAGCCAAGAAATTGTTTCATACTCAAATAATCTCAAACTTTTTCAACCTTCACGCAATACATGAGCGCGAGCCATGGACATACACTATGGGTGGTATAGAATATGATGATGGGGATTGTGTGGACAAGACAAAAAAGGAGAAAGTCTCACATCAACGAGGCTAATCAATGAGCTATGGAGATTACCATCAATTGATGTTAATGCAAGGAGTAGGAATTGCCATGCAACAAATGCACTAGAGCTAAGACTGCTCAACAAAAGAAAACTAGTGGGTGTGCATCCAACTTGCTTGCTCATGAAGACCTAGGGCATTTTGAGGAAGCCCATCGTTAGAATATACAAGCCAAGTTCTATAATGAAAAATTCCCACTAGTATGAACAAGACAACTTATGAGACTCACTATATAAAAATCATGGTGCTACTTTGAAGCACAATATATGAGACTCACTACATGAAAAACAAGGTGCTACTTTGAAGCACAAGTTTGGAAAAAGAGATAGTAGCATTGCCCTTTTTATTTTCTCCTTCTTTTTTGGGCCTTTCTTTTTTTTCTTTTTGGCCTTTCTCTCTTTTTTTTGATTGGGCAATGCTCTAATAATGATGATCATCACACTTCTATTGATTACAACATAATGATTACAACTCGATACTAGAACAAGATATGACTCTATATGAATGCCTCCGGCGGTGTACCGGGATGGTGCAATGAATCAAGAGTGACATGAATGAAAAATAATGCATGGTGGCTTTGCCACAAATACGATGTCAACTACAAGATCATGCAATGGCAATATGACAAAAGTAAAGCATGTCATGATGATGATGATGGAAGTTGCATGGCAATATATCTCGGAATGGCTATGGAAATGCCATGATAGGTAGGTATGGTGGCTGTTTTGAGGAAGATATAGGGAGGTTTATGTGTGAAAGAGCGTATCATATCACGGGGTTTGGATGCACCGGCGAAGTTTGCACCAACTCTCAATGTGAGAAAGGGCAATGCACGGTACCGAAGAGGCTAGCAAATGGCGGAAAGGTAAAAGTGCGTATAATCCATGGACTCAACATTAGTCAAAAGAACTCATATACTTATTGCAAAAATTTAGAAGTCATCAAAAATCAAGTACTACGCGCATGCTCCTAGGGGGATAGATTGGTAGGAAAAGACCATCGCTCGTCCCCGACCGCCACTCATAAGGATGCACAAGCCAGGTACACTTCATGCTTCAAATTTGTTACACAACTTTAACCATACGTGCATGCTATGGGACTTGCTAACTTCAACACAAGTATTTCTCAAATTCACAACTACTCAACTAGCACGACTATGATATTATCACCTCCATATCTCAAAACAATTATCAAGCATCAAACTTATCTTAGTATTCAACCCACTAAAAAGAAAGTTTCACATATCTTGAATACCAAGTATATTGACATTAAGCAAATTACCATGCTATTAACGACTCTAAAAATAATCTAAGTGAAGCATGAGAGATCAAGTTTCTTTAAAACAAACCACCACCGTGCTCTAAAAGATCTAAGTGAAGCACTAGAGCAAAAATTATCACGCTCAAAAAGATATAAGTGAAGCACATAGAGTATTCTAACAAATTTCAATTCATACATGGCTCTCTCAAAAGGTGTGTACAGCAAGGATGATTGTGGTAGACTAACAAGCAAAGACACAAATAATACAAGACGCTCCAAGCAAAACACATATCATGTGGTAAATAAAAATATAGCTCCAAGTAAATTACCGATGGAAGTGGACAAAAGAGGGGATGCCTTCCGGGGCATCCCCAAGCTTTGACTTTTTGGTGTCCTTGTATTATCTTGGGGGTGCCATGGGCATCCCCAAGCTTAGTCTCTTGCCACTCCTTGTTCCATAATCCATCAAAAGAATTCACCCAAAACTTGAAAACTTCACAACACAAAACTCAATAGAAATCTCGTGAGCTCCGTTAGAGAAAGAAAACAAAAGACTACTTTAAGGTACTGTAGTGAACTTGTTCTTTATTTGTATTGGTGTTAAACCTACTGTATTCCAACTTCTCTATGGTTTATAAACTATTTTACTAGCCATAGATTCATCAAAATAAGCAAACAACACACGCAAAACAGAATCTGTCAAAACAGAACAGTCTGTAGTAATCTGTTACTAACACAAACTTCTGGAACCCAAAAAATTCTACCAAAATTAGACGACCTGGGCAATTTGTTTATTGATCAGCAGCAATTGGAATCACTATTTTGTCTCTAAACAATTAGGTAAATGACCGAAAAACAACAAATGATGTCAGAACATGTTGGAAATTGATGACGTCGCTTTGAATGCTGCATACTGAACACAAAAGAAGTCCGGAGTTCAAATAAGTTATTAAAAATAAAAAAGAGGTGCAATCCTGGTTAATTTGCTTCAAGCCTTTTGGAATAGTGTAGACTGCACTGCACATAGCTTAGTGCAATCTATGCTATTCCGCAAGGCTTGAAGCTAATCAACATGAAGGTGAGCATTGCAACTCTTCGTCATTGTCTGTGAACTCACGGCTTATGAACCACTCACACTGCCTCTCTCTTGGAGAGGTGGGACTAAAAATCAGTTTACTAAGAAACTCTAGTACCGTTTCATGGCATGAACCGGTACTAAAGGTCTTCGTGGGGGCCCCAGCCTGACCATAGCCTGACACAGCCTCACTAGTACCGGTTCTTGGCATGAACCGGTACTAAAGGTTGCCCATGAACCGGTACTAATGATGCCCGCCCGCCTAGCCGTTAGAACCGACACTAATGGTCACATTAGTGCCGGCTCAAATTCAAACCGACACTAATGTGCTTCACATTTGACCCTTTTTCTACTAGTGGTGTAAATCTAGATTTATGTGGTAGAAATATGTTCTGAGAAGCTGCTCAGAGAATTTGCTTCATATACATACTAACCCTCTCCTAAATGATAAGTAGATGAGGCAGGTGACTTATCTCTGTTATTTTCCAGACCAATAGTATTTTAGTCAGCTTCAGGGTATGTTGAATATGAGAGTTAATGAAGATGATCGTTCTTTCTATTGAGAGTACACAATCTGACTCATTTTAAAATAGCACCTTATCTTTATGAAAACACTATTTATAGTATGCTCACCTAATGAATCTATTAAACGATCTAAATACCACTGGTTCACAGATTAGCTTGTGCCACCGTTGTTTTTTTACTTATCATGCCATTCTTATTTATGAGTCTGGCCTGGCACATTCTTCTTCCAAATATAGTATACCTATCTATAATACGAATATTGCATGTGCAGAACATATATATGTTGACTTCTCATGTATGTGATTACTTCTTTGGGCACATCTGTATGCGTGGAGCCTCATTTCTGCAGTTCCTTGGCACAATGTGATACTCTGCATTGTTAAGTATACTTAAATTTGATTCTGTAGATAGGGTTGCTACTTTATATTCTGGTAAAGAAGAGGATGGTGTTTTGGTCATGAGAAAATTCAAACCACCATCAATCTTTTGTCTAAATGAATTTCACAAAGAGAAGAGCAAGGGCGAACTAGGATTTATTGGCAGCATGATATTGTAATTGACGCGGTTCCAATATTTCCAGGATTCCATGAACCATTATGTGATTATTTCCAGTTTTGCAGTGGAGTGAGAACTAGAATCTTTAGCCTGTTCCAATATTTAATGCATATGTACCTTGTGATTGTGGAAATAAAAACTTAATAACCTTTGACCGCGACTACCAAAGCTCAATGACAAATTGATAACATATCTTTTGTTGGGTGGATGTGGTCTCCTTTATTTCACTAATATAACTAAGCTTCAGAGAAGGCCGTTTTATGCCATTTGATTTCCCTTTTCATTATTTAAAGGAGGAGGTGATATTAGATTATTGTTATGGTAGGTGTAATCTTTTTTTCTTCGATGGTATTATACATTGAGTATGGAGTTATTTCATTCCAAGTACAGAAGAAATTGAGTCTGTCTTGAATCTGTGTTGAATTGTTTAAATTTGTTGTCTTTTTGTATCTTCCACTCTTATTATACATTGTATCTTCCTTTTTCATGACCCAAAAATAGCTGAGAAAGCATGGCATGACATCATTTGTTTTCCATCCTAGGCTCATTTCCAGGCCTGCTATTATTCTTTTTTGTCCTTCCTAAACTATATCCTTTCTTTACCGTTCTCCTTTTCTTATGCAGGTAACCGCTGAGGATGTTTAAAAAGGACACCACCAATAGCAGAGCACTCTATTGCTGCAATTATATGCAGGTACAAAATCAATGCTAACTTTGGGGTCTCCCTTTATGGCCTTTCCTGTGATCATAAGAGCTACAAAGAGATGCATTTGGTTTTAGGTCTGTATGATTTGATGTATTTATATTTATCCAATGAAAAAGCACTTTGCTTGCTTTAGTAGATAAGAAAACTCTCTATTTATATTATGATATATGTACATATATTATTTAAATGATGCACTAAGAACTGATTGGGATAGCAATCGTCGAGGGGGTATTTACTTCTATATTGCCTGGATCGTGTTTACACAATTTTCTTGGTTGTAAAAGATCTACTGTTTTATATCGACCATGCATACAATGTTTACTTAGGGAATTCCAAGTCTGGAAGAAATTATTGATAAAATGTGTGTACATTCAGATCCTCGTGTGTATGTACATTGTAGTAAGTGTCTGGTTGTAATAAAATGTGAAACATTAATTGTTCCTTTATTCAATTATGGTCTTATTTGTTGTTCCTTTTATTCAATGACAGTTTTATCGCGTTCCTGGTTATGCTGCTCATGCAGTATATAATTATATGTACCATATTTTATACTCTGCTGCCTATTGTTATGCTATTCTCTGATGTATGCTTACGTGTTTCTTGCTTCTTATTTGTCCAGCGTGTGTGTATGATGTTGTTGGGTTGTTGACATGGCCCGTGGTCCAGTTGCGGCTCATGCTCAAGGCACGGTCGAGGCTGGTGTTGGGTTGGTAGGTGGTCGTGGCCGTGGCCGTGGGCGTTCTGCTGGTCGTCGTGGACGAGGCACTGGACGTGGAGGTTCTAATATAGGGCGTGCCCCTGTTTCTGATCATGTCGCTGCTTGCCGGGTGCCTGACGCTGGAGCTGAGCCTCTTGACAGGCGTAGGGGTGTGAGTCGGCGGGTGCCTGCTGCTGGAGCTGAGCCTATCGCCAGGCGTGGGCGTGGCGCTCGGCAGGTGCCTACCGCTGGGCGTGGCGCCATGCCTCGGCCAAGTGGTAGGGGTGTTCGTGGCCATGTCCCTAGTCATGGTGCTGATTCTGGGAATGCAGCCGCTGTTGCTGTCCCTGGTCAGGCTGCTGGTCCTGGGTTCACCGCCGCTCCTAGGCGTGCGGTGGTCCCTGGGATTTCTAGACGTTACGTGCCACATCAGCCTGTTGGGTGTCCTCCTCGAAGCCGTACAAGTATGTGTGTGTCCATTGTTCTTCTTTTATATTTTGTCTCCTAGGGATTGATGATAATTATTTCATTACTGTGTTGTTTGCGACGTGGTTAGGTGATGGCTGGTTCCCTTTTCTGAGCTCGACCGTGGCTGCGGTAAATCGCAGAAAACGGAAAATGTGCGTTGAGTTTCGGCGCGCTCGATATGAAGGTGCATGAAAGTTCTTCGTTTGTTGTTAGTTGTTGTTGTTGGCCGTGTGGTGTCTTACTTGGTTCTGCATGTCCTGTTAAGAACATGTCGTTGATGGGCCTTTGCCGAAGGATTGGCATGGTTTCTCGGTTTATGTGAGTTCGGAGGTGACTGGGGTAGACCGCAACAGACGGAAAAGACGGAAAGTGTCGATTAAATTGCGACGTCCTGGATGCGAAGGTGCACAAGATTTCATGGTTTGTTGTTAGTTGTTCCTATTTGCCGTATGTTCTCTTATTTGGTTTTACATGCCTTGTCAGAGATTGTTGTCCAAGGGCCTATGCCGAAGGATTGGCAAGGTTTCTCGGTCAAGTTTGCCGAGTCCCTTAAAGGTACTTATTAACAAGACCTTTGTTGTTTTGGTTATGTGATTATTGTCTTCCTTTTACCCTTGGTTTGTGGCTGATAGTTTTGCCGTTAGCTTGCTATGCAGATAGGTCGTACTACGGCCCTCCAGATTTCTTGTGCCAATACTGTGGTGCCTCCTTTTGGTTTGCTGAGTGTTCAAAGTCCAGGTCATCCTGGACACAACGTAAGATGGTTTATAATCGCTGTTGTGAAGGCGCTAAGCTATATATTCCTCCCTTTAAGGATCCCCCAGCCTATCTCCGTGAGCTCCTTCGATTCAATGGTACTTCTTGTGCTAAAAAATTCATCCGGACTATACGTGAGTACAACTGTATGTTTGCTTTCACTTCGATGGGTGCTACTATTGAACGCTCGTTTGGTGGCAGCCGTGGACCTAAGATTTTTAAGATCAGTGGTCAAGTGTCTCATCGTATTGGTTCGTTGGTGCCTAGCGGTGATGATACACCTAAGTTTGCTGAGTTGTATATACATGACCCAGCTAATGAGATTAGACATAGGATGAATGCCTTAAATCCAGATGACAAGCCTACTGGGGTGTGGATGAGAGTATTGTGGTTGGTCTTAGAGACATGCTTAATGAGTTTAACCCATTGGTACAGACCTTTCGGGAGGCGAGTAAGATGATAGAGGATCGTGGTGATGAACCCATCGAGGATATCTCGATTCGTATTATTGGACCTTCGGAGGGTGATAGTCCACAGTTTAGTTTGCCTACAACCACTGGGCTTGCTGCTTTAGTTGTCGGTGGTGGCTTCACGTTAGAGGCATCTTCTCAGGATATTGTTGTTTGCAGTCGTTCCGACGGTTTGCAGTAGATATCTTCTCTGAACACTGCATTCATGCCTCTGCAATACCCATTGCTTTTCCCTTATGGAGAGAGAGGGTTCCAGGTGGATGTTCCTCACTTGATTGTTCCTGAAGAAGATGATGACGATGGACCTATAGATCCTAATCCTGCACCTGGAAGTCCGACCGTTGAGGCGTCCTCTTCATACCCTTCTGGGGGTGGTGATGCTTCCACAAATAGTCGGAATAGGATGACCATGCAGGATTACTATCGTTTTATGTGCCATTACAAGGGTGATCATCCCAATCCATATATATGTTATGGTCTCCTCTCCTCCCAGTCGGTTGTTGATGCACGTGCATGCATCGATGAAAGTAGATTGTGGTATATCATAAGAAATCAGGACATGCTTAGATCAGAGCACATGCAGGGTATTACTGATGCGGTAGGTGATGGGTGTGTTGATGGTGATGCTCTTGGGAAGAGGACCATTGTACCTTCCAGTCACATAGGCGGTCGTCGTTACTTCCATGAAAATTTCCATGATGGCCTTGCCGTTTGTCGGGTGCACGGTGCGCTTGACATATTTACCACTTTCACTTGCAATCCCAAGTGGCCTGAGATCACAAGTGCATTGGAACTAGGTCAGACGCCTTCTGATAGGGCGGATATTGTTGTTAGGCTCTATCACATGAAGCTCACCGAGTACTTGGACGAGATTAAGTCAGGCCGGGCTTTTGGCCCCATTACGGCTGGTATTGTGAATGTTGTGCTCTATGTGTGGCTATTTTTTAATGATGTTTTACTTCTATTGGCTGGTCTGTCTAATTTTTTATGTCCTTTTTTCAGTGTTGTATACCGTTGAGTTCCAGAAGCGGGGACTGCCTCACACGCATATACTTGTCTAGCGGAGAGGGGGTAACGGTGAGATTGGTGTTGAATATATTAATTCATTAATATCTGCTGAAATACCTGATGCATTACTTGATCCTCTAGGATATGCTTTAGTTTCTGAGTTTATGATGCACGGTCCATGTGGTGAAATGAACGATAAATGTGTCTGCATGAAAAAGGGTGTTTGTTCTAAATATTTCCCAAAAGATTTTAGAGATACCACTGTCATTGATGATAATGGGTTTGCCTTATATCGACGTCGTGACGACGGTCGAAGGGTCTATAAAAATGGTCGTTACCTTGACAATAGGCATGTTGTTCCTTATAATATGGCAATGCTCAAGAAATTTCAGGGACATATAAATGTAGAGTGGTGTAATAAGACACAGGTGATGAAATATCTCTTTAAGTATGTCACCAAAGGTGCTGACTACTCTAAGGTCATGTTAGAAAGGCTAAAAAATTGACTAAATCTGGTTGTCGTACAGTAGATGAGGTTCAGGAGTATCTGATATGTCGGTATATATGTGAGTACGATGCATTGTGGCGCATATTTGGGTTTGAAATACACTTTAAAATGCCATCGGTTCAAAGGCTGACCGTTCATATGCCTGGCATGAATATGTCTACTATCGTGCTGGTGCTGACCTCACGAAAATTGTTGATTCTGACTTCTTGCGAAAGACTATGCTTACCGAATGGTTTGTTGCGAATGAGATGTTCGAAGATGCTCGTTCATTAACTTATTGCGATTTTCCAACTGCTTGGACCTGGGACGCTAAAAGTAGGTCATGGCATCCAAGGGGTGGAGGTGAAAAGATTGGCCTCGTGTATTATGTACATCCTTTGAGTGGTGAGTTGTATTACTTGCGCATGCTTTTGATGATTGTTAAGGGGGTTAGGTCTTTCGAAGATCTTCGAACATATGATGGTCGTCTTTATCACACCTTTAAAGAGGCTTGTGCCGCGCGCGGTTTGTTAGGATATGATAACGAGTGGTACATAGCGTTTGATGAAGCGGTTGTTTGGGGGTTTGGGCATCGACTTAGACAGCTATTTGTGACTATGCTCATGCATTGTTCTATCAAGGATGAGATGGGGTTCTTTGAACGTTACTGCGCTAGCATGTACGATGATATCCAACATGGGTTGCGTCGTGCCCTGCGTAATCTAAACTATGTTGTTCCTCCTGAAAGATTGGGAAATATGCTTCTTGATGAGTTGGCTGACATTTTCTTGAAACGTGGTTCTGATATAAGAAGTTTTAACTTGCCGTCTCGCTCTGGCGAAGGTGAGCAGTCTGACGATAATCGTCTAATTCGTGAGGAACTGTCTTATGATGCATGTGCTCTGTCTAAACAGTCCTTGGTTATGTTTGATAGTTTAAATGAGGACCAATTGGTTGCTTATAAGACGATTGTAGAGTGTGTGTGCAGGCGGGGAGACCAGGCTTTTTTTGTCTCTGGGTACTGTGGTACTGGGAAGACATACCTGTGGAGTGCAATATGTGCTTTCCTTAGGGGCGAGAGGAAGATAGTGCTTACTGTTGCGTCGTCGGGCATTGCATCGTTGTTGTTGCCTGGTGGGAGGACTGCTCATTCTCGCTTTAAGATACCTATTCTTCTTGAAGATAATACACAGTGTGATATTAAAAGAGGCTCTAAGCTTTGTAAGTTGTTGATGGTATCTTCGCTTGTTATTTGGGACGAGGCGCTGATGACACACAGGAAATGCTTTGAGGCTGTAGATAGAACTTTGCGTGATGTCCTCTCTGTGGCTAATCCAGATCTTGCTGATATTCCGTTCAGTGGAGTAGTGATGGTCTTGGGTGGTGACCTTAGACAAATCTTACCGGTCGTTGAGGGAGGTACTAGGCCTCAGATCATTGATGCGGCAATCACGAATTCTCCGCTATGGCATTCTGTCCAAAAATTGTCGCTTTCTATTAACATGCGCTTGGGTGTGCATGGTGCGGATACCCAGGCGCAGAAGGATGTTGCCTTATTTAGCAGATGGGTGCTAGATCTTGGGGAAGGGAAGTTGCATGTCACAAGGCGAGGCGATGAGGTTGAGGCTTCTTGGATACAGATACCGGACGACCTCTTGGTTTGTACGTCTGGTGATCCAATAGCTGCTATTGTTTCTTCTGTCTATGGTGATTTTTTGCATAACTACCTGAACACTGGTTACTTGCAAGAGAGAGCCATTTTAGCCCCTACCAATGACCATGCTGAGGATATTAATGATCATATTCTTGCATTGGTTCCTACTGATAGCAGAGACTATTTGAGTGCTGATTCTATTGATGATTCTTCGGATTCTGTTAGGGACAAAGATGTTTACTATCCAATCGAGTACCTGAATGCAACTAAAATTATAAATTTCCCAAATCATAGGCTGACTCTTAAGGTTGGTGTTTCGATTATGCTTCTTAGAAACCTGAGCCAGGCAAATGGTTTGTCTAATGGTACATGACTAATTGTAAAAGAATTAGGTGATCGACTTATCGAAGCTGTCATTATGACTGGCTCACATGTGGGTGATACTGTTTATATCCCCAGGATTGAATTATTGGCAAAGAAGGGAAATGCACCCTTTGTGCTTAGACGTCGCCAGTTTCCTATTCGTGTGTGCTATGCAGTGACAATTAATAAGAGCTAGGGGCAGACCCTGTCTGCTGTTGGTATATATCTTAAGGGTCCTGTTTTTACTCACGGGCAGTTGTATGTGGTAGTGTCTCGTGTTACGTCGAGGGCTTCTTTGAAAATCCTTATATTAGATGCTGATGGCAAATGCGGCTCTGAGACCAAGAACATTGTTTTCCCTGAGGTCTTCCGGGCCGCGGGGATGACTTAGGTTTGTGTATGATGGTAGTCTTCATTTTGGTAGGTTTTGGCATGCTTTTGTGAGTTGGGTGATATTTTGGGTGGTGACATATAGTGTGGGCTGAATAAATATGTCATCCCATGCGATGGGGGTGATATTTTGAATGTCCGCGTGTACTGGGATTGGCTTTATTCCGCGGTTTGGTTTATGCCATAGAGATTTACTGAGTTTAATGGTGAAGTTGTGTTTTGGTGCTGATACTTTTGTTGTAGATGGCGATGACTGATCTGCAGGCTCTTCTTGTGGGGAACAAGAACCTGACCATCCGTGTGTATGTTTCGCGTCTGTAGCAGCATTGTGGATCCACTGATAACGGTCCTATCAAACACACTGACATGGTCCTTTTGGATGTGCAGGTACATGGCTTCTCTAGACTCCGTGCCCTATGTTGTTTGTAATTTTCTCCTGCCTTTTCTGCTTGGTAATTGATGTTTGTTGTTTCTTGGCAGGTCTAACATCTATGCTGAGATTGGGGAGAAGCTCGTGCCTAAGTTCAATTGAGACAACCACATCCATGTTGTTTCTTGGCATGGGAAACCACATCTATGCTGATATTGGTGAGAAGCACGTGCTAATACCCTTTTTTGTGACTTGCATTGATACTTTTATTATTTGACCCCACCAAAATATATCTCAATGCAGCTATTCTCTAATCTAAACATGGATGACTTTCAACAGCCTCTTAGTTTTCATGCATTTAGCAAGAGAATCCTACTTTGTTACTTGGTTTGATAAAATAACTATAGCAAAGATGTGTAGCTTTCATGTCTTGCTCTGTGTGTTCTATAATGATGAAAGCCTCTTTTATTTGCCAGGCTCCTGGGCTCCTTTATAGGTATCTTGCTGTGAAGCTTGTGGTTGGCATGCATTTTAAGGTCTGATATCCTATAACTGTATCTTCTAGCATGCAACCATTTTTGGAGGGACTCAAGTTTGAACTGACCGATTTTTTCTAGCATTCAATTGTTATGAGGGTGGAGTTGGAGAAGGTGGGGCGTTAGAGCAGAGCCTATTGCAGCGTCCACGACCTCCTCAGGCATGGCCAATCCCGACAGGTTGACCAGGTTGCGGGGTTTGGTTAGCAGTGTGTGTGGCCAGTGGTTGGAGCACACTGAAGTGGAGGAGCAGTGTTGTTGTCGACCATGGATTCAGGTAGTTTCTGATCTTCTCTCTTGTTGTGGTGGTCCGGCAGGTTACTGTTTAAATGATGCATTGGTCGCAGTTGGTGTCGTGCTTGCATGTCTGCTATAATGCCTCTGCTACAACATGACATATGTTAATGTAGTGTTTATTAAGGTTTGGTCGGCATGCTGAATAAGTCCAATATCCATCTGTCTATGTTTCTATACCTTATGGCTTACGTGATTAAACATGGGTTTATCAGTGTGTAGCAGATCCTGAGAGTTCTGTCAGGATAGGGAGAGACACTAAGGCAAAAGGCAAATGTACATGCTCCTTATTACTTATCAGAAATATTTTCCTGGGAGTTCATTTTCATTGTTTCTCATCTGAAATTAGATTCATAATGATGCCATTCCTACATCTCATTTTGTATCGGTTATCTTCTGATATTCTGAGTCTTGGGGATTATAAGTGCCATTAAATTGTTCGCTCTTATGAGTGATCATGAGATGCATGTACTGTTTGCCATAAGGTTCTTGCAACGTTTCCTATAGCTAGATGGAGGTGCCAAAATAATTGAAGTTAACATGTTTTATATTAGAAAGAATTTTATTAAACCAAATGTATTTTGCCATCCTTGTAGTTGGACTAATATCAAAGCAATTTCCGTTAAAAATTTCCTAACCACCAGACTATTATCCAAGCATTTTTTGACACAAGGTTGAATCTTAAATGGTGGATGGTTGATAATTTGTCCAGGTTGAGATCAGCCACTGATGACACGAGTCTTCTACCCTGCTCCTGTGAAGGTAATCGAAGGCCTGCGCCTCCCATCATGATATCCTCTCTCAGCTTGCACCTCTTCATGTGTGCTCCTCCTCCCAGTTTATTCTTACCACTGTTTGGGTTGTTTGATTCAGGTTTCTTTTTCTAAAATTAAATCAAGTCTCAAGGAATGAGATGGAAGCGTTGTTCAGGCTCTATGAGAAGGTGAACCGCTCTATCAATGACGATGAACTCATCCAATTGGTACCTCCAAACAACTTACTTCCTATATGTTCTTGGGATCAAGTAATGTGATGTTGGTTTACTAAATTTGTGTTCCTGACAGCTAATAAGACCATCCTTTCCGTTTTCAGCACTTTATTGGTAACAATTTTACCATCCGAGGATACATCCAAATTACAGGTTGTGCTATTTGTTATCTTCTCTTTTTATTCTGGATGCATGTTTCTGATATCCCTTTTTATTCCTATTTGTTGCATACCTTATTTATTAGAAGGTCTAATTGCAAGTATTTGCAAGATCAAATTGTTATGCAAAATTTTCTTTACAGTGTGCATGAATTGCCCCTCCTGTACAAATTTTATGTCTATGAAATCTTTTTAGGAGCTGCTAGACATGGCTTCTTTTTAGGAGCACATGCTTGCTGATACGCTATTTTCATCTAAATTCCGTAAAGAATGGCACGGAATATTTTGCTTGGGTTCATTCGAAAACGCCCTCGCCCAGCATGGTTTAAGTTAACATATTATGTACAAGTAAATGGTTAACATAGTGTGTACCTGCCTCTTGGGTGATTTTGTGAGTTGTGATAGATTGCTCCAGATGATGCATCCTCTACAAATTTCTAGGATTCAAGGTCCCCTGACCCTGGCCAAGGACTATGTTCGGTAGAATATTTGTTGCTAATTGAATTGTAATTTGTGCTAGGTTAATGGTAATGGAATACTCCTTCCGTTCAGAAATAATGGTCGTAGTTTTGACCTCAAACTACGTCAGTTATTTCTGAACGGAGGGAATACTTATGTTACAAGTAGAATATCACTGACCGCGTGAAGTTCAAAAATTTGTAGTCTTATACAAATAGAAATAATATATGATCTGACCTCATTTCTTAATCCTACGGTATCGCTGCATTAGTTTACGAGCTGTTACACACATACATGGCTTGAAGTTTTGGGATAAATGGGACAAACATAGGGTTGCAGATTGTCAATCCAAGTTTTCTCCGCAAATCAATTTGACACTAATCCTTAGAAAAAAGATATTTCTGTTGCATAGATTGTGTTGTATAGGTTGTTGACTTGATTGACATCACTCCAGTTTTACGGTGGCACAAAAAATAATTTAATTCTGTTACTTGCAACTGCAACTCTTTCTCATCACACATAATGTTAACCTTACAGAGCTAAGGTGGTTATAGTTAGAAACCTCTACATGGATTGATTTAGGGTTTCAAAATAGTGTGAACTGTAAAACGTCTTATATTTTAGGACAGTGGTAGTAGTTAACATGATTGTTTCAGATTCTGCCATGGAAGCATTTTACCCCTTTTGCAACCTTTGTTACACTAAATTAGTACCGGCTGGTAATATTTCTTCTCTGTATATTTTACGTTACAGGATTAGAACGAAAAGAAGAAACTACAGCATCACATAACTGCAGCAAAGAAGGTAATGCATGAGATGGAACAGGGTCGTATTATGGAAGGTTAGCTCTGAATTAATGTTCATCATATGTGCTATGTACTAATGATTGTCTTCAAGGATTATTCCATTCAAATCGTACTCTCATGCTACCTCATTACCTTATTATGTTACAACTTTGATGAAAAAGCCATTGTTGGTATTTGGAGTGCAGACTGTAGAATTAGGATCCTTTGACATCTATTTACTACTTTGAATTAATTAGTATTCGATGACCATATAAATACACATTTCCAGATAATATATATTAGTTTGTCTATTCAATGGTGTCATTTTCCATTTTTATAGGCATTAAGATCTCCCTGTTATTTTTGTTCTAAGGATGCACTTCAGTATTATGTAACTATGCTGATTTTACTGTCAGCATAAATAATAAATGAGTTAAGATTTCTGCTACATAACTTTACACCGTAACAAACCTGGAGACTTCTAACTGGAAGACACAATTTTCATTTTTTGAAGCGAAGAACAGAATCCCTGATGTTCCACGGAGTGTTTTCAGTTAAAGGTAAAAAAGGAAAAAAGAAGTCTGGAGCTCTCTTGGCTGTACAACAAAGAGGGGTTACTTCACATACTCATCAGCAGTGAGGCTAATATCATCTCTAATCAAGTGAAAAAGCAAGGGCGCAGCCTTAGTTTTCTGTTGGAAGACTTCTATTTCTCTCATTCCAGAGGTGCTAGCATGTGCAAGCAGTGACAGTGTACTTTTTATTGATATGAATCTTCAGGCTTCATTTTGAAATTTTGGGCCACGAACGCTTGATCGCAAAAGTAACAGGTATCATGGTGAGGCAAGTTTCTGTTTTGCATGTTGCCTTATTTCTCTTCTATCTGCAGTTTGCTTCCACGTTCTATATGTTTGCGAGGAAATTTCAAATCAATTTGTATGCTCATCAATTGTTGCATCTATAATACGTATGTGAATCATGTACCTTACGGATTCCTTAAGGGCCTCATGATTGTTCGTGTTTTTTTCATACGAAAACACCAAGGTTATTATCCTAACTATCATAGTTTGTACCAGCAGGATTATCATAACAATTTTATGCAATTTTTTTCCAGGTGATTACATAGTTAAAGGTAGTGAATTTTTTTAGTCCTGTGTGATTTCTTATCAACTGAGCTATCAAATTGTGCATTACGTACTTGGTCACAACGTTGTAACCGGCACCCTCGCGCCAAGGCGCGTTTCCGATCTCATTGGATACTTTTGTACTTTAGTTAGAAGCAGAATTGTCAGAAGCAAGCATAGTGGCCATATGATGAAGCCGATAAGTGTTTAGTAGAGACTCCAATCAATTCGATCTCTCCATGATCTTTACCGCATATGATATTTTCCTTCTGGGTATTTAACTTTGTCAAGTGCATGCTATGGTTCAGAACAAAATTCAGTTTCCAATTATAATTCAGTGATTTTCTTACCTTGTATTTTATTTTGCATAATTGTAGAAATTGCGGTGGCCATCCGCGGATCTACTGTTCCTGGTTTGCTTTGTCGAGGTATGATCTTTCATAATGTGTTGTATCTTGCAATATTATTTGATTTGTTCTTGCCATCATTTTTCAGTCTCTTGCAATATTATTTGATTTATTTCTCTCATAAACAGAGCACAAGTTGCCCCTTCTAAATGATCTGTCTTGTATCTATATGGTGCAGTGGTGTGTTATGTCGAATATGTACGGTCCCATGTTTTGTTTTCTGCATTACTTTGTTGTTCTCTAAACTCTACCAATAGTGAGACCAAATTATGTTCGGTATATTCCTTACATGGTAGATCCACGGATGTCCACCCTAATTTCTACAATTTTTTAATACAACAAACTACCATTTTTAATCATACACTACCTCCTCTGACCAAGATGGTCGTTGTCCCATCTTTGTGGTTTAGGAATATGCTCTTTTATTTTGCAAGCAGAAAATTGATTAAGATTTGTGTGATCAAGTTTATGTGTTGCCTGCTATGCAGTGTCCCGGGCAAGAGGACCAAGTGTGGGCGGGTAGGTATCGGCAAGGCGGGCTGTCAGCACGGTGTTGGAGTTGGTCGGTAGTGGTGCACCTACGCCGTGTATGGATCAATACTGTAGGAGGTTCCATTGAGGCCCGGTCTATCCAGGTAGTTTGTTATACTACTAACTTGGATACACTTTATTTATCAAGGATTTTTGTATATCATAATATCAAAGGCAAAAGGGTCTGTCTATGGATGCACTTCTTATGGCCATGTACAGTTCAGAGCCACTGTTATTCATCAAGAACATAATTTAACTAAAGCTCGTTAAAATAATTCCCATAGAAATAATCACTTTGGATTGGTAGTGTCAAAAGGATGCAGAACATTTGTAATATTTCTTCCCATATTCATGAGACTTCCACTCTACTGTTGCATTACTCAAATTTAATTTCATTACATATGTGTGCATGTATCAGTTTTCATATTTAAAGTGATATATTTAAGAATTATGAGAAATTTTGCCAAATTTGCCAGGCACAAAACAGAGACATCTGAAAGCAGGACAGACGTCACTCATGGAGGCAATTGAACCAAGCTATGGCATCGTAGTTTTATCTCTATTGCCACTGTTGGCTTTTGCTCTCTTGTGTTCCTGCTCATGTTACTGAACTTAATATTAGCTAATTAGCTTTTGTAATCGTGTGACCGTGCTGAATTGGATGTTGCCTTGCTTCCGCGACGGGTTAGCTTTTATAATCTCATGACCATGTTGAACTTGATGATGTTACACTTCTCGATAATTGGTTGTTCTGTTACATGTGCTAAACTTGCCTTCATACTAATGCATCATGTCGTTTGATCTTCCGCGGCTTGACCATATCGTTAAGACCGGCACCCTCGCGCCAAGACGTGTTGCCGATCTAGTCCAACATGATCGAGCGTGGATTCCATGAACCTTTCAAGGACAGACCACGCCAAATAAAGCGGTAATTCTACCTGCGCGCAGGTGCAGTCTTTTTAGGCCAACTCCACCGCGCGACCCCAAACGGACGTCCGGATTGGCCGGATTTTGTCCCTTTGGAGCGCCAATGGGTTTGCCCGTGTCCGGCTTTGTCAGATGGGTCGTTCGTGCGGCCACCGCGTGGCCGCACCCCAAATCATGTCCAGGGTGGACGTGAATAAAAAATTATAAAAACTAGAATGAAATAACTAAAAAAGTAAATAAACGCATTAAAAAAATATAAAACATATATAGGGGTCGGCCACAAAACGGCCCAGTTTCCACGCCACTTAAAAGGCCCAGTTTCATAATTAACGTATAAAAACAAAATAAAAAAACGCCTCCCGCGCGCTCCTGCCGCGCCCGTCGGTGTCGTGGCCGTCGCCGTCTTCACTGGCCGCCGGTGTCGTCGTCGTCGCTGACGAGGTCGACGTAGGCCGGCGGTGTCCACATGTGGGCCGGCGGTGCGTGGTGGACGGGGGCGGGCTGGACGGCCGGAGGTGCCTGCACCACCTCCTCCCGTGGCGACGCCTCCCGCTCTGGTGACCGCGACGGAGTGGGGCACCAGTTCACGCCCACGCCGGCGGCCATCTCCGGAGCACTGCAGGACCAGCCCAACCCCTGGCCTGGTAGCTGCTGGAACGCAGCCACCGGCTCCTCCTCCTCGAGATGGCTACCTCGCCGGCAGCGGAGCGGGCCGTCATTTCCTCCAGGCCCTCCGATTGCCGCTCATCGTGCGTGTACATGGAGTCCTCCATGACACGCGCCATGAGACGGGCCTCCTCCTCCTCCATCATGCGAGGAGGTGGTGGTGGCGATGGAGACGGCGAAGGCGATGGCGTGGGCGTGACGCCGCGCACCCGCCTACGCCCGCGCTCCTGTCGTGGCCGCCGCGGCCCCGTCGAGGTGCCGGCGAAAAACGACGCGCGCTTGGTGTCGTGCTCGTCACGAAATCAGGTGTCCCAGAGCCCGGAGTCGGGGGCGTACCTGGGGTCGTAGAAGAGGTCGTCGGGAAGGAGGCGGCGACGGCGCTCGATCTCCTTGTTGCGCGCACGGCCGCTCGTCGGGACCGGCGGGATCGGGACCCGGTCGGCGGAGAGATGCCAGTTATTGAGGAGATGGACGTCGCTCCAGGGGAGCGGCGTCCTCGTCTCCCAATAACGGCGGCACACCGACGAGCGGACGTAACGCCGGTCGCGCTTGCCGGCGGACGTGGGCGCGATGGAGAAGGTGGGCGGCGTGGTGGCGATGGCGAGCCGTGGCGGCGTCCCGACGAGGAACCAGCCTCGCGGTCGTGCTTGCCTTTGCAACCCATGGCTGCGGGCGGGCGGCCGGCGAGGTGTTGGCTAGGGTTTGGGACTGGGGCTGTCGGGTTTCGAGGAGGCCGTGGGATGGCGTGGGGTAGTGTGAATGACGACCCGTCCACGCTTCCCACTTAAAGAAGGACGGCGACCGTTCAACGTGCGGATGACAGGTGGGGCCGCCCGCTCGTGTGCATTGATGTGGGCGGGTGGGAGGTAGGTGGCCGCCTGCCACGCGGCCCCGACGCGGACGAGGCGCGCGTCCGTTTGGTGTCCGTCGCGACCCAAACCCGGCGCAAGTTTGCGCTCGAAATGGATCGACCCGAGCACAAAACGGATAAGATGGGTCTGGACCGTCGCGCGCTGGGTCGTTTCCTTTGTCCATTTTATTCCAAACAAACGGGACCGGACATGGTCCTGCGGTGGAGTTGGCTTTAGAAGATTTTTTTCTATCCTTTCCTGCAGCAAAGATTCCAAGCCCGCGATGTCGGGGTCAGGTAAAGCAATTCCTACGTACTCCTACGCATACTCCCGTTGCTCGCATGCAGGCTTGGACAAAAGGCGCGGCTTTGTCCTCTTGCAGCGCTAAAGCTGGATTTTGTAAAGGTTGGAAAGGCGAAAGCCGTGCTCTGCTTTCTTGTTTTTCGTACTGTTTTTCTGTTGGGAAAAGGAGCCAGTACTGCCGTGATTCGCGTAAAAAGAAAGAGATACGGCTGTGAAGATGCACTGCAGTACGAGCTCAGGGTAGCGTATATGAGCATATCCATGCTGTCTTTTCCTTCTTGCTGTTGTGGATAAAATCATAAAAGGATGCTGTCCGCATCGAGATACTGCCGAGACAGGAATATAATAGTCCCTATGTAAAAATTTACGAAAATGATAAAAAATCTAACATCAGATCTTTTGGCATGGCAAATCAAACTTTTTTATGGCAATTAATGTTGATGCATGGATGATATTTAGTTAGTGAGCACAACAATTTTCTAGCAAAAATATGAACTCAGGCCAACTTGCCATGGGCGCCAATTAAACTTGCCACCTTCGATAAACATAATTTGTCATAAAAAACGCTCGATTTGTCATGCCTAAAAATCTAACATTAGCTAGATATCTGGGTCCAAAATTTAACGGTTTTGGCAGTTTATAAATTTAAACTGTCAAAACGACTTATATTTGTTTATAGAACGCGAGGGTACTCAAACTATTGATAGTAATAAGAGGGACCAAACAATCACACCTAAGAGCTTATTTCGATATCAACCCGATTCCTTATCCCAACAATATGTTTTTGGTTGCACGGTAGAAATTTTGTTTTATGTTGTTGTAGCATTTTGTGTGCCCCTGACAAAGTTGTCATGCTAAGGGCCCCATGACCAATGCATCGGAGCAACAACCATCATCGATGGATGGAGTTGCATGAGGGCGGGTGTTCTTTACATAACTCATAACGAAGCATCAATGTAATACAAACACGACGAGCATACAACCGGTCACTGCACAATTAAAGTGCACACAATCAACACCAACATACACACACAAAGGATCAAGCCGTCAAAGAGCGAAGTCACACAAGGTCAAAATGTGGTGAGAGATATCTTTGCTAAAAGATCATCTCTTAGCATTTTGAGATTCATCGATCCAATCTATAGGCGCCTTCTAACTGCTCAAGTCCACTGAGCTCAATTTCGAAAATATTAGATTCTGCATCTCTTAATTAAGAGAAGACAATTTTTTTTCATCGCTCCACCTTAGTATTTATCCTACACAGCACTTATAAAATCAGTTTTGCTAAAGCACATCTAGATACTTATAAAATAACACAATTGTGCATGCCCTAATACATCACTGCACTTTAGTCCCGTCCTTTAAAAAGAGATGTGACTAGCAAAGTGTAGAATTTGTAACCATTTTTCGTAACAATAACGTGCCAACCTGATACACGGCCAATCAGTTGATTCAGGACGATGGTTTTACCTAACAGGCTAGTGGTAGCTTCAATATTAGCCCGTGAACCGAATGACCGGCGACCAAATAAAGTCTAGTACAATCAGAGACAGCACCTATCTGGATCCAATATCAGAAGTCGCTTCTAGTCGAATTCACAACCTGCGGAGGACACAAGAAGTGGTCAGGCATCCGGGCCGGGCAATCTGTCAATGGGAACAACAGGGCTCGGTGTCGGTAGAGCCGGACAAATCAGCAAACAGATCATTGCCTTTTGTCGCAGCATCGTCGTGCCTGTGTACTGTGCCATCAGCGAAAGTCTTTTTCAACAGCACAATGATGGGGGGAAGGGGTTTGCTCAGCCACTCGCATCTTTGCTTGATTCCGGCAGATGGCACCAGCAGTTTCAATTTTCTGTCGGATTCCGACTGCTGAGAGTTTCCACGAGATCTGATTCTGGTTAATGGCGAAGTTCATTCAAAAGGCTTCTCAGACATACGTACAAAATTTACAAGTAGGAGGATGAGAATACACTGAATCAATGTCGTCTGTATTTCCACAACATAGGAGGATCATCTTCCCAAAAAACTAGGAGGCTGTCTAGGATCCAGCTATTGTGATTCACCTGGGTGCAGTCCACATTCTAATCTAATGGCTTCAAGGAGCTGTGGTGATATCACCTCCTTTTCGCCCTCATTTGTGCCGTCCTCCCTGGAACTTGTCTGGGTCACGTCCGCTCCCCAGCCTCTGTACAAAATCACTTTGTTTGGTTCTCGTGACACGAGAACCGATCCTGTCGCCTCCTGTTTTTCCATTGAACAGCGAAGAAGCTCAGTTTAATTTAGAGTGCCTCGGATCTAGCAATACTCTGTTGCAGATTACAAACCTCTAGTTCTGATATCAGCTGTTGAACTGGAGTTCCATCTGCTCGGTTCTTGATATTCACAATAGCAAGAGGATGCTTTTTGAAGTGTGTCCGTATTGTTTTTGCAACTCCGGTGATGACATTATTCCTCCCTGCGACAGGAACCAGATGCTATGCTCAGCATAGTAATTTGAAGTTCGGTAGACAATGTAGGAAATAAGGCTAAGAAGATACCAATGGCAAGTACTGGACGTTTCTTCGTCTGCAGAGCTTGCTTCCTTAGCACAAGTCTCTCCCGATTTGATAGAGGTGCAGCTTTGGAAGGCAAGTGAGGAGTATATGTCTGGTCCAATATTGGCTCATCCAGTGCCTGGGAAGGGCTAAGGGTTTTGAAGACTTTGGAATCCTCTTCGCTACCACTGTCTGAATGGCATTCTACAGGAAAGCTCAGCCGATTTTGCTGCAAAAGCAATTCATCAGAATCACCGGGGAACAAAAGAAAGACATCCAATGGGTAGACAACACTAACAAACTCACATATTCGATCTGATTATCTGATGAAGCAGAACTTGAATTCTCATTCAGGCATGGCCTCGAAGCCTCAGAGGAATCATCTATAAGCTCGTTCAAACATAACTTGTTCTGCAAATACGTTGTGCAGTATCCTCATTAGTTCACCATAATTCATTGAAAAATCATCAAACTACAAAGTAGAGTTTTTGATAAGGAAGAGTGACTATAGACCTGTGTATCATCTAAAGGAACTCCAGACTTGGTTGTATTCAAGATTCTATTTGTTCCACCTGAACTGCACTCTTCGCTCTCTGGCTCAAAACACTCGGGAGCAACTTCAGGCACTTCCTTGACCATGCATATTTACATAAATACATATTCAGGCACATGATGGAATATACCACTAGGCTGCAATAGAACTACATGCAAGTTAAAAATGTTTACTTTGCTTGTCTCCCCTAATGTTCCAGAGTTGTCACAGAGATCATGTATGCCTTTGTTTTCATGGCCTGAGTTCATCTGATCAGACGAAACCACTGCATGACCCTCCATTTGCTAAAAATATTGTGTTCTAGTTAGCAAAGAAGCTCACATCATTCAACAAAAAATATAACAGTTGACTTTGAACTAACACTCACCATCTGACCCCTCAAGTAGTCGATGTTCTTTGATAGATTAAGCACGTGAAGCTTCAAGGACTAAATAAACAAGGGATGCTTATATCAGGATCTAAAAATAACCTCACGAGAAGTCCATCACAAACAAATGCATTTAAGTTTCACCTTGTGGCGCTGAAGCTCTACAGAACGATTCAGAGCATCTTTTTTATTCAACAAAGATTTTGGCCTGAGAGCTGACGGCCTCTGGTAGTTCTTCCCTCGATACATTATAATTGCATGTCCTTTGCTCACTCTCTCCACTGCCACCAAAATACCACCACTCTCAGCTTCTAGTGTTCGAGCAGCATATGTAACATCTTCCATGCTGTGTTCTTTACACATAATTTTGACAAGTTCTCGATACTTCCAATGAAGGTGCATATTTTCAATTGTTCCATCAAAAACTCCTCTCCTTCCTGCAAGTCAATAGAAAAAATGATATTAGAAGAGATAATAAAAATGTAAGATAGAAACGGAAGAGGATTTTTTTATAGGAACCGCACCCTAGCTACCTAGTTCACACCTTCTTAAAATGATCCCAGCAAACAGCATGCTGTCTAGTCATTCAAATTCTACTAGGGACTAGGATTTCATATTATGTGTTGACAGACAAGTACTGCACACTATTTATTATCATTACCGCAGGTTGTACAAGTTGAGTAAGGAATATGGTTAATATCTTTTAATGTGGGTGCGACATGGATCATTATGATGGTATACTTGCAAAAACGATGGAGGTATAAGATGGTAGAGAATGAGAAGCTTCTCCAGATGGATTGCATCAGATGACAGAACAAGTTCAAATTTGGGCACCTCAAGCAACGTAAAATCAGACAGGATTCACCCTTTTAACATGAGAACTGCAACCCTATGACACTTGTAGGAAAATATTACACATATCTTTTCAATCTAATTTCATACAAAATAATTCAATAAACTACTCCCTCCGTCCCGTAATATAAGAACGTTTTTGACACTACACTAGTGTCAAAAACGTTCTTATATTATGGGACAGAGGGAGTAGTTAGGTATTGCTCAGAACATACGTGCACAGTGTAATGGAAGGTTGAGAAGAATAATCACCTAACAGCAGAAATGGCTTCATCTGCAAACCAACTTTCCTCAACATGTACCTCTCCTCTTCTGAGATGGTCTCTCTTGTTTCAGCTTTTGAAGGCCGAGATGCCTTTTCTAGCTCCTCAAGAAGTTTTTCAGCCTTCTTTTTCTCTGCTATAGCCTGGAAATATGTTTATATGTATTATGTGGTGGGATCTTAAAAATAATAGAAGGACATCAAAATTACAAAGAGACAGCAACAGGTAAATTTAAATAAAAATACCTGAGATAATCTGGTTTCCATGTTCTGGGCAACTGTATTTAGAGATTCAGTTCTATAATCTGTAACAGAAGTTTCGCCTTCATGTTTTTCTTCATGACATTCATGCCCATGTACCGAGGCATCATTTGCCATCTTCAGTTCAGAAGCATCTTGAGTAGGTATGCTTTCTTCAATTTCAGGCTTGGGCTTATTGATCATGGAATTGTCATGCTTTCTGCGTTTTTCTATTGCAAGAGAGACAGCTGGGGGGAGGAAGTCTTTTCCTCTGTATAGTACAATTGACTCGTTGTCCCTTGATAAAAGGGTCCCACCAGTCAAGCCCTGGAAGATAAAGAATTTAACAGTTGTAATTTACCTTTCTGGTCTGAGATGAAGATTATAGCGAGTAGTGTCTTGTGATGTTAATTCAAGAGTATTGTAGAGAAAAGTAAAGCTAGAAGGTCTTCACAGGTTTACTTCTACTTTCTGACTCCGATAACATAGTGTTGGAGTTAGATGATGGTGTTGTTTTTTTGCTTTTTTAAGTATACAAGGTCATGTGTGGCTCTAGTTTTTGTTCATGTTTTGTTCATGAGTAATAGCTGAGTTGTAATTACGAGAGCCTCTAGTTTGGGAACAGACACTCATGTACAGATGTACTCTTTACCTATCAATAGAACATGTTGCTAGGTCAAACCATCAAACTCTTAGACCATGGATTACATTGTTTTTTCAGATCTTTGGATTAAACTCTTTCTGCCTTTTTTGTGTTCCTTGGTCAAACCAGGAAAGCATGGTCAATAGTGTACGTTTTGAACTGCATGCATGCAACATTTAGTTCAAACAGCCAGTTTCAACGGGTGGAAAAAACAGCAACGAGCACCCCGCTCTTCAATAGTTTGATGTCCACAACGAGCACCAGAAACTCGGAGATAAAGTATGCTTGCCTATGTCTGATCTCACATATATCAAAGTGACGAGCAGACAACTGGTGGCTAATGTTTGCCATTCAAGCACAACTAATAACTAATTAGGTGGGTTTATTTGTGGATTTTCTGGGACTTGATCCCACAAACTCGTGGTAACTTGTCTGCTAACCTCTTAAGTTGATTACGATGATAATCAACTGCATCCCCTGGAAGAAAAAATAATGTGCCATAGACATGAACCAGCTAAGTTTCCACAGAGTGGAGAAACAGTTATGCTTCAGAACATATGAGTCCTAGGCTGCAGTAGTTTAACTTAAAAAATCAAAGACTGCAGGGGAGACCTTGACAGCAAGTTTATTAGAAGGAATTTTACAACTTGTGTACAGTATGTACAAAGCACCACTAGGGTTAGGCTATACGGAAACATGCATGTACAGGGAGACTAAAACAGAGAGTCGATCCAGGTTAGCAGGGGTGACCTAGCCTCCTCTTTGAGCCTATACTTGCAGCTGGATGTCCTTCATGAAGTTGTTCTTCCAAACAGCGAATCTAAGATGGATCTGGTCAAAACAATTATTGTTCCTTTGCTTCCAGATGTACCAGGTCACCATAATTGTGACTTTGAAGAAAAAAGGCTGGGAGAAAGTGATGTGGACAGCTAGGATCATCTGCTCTGTATTGTCGGAGGAGGCCAATGGATGTTCAGAAAATGCCAGCAGGCCTTGCTGAAAGGACAATTGAAGAACAGGTGACCACAAGTTTCCAGAGCGCCAAGCCAACGGAGCACGCATGAGGAGCTCATAATGCCAGTGTAGTTTCTTCAGACTAGCATATCTCAGGTCTGAGCCAATCACGAAGGAGGAGCTAAACAAAGGCCTTGAGCTTGGTAGTCATTTGCAGCGGCAAAATCATTTAAAGATACTGGGACTTGTAAATCTCTGAAGCGCCAGGAATATACTCCCTCTGTTCCTAAATATAAGACGTTTTGGCAGTTCAATTTGAACTGCCAAAACGTCTTATATTTAGGAATGGAGGGATTAATTTGGAAGATTAAATACAGAGAGCCAATAGAGAGAGTAATGAACCTACCAAACGTAAAAGTCACATTGTGTCCAAGGAAGCTTGCATCACATAAAGAGAATATTCTAGTTCTAAGGAATGTAAAATTAGCCTGAAATGTTCAGTTTTGCTTGCTAAAAATTTGAATTGTACAAAGTTGGGGGCAAATAATTCCATTTGAACATGTGCATACTTTCTTTGCCTCCTGCTGTGGCTAGCCTTTTGCAGGAATATGATAATGTGTTACATGTGTACCGCCAGGCTCCCGCGATCAGGGGAATTGAACATCAGATTGACCTAATTCCGGCTGCCTCCTTGCTCAACCGTGCACCATATAGGACCAATCCCTAGGAGATTGGTCAGGTCAGCTTGGCTTTTGGCAAGGCTGATTCAGCGATTGCTTGGCTCATCGATCCTCTCAGCCTGAAGCCTTGATCGTGAGGCTCACCTCCACAAATTGAAGGCAGCTATCTCATCGAAAGGTCGCACCACTCTACTGCTATATCAAGGGGTGCGGGTGGGGGGTCAAGGATATTCGCAGCTTGCTTGGCCTCTGGAAGTTAAGAAGACAGTGTTTAACAAAGGAGCATAGAAGGGAAGAAAAAGGAGTGCAGCCTGGCGAAGTGATTTCTGGGGATTGGCACAGCCCAAGGGATCATGCCAGAAGGATATACTGTCATCTATCACAATCTAGCAGTTGATGAATCGTTCGAACTTGCCACACAGACCGAAAACATCCCGCCACCAGAATGATCCCGCATGGGCGCGAGGAAGGACGCTATTGTTGTTACAGTACTGCCAAACCATGTTAAGTACTAACCCAGTGAATATTATTGTAAAAATTGTGAAGCGATTTTGAGCATGAGGGCCTTATTGTGAACAATGAGATTTGTGACGCAAGCCCCCCATTGCCTTTAAGCTTGCACACACCATGTTCCAGGCAGCAAGGGATTTCCTATATGTCTGCCCCATAGGAAGTGAAGTCAGTAAAGGTTAATATTTTCTTTTACACCTTCAGCTAAGCAGAGTATGCCCATATAGTAGGAAGTAGGGCTGCAAGAGAAGGCTCGTGAGCGGCTCAAGATCAACTCATATTTTGGCTCGATTCGAGATCTAATCGAAAAGAATGAGTTGAGTATGAACACTTTATGTAGCTCAATAGAGAAATGAGCTAATCTTGAGCCAACACTAGATCGCTCGATTTTAGCTCGACAGCCTGATATCGTATAATTATATTACATAATTTTGATATATATTCAAATAAAACATGGAATAATTTATTACCGCATAGATAGTCAAAAAATATATTAAGACATATGTTGTGTATGACTTTTCTCCATTTTACCTACTATCACACATGGAAGCTTAATTAAGTGCGGAGAAAATTTAGCTCCGATATGGTATGTGGTCAGTCATGTCTTAAATTTCATGTTATTTCGACCAAAGTTTGAGAGCAGACGCACCTTTGTTTTTTTCTCTTACTTTTAAGTACTAGTCTTCAGTTGAGAAAGAATAAGTTGAATTATATACTGGTTTATTATGTTGTGTTCTGACCTACTTTGATTGAAAATTATCCTAGATTATTAAAAAAATCATCTTATTTAGCTCGAGATAGACTCGAGATCGCTAGAAGCTGAGAACGAGCCACTTTCTACAACTCGATCTTGAGCTTCACTCGGAACTCGCTTGAATTTTAGTGCCAATTGAGCTGAACCTAATCCAACTCGCTCGAACTCGACTCGTTTGCAGCCCTAGTAGGAAGGCAGAGAACTAAGAATAAATTTAACCAGTTGAATTTTACCATCAAGGGATATAAAGCTAGAGCAGGAGCAACGCAACACTCGATATGGTCCATCATGGTCATACATGTCAGGGCGGATTAAAAAAATCATCTTATTTAGCTCGAGATAGACTCGAGATCGCTAGAAGCTGAGAACGAGCCACTTTCTACAACTCGATCTTGAGCTTCACTCGGAACTCGCTTGAATTTTAGTGCCAATTGAGCTGAACCTAATCCAACTCGCTCGAACTCGACTCGTTTGCAGCCCTAGTAGGAAGGCAGAGAACTAAGAATAAATTTAACCAGTTGAATTTTACCATCAAGGGATATAAAGCTAGAGCAGGAGCAACGCAACACTCGATATGGTCCATCATGGTCATACATGTCAGGGCAAGTAAGAACCAGGGGAAGACCAAGATATGGTCCATAATAAGAGAGTAAGTCTTAAATTTCTTTTCGTGGGTGACATCCAAAAGAACAAAGGAGATGACCTAGCAGAAGATTGATTTAATCAACTTAATCTTTATTCGAAGGTCCAAGCTAGACAATGTTTGACGGTTTGACCTTTCATGACACCGCATTGGTTGGCATGGATGATATCAAGGATGCGTACAACTTCAATTTGATGGAACACAGACAAACATATTACATCTCCAACATTGTTGAGCCAAAGACATTTCACAAGGCCTACAACATCATCAAACTACTGTTTTACCACAAAAAGAAATACTAGAGAATATAAAATGCAATGTACAATTGCATATAATGAATTGATAACACCTACCTACCTTTAATTCCTCGGAGACGAGCTCACTATCAATGCAGAGACCTCTCTTCATCGCAATCTTCGCTACCTCACACCTTTCCCATAACTTGATCATGGATGCAGCCAATCCTTGAAGGTTACTGCTTCTTCCTAGACAGTGGAAACTAGAAAAGTTAATAACAGGTGGTCCTCATCAACTTAATCCAAGATGGTAGAAAATAGAAAATTTCCGAACATTACCAAGTGCATAGTGGTAGGGTAAAGGACGAGCTAGCCTCCTAAGGATAGTCATTTCTCTATCTGTTAGCTTGGGTGGTACACCTGAAGGAAGAAGACGGAAAGGCCTACGGAATCCAGGAACGATAGCTGGCAACAAATCAGCATCCACTGGAATGGGATCATACCCCCACCATTCAGAAAACCGTGGACCCAGCCCATCTAATAATTTGTCACCGTCCTTCGCAAGCTTGACCTCCCCAGGCAACTGTAATCGGAACTTATTAGGAGAACCAACACCAGTAACTAAGGTAGACCTAGCTAAAGGTCTGACCACACTAGGGGGATTTACATTTGTGCCTATATGAAATCTTGCATGCTGTTTGTTTGCAGCTCCACTATTAATTTCCACTGCTGATCTACCCTCCTGTGTATCAACAGCAGGCGCTTTAGAGGATATCATGGGATAATTTGCGTCATCCTTTCTGGCCACACTCTGCCCCATAGATAATATATCATGATTCTCATGTTCCTCTCCTATACTCCTCTGTTCTCCATATACTATGGCAACATTTTCGACAGCCTCATCTTTGTAATGAATACTATCTTTTGTATCATTCTTACCATCCTCTTCACTACTACATTGTTCCACAGATAAAAAACCAAGATCTTCATCATCATCATCATCATCATCATCATCAGAACTGCTCTGCTCTGATGATTCATCCTTGAGACAATCATCCATCTTTTGCTGGTCATGGAAGTAAGGATATTTATAGTTGGTTCCTCTGTACAGTATGATGGTGCTTCCAGATCTCCAAATAACCAAGCCTCCAGTTTTCCTCTATCAAGCAAAACACACAGAGGATGAAAAATTGCAAGTTGGATAACACTGAGATGAAAATAGTTGGGTCCAACTTCTTCTTACAAGTTGCAAGTTGGATACCAGCATTTTTCTTGTTACAAACTTCTTTTGTTAAATGGAATTAGAATTCAAATTCAAATATATAGTGAAGCGATAACTATGTGCATGCTAATCCACTCATAGATTAATTTATTTCAAGCACGCAAGATATACAAATTCACATCCTGGCCATATGACTACAAAGTTATGGGAGCAGCATTTCGTCCTGTCATTCTGCACATTTCAGATTTCACATCAAGAGTGTGAAATCATCTATACTGTATACACACAGCATCTTATCAACCTATTCTATAGGTGTCCAAAGGCAAATACTAACACCGCGCAAAAAAGAAAAGGCAAACACTAACATTAAGTGGCATTCAACATTCAAAGCCAATGCATGCTCACATATAGCGATACACCTGTGCACAAGAAGCAGCGAGCAAACCTTAATTGGGAACGCATAGCAAGGTTCCATAGTGCGGTGCTCACCTCGAGAACCTCGTGGGTGCGCCTCATGTTCATGGCGGAGATATCATCGCACCTGATCTTCACGAGCTCCGCGTTGCGCCATCGCTCGTGTATCCCGTTCACGATCCCCTCTGTGACGCCGGGCTTCCCCACCTTGAGCCTCTTACGCAGCCGGATGCCGACCCCCTGCAGCCGCCGCAGCTCATCCCGCGGCAGCGTAAGCTCCGCCGCGGACGGCGGCGTCGGTGCCGCTGCCGCATCCCTCCCCCGCCTCTGCCTGCGCCGCGCCGCGTCCGCCTCGCCGTCGCCAGTGGACCAGCTAGGGTCTAGCGTGGAGCCGACGCGGTGGCGAGGAAGCTGGGCCGGAGTGGGCACGAAAATCTCCCCGGGGGACGGGGCGTCGACGCTCGGGGCCGGGGATGGAATGGGGGTCTCCGGGGAGGTCTCGAGGTATCCGAGGCTGCGGAGCTTGTCGGAGATGCGGCGGAGCGCGGACTTGGCGAGGAGCTCCGGCTCTGGGGAAGGCGAGGCGCGGACGGGAGGGAGGCGGGGGTGAGGGTGGCGGGGTCTGGAAGTGGCGACGGGGAGGGAGAGGATGGGAGGGGAGGGGTGGGGGAAGAATTGGAGGAGCATTTGGGCGGGGCGGGGTGGGAACCGAGGGAGAAAGAGGGGGTTTAAGCCGCGAGCTGGAGGATAAGGCGTTGGGAGGTGATAGACAAAGAACATGACGATCCAAGCTTTTGAATTTTTATAGGTCTGGCATTTCCGTTCTCAAGGAATTTTGTAATCTTAAGATTTCCGAAAAAAAGCTTTCGCCCCGCTTTATAAATAAAGCAACCACCGAGCATAAAGTTATCAAGGTACCAACCTAATAACAGAGACACTCATAAAGCCACGGCAGGAAGGTTCACAAACACGCACACAGACAAAACCCAGGTTTAGCTATGGGCACAGCACAACAAGCCCAACACAGGCACACGACACGCACAACAAACAAAATGGCGGTAGCAAGGTGGAGAAGATCTAATCCGGCTCCGGTGGTGGTGGGGGAAGCGCTGGAGCCATCCGGAGAGCCATCGCATGAAGCTGGGTGATGATGGAGGTGATGTCGTCTCTCTCCTGTGAGCGGCTAAGCGGCCGCCAAAACTGCAAGTAACCAGACCATTTGAATAGAGCGTCAGTAGCGCGACGAAGAGGAATGTGTCGAATCACAAGCTTATTCCTAACAGTCCACAGCGTCCAGGCTAGCACCCCGATGATCAGCCACCTAATGTGGCGATCCGAGGGTGGTAATGAAGGAAATATACCCTGGAGGCAATAATAAAGTTATTATTTATTTCCTTGTATCATGATAAATGTTTATTATTCATGCTAGAATTGTATTAACCGGAAACATAATACATATGTGAATACATAGACAAACAGAGTGTCACTAGTATGCCTCTACTTGACTAGCTCGTTGATCAAAGATGTTATGTTTCCTAACCATAGACATGAGTTGTTATTTGGTTAACGGGATCACATCACTAGGAGAATGATGTGATTGACTTGACCCATTCCATTAGCTTAGCACTTGATCGTTTAGTTTGTTGCTATTGCTTTCTTCATAACTTATATATGTTCCTATGACTATGAGATTATGCAACTCCCATTTATCGGAGGAACACTTTGTGTGCTACCAAACGTCACAACATAACTGGGTGATTATAAAGGTGCTCTACAGGTGTCTCCGAAGGTATTTGTTGGGTTGGCGTATTTTGAGATTAGGATTTGTCACTCCGATTGTCGGAGAGGTATCTCTGGGCCCTCTCGGTAATGCACATCACTCAAGCCTTGCAAGCATTACAACTAATAAGTTAGTTGCGGGATGATATATTACGGAACGAGTAAAGAGACTTGCTGGTAACGAGATTGAACTAAGTATTGAGATACCGACGATCAAATCTCGGGCAAGTAACATACCGATGACAAAGGGAACAACGTATATTGTTATGCGGTCTGGCCGATAAAGATCTTCGTAGAATATGTAGGAGCCAATATGAGCATCTAGGTTCCGCTATTGGTTATTGACCGGAGACGTGTCTCGGTCATGTCTACATAGTTCTCGAACCCGTAGGGTCCGCACGCTTAAAGTTCAGTGACGATCGTAATTAGGGTTTTTGTATTTTGATGTACCGAAGGTTGTTCGGTGTCCCGGATGTGATCACGGACATGACGAGAGTCTTGAAATGGTCGAGATATAAAGATTGATATATTGGAAGCCTATATTTGGATATCGGAAACATTCCGGGTGAAATTGGGATTTTACCAGAGTACCGGGGGGTTACCGGAACCCCCCGGGGGATATTGGGCCTACATGGGCCCTAAGGGAGAAGAGGAGGGCCGGCCAGGGCAGGCCGTGCGCCCCCTCCCCCCTAGTCCGAATAGGACAAGGAAGGGGGGGCTTTCCTCTTTCTCCCTTCCCCCTTCCTTTTCCAACAAGGCAAGAGGGGGGAGTCCTACTCCCGGTGGGAGTAGGACTCCTCCAGGCGCACCCCTTGGGCCGGCCGCACCTCCCCCTCTCCCTCCTTTATATACGGGGGCAAGGGGGCACCCCATGACACACAAGTTGATCTTCGTGATCGTTCCTTAGCCGTGTGCGGTGCCCCCTTCCACCATATTCCACCTCGGTCATATCGTAGCGGTGCTTAGGCGAAGCCCTGCGTCGGTAGAACATCATCACCGTCATCACGCTGTCGTGCTGATGAAACTCTCCCTCAACACTTTGCTGGATCGGAACTCGAGGGACGTCACCGAGATGAACGTGTGCAGAACTCGGAGGTGCCGTACGTTCGGTACTTGGATCGGTCGGATTGGGAAGACGTACGACTACTTCCTCTACGTTGTGTCAACGCTTCCGTTGCCGGTCTACGAGGGTACGTAGACAAACACTCTCCTCTCTCGTTGCTATGCATCACCATGATCTTGCGTGTGCGTAGGAATTTTTTTGAAATTACTACGTTCCCCAACAGTGGCATCCGAGCCTAGGTTTTATGCGTTGATATTGTGCACGAGTAGAACACAAGTGAGTTGTGGGCGATATAAGTCATACTGCTTACCAGCATGTCATACTTTGGTTCGGCGGTATTGTTGGATGAAGCGGCCCAGACCGACATTACGCGTACGCTTACGCGAGACTGGTTCTACCGACGTGCTTTGCACACAGGTGGTTGGCGGGTGTCAGTTTCTCCAACTTTAGTTGAACCAAGTGTGGCTACGCCCGGTCCTTGCGAAGGTTAAAACAGCACCAACTTGACAAACTATCGTTGTGGTTTTGATGCGTAGGTAAGAACGGTTCTTGCTAAGCCCGTAGCAGCCACGTAAAACTTGCAACAACAAAGTAGAGGACGTCTAACTTGTTTTTGCAGGGCATGTTGTGATGTGATATGGTCAAGACATGATGATAAATTTTATTGTATGAGATTATCATGTTTTGTAACCGAGTTATCGGCAACTGGCAGGAGCCATATGGTTGTCGCTTTATTGTATGCAATACAATCGCGTTGTAATGCTTTACTTTATCACTAAGCGGTAGCGATAGTCGTGGAAGCATAAGACTGGCGAGACGACAACGATGCTATGATGGAGATCAAGGTGTTGCGCCAGTGACGATGGTGATCATGACGGTACTTCGGAGATGGAGATCACAAGTACAAGATGATGATGGCCATATCATATCACTTATATTGATTGCATGTGATGTTTATCTTTTATGCATCTTATCTTGCTTTGATTGACGGTAGCATTATAAGATGATTCCTCACTAAATTATCAAAGTATAAGTGTTCTCCCTGAGTATGCACCGTTGCGAAAGTTCTTCGTGCTGAGACACCACGTGATGATCGGGTGTGATAGGCTCTACGTTCAAATACAACGGGTGCAAAACAGTTGCACACGTGGAATACTCAGGTTAAACTTGACGAGCCTAGCATATAACAGATATGGCCTCGGAACACGGAGACCGAAAGGTCGAGCATGAATCATATAGTAGATATGATCAACATATTGATGTTCACCATTAATACTACTCCATCTCACATGATGATAGGACATGGTTTAGTTGATTTGGATCACGTGATCACTTAGAGGATTAGAGGGATATCTTTCTAAGTGGGAGTTTTTAAGTAATATGATTAATTGAACTTAAATTTATCATGAACTTAGTACCTGATAGTATCTTGCTTGTCTATGTTTAATTGTAGATAGATGGCTCGTGTTGTTGTTCCGTTGAATTTTAATGCGTTCCTTGAGAAAGCAAAGTTGAAAGATGATGGTAGCAATTACACGGACTGGGTCCGTAACTTGAGGATTATCCTCATTGCTGCACAGAAGAATTACGTCCTGGAAGCACCGCTAAGTGCCAAGCCTGCTGCAGGAGCAACACCAGATGTTATGAACGTCTGGCAGAGCAAAGCTGATGACTACTCGATAGTTCAGTGTGCCATGCATTACGGCTTAGAACCGGGTCTTCAACGACGTTTTGAACATCATGGAGCATATGAGATGTTCCAGGAGTTGAAGTTAATATTTCAAGCAAATGCCCGGATTGAGAGATATGAAGTCTCCAATAAGTTCTATAGTTGCAAGATGGAGGAGAATAGTTCTGTCAGTGAACATATACTCAAAATGTCTGGGTATCATAATCACTTGACTCAACTGGGGGTCAATCTTCCTGTTGATAGTGTCATTGACAGAGTTCTTCAATCACTGCCACCAAGCTACAAAAGCTTCATGATGAACTATAATATGCAAGGGCATCACACAATCTTAGATTCATCTATTCAACCAACACAAAGAACTTCAAAGAGTGTCCCAAAGTTTCTACCGGAGAGTCAAGACGAAAATGTGTGCCAACCCCTATGAATAAGTTCACGAGGTCACGGAACTCGCAAGTTGATCACCAAAATATACATCAAGTGGATCACGTGATATCTCATTGTCACCATAGATAAGCACATGCAAGACATACATCAAGTGTTCTCAAATCCTTAAAGACTCAATCCGATAAGATAACTTCAAAGGGAAAACTCAATCCATCACAAGAGAGTAGAGGGGGAGAAACATCATAAGATCCAACTATAATAGCAAAGCTCGCGATACATCAAGATCGTGCCGAATCAAGAACACGAGAGAGAGAGAGATCAAACACATAGCTACTGGTACATACCCTCAGCCCCGAGGGTGAACTACTCCCTCCTCATCATGGAGAGCGCCGGGATGATGAAGATGGCCACCGAAGAGGGATTCCCCCCTCCGGCAGGGTGCCGGAACGGGTCTAGATTGGTTTTCGGTGGCTACAGATGCTTGCGGCGGCCGAACTCCCGATCTAGGTTGAAGTTTGGGGTTATATAAGAGGTGTTGGAGTCAGGAACAAGTCAGGGGGTCCCCGAGGCGGCCACAAGGTAGGGGGCGCACCCAGGAGGGTAGGGCGCGCCCCCACCCTCATGGTGGGCTCGGGACTCTTCTGGCCCATCTCCGGTACTCCATGGGCTTCTTCTGGTCCAAAAATGATCTCCGTGAAATTTCAGGTCAATTGGACTCTGTTTGGTTTTCCTTTTCTGCGGTACTCAAAAACAACGAAAAAACAAAAACTGGCACTGGGCTCTAGGTTAATAATTTAGTCCCAAAAATCATATAAAATAGCATATCAATGCATATAAAACATCCAAGGTTGATAATATAATAGCATGGAACAATAAAAAAATTATAGATACGTTGGAGACGTATCACCCCTCACTTATCTCTTCGTCCCACATTGTCACCTACCTCCAGAAAAAAATCACTCACCCTCTCTCTCCCGAGTTCTTGCTCATTTTGCTGCCAATTTCGATCTCTTTACTCGAAGCTCCGTTTTCGAAACTGTTTCGGGAGATTGTTGCTTGGTATGTGACTCCATCATTAGTCCAATTAGTTTTTGTTTTAGTGGTTTGTACTTTGAATAATTAGCTACTCTTGGTGCTGCTGTAGATGTGCTTGCATGTTGAATTCTTAGTGTTCTAAGTTGTTTGAATGCTTGTTATGGCTTCTATACATCCCTATGAGTAGTTGCTATCAATCTTACAAAGTTTTGTTGACAAATTTTTGTCACTCCAAAAAAATTTATTTTCAGAAAATTGTACGCGGACATGATGAACCTATTTGGAAGGAGTTCTTCGAGGAGACGATCCTCGGGGGCATCCTCTAGTGACAGTTCTGCCCGCCGGTCTTACGTTGAACCAAGTGAAAGTTCCATGCGAGATGCAGCCACCAAAACATGCTTATGGCCTTGTGATGAATATATGATGCAGGTGGGCATTACGGTGAAATTTGAACAATATGTTCACAATGCCGGTCTCGGTCCCTACCTATCAGATAAGTGTGCACAACACCATCTTCTCACTGAATCATTTGTCAAAGGATTTAAATAATTTCCACATGAGTCTAGGGTGTCGTTTATGCTTTATGATGAACCATATACCATTTCACTAGAGAACTTTGCTTACCATTGTAAACTTCCATTTTGGGGTTTGCTTGCTGAGCCAGCAAAGGCTGAGTATGAGTCTTTCTTGACTAGCCTTTGTTACGGTGAAAATAGGGGAGTGAGACAAGGAAGAATAAAGAGCATTCACTTTCCCGCAATTTAGTACCTTGCATTATTTAACGGGAAATGCATAGTAGGCAATCAAGACTGTAGCATACTTTGTTCGCCGGACTTGAGCCTCATTCACACCGCTCTCACTGGTGAAAGGAATTATAACCTTGGAGCGATTGTTGCACGTAGACTTAAGTATAACGCCAAAAGTGGCTGGTTCTATGGTGGAATTTATGCCACACGTTTAGCATGAGGACTGGGTGTTTCACCTTTGCCCTTTGACCCTATCCTACCCACTTGATATTTAGATTTTCATGCTCTAAAAGAGCATAAGATTCTCTCGGGAAGGGCTGATAACTTCACTTATAATTTGTTGTTTAACAATCACATGTTGTGGACACATATTTGCCTGTGCCTGCTCTCTTTGATTATCACGTCAAGGAAAGATATTTTGTTCTTGAGAGCGAGGCCCGAGCTCACAACGCAATAGTGTTGGCGGCATGGCGTGTTGATGCTTCCGCACCGAGAGCCTCAGTGAGCTACCACGCCGACTACTACCCTCCAGGCTACTGACTCACTACCAAGTTAGGCCAAAAGCCTAAGCTTGGGGGAGTACATGTTTCTCACCGACATTATATTCATGTTCACATATCATTCTATCCGTCGGTGTTCACACCTTGTAATTGCATCATCCATGCTTAGATTTATTTTCTTGCTTTCTTCTTGTGTGTTTGTTAAACTTTAGAAAAAACTAAAAAATTAGTTGTAGTTAATTTAATTTGTATGCATGCTTAGTAGTAGTACTAAAAATAAAATCCAAAAAAGATTTGCTTGTTCTTCTTTGGCTTGGGAGCTTTCCCATGTAAATATTTTTTCTCGTTTTTGCTTTTTACTTGCTTGCTAAAAAAACCAAAAACTCCAAAAATATTTCAGTGTGTTTTTCTGAATTTATTTTCTTTTATTCAAGTTGTACCGAGGAGAAGACCACGATGAAAATGTTGAGTGGCTCTCATATGAATAATTGTTGAACTAATAAGAGCCCATTTTACCTTGTCTTCTCCTGTTGAATAAAATGTTTGCAGATTCCAGCTTAGTCCATGGCACTCTTGCACTATTATTATTTTCATATCATTCGGTCGTGCAAGTGAAAGACAATAATGACGATATTCGATGAGCTGGCCGTGACAAAGAGAAACTGGTATGAACTCGACTTGTCTTGTCTGTGTAAATATGTTTAACCCAGTGCCCATGATTCAGCCCGTTATGATTAAACATGTTTGCAATGACAATTAGAGATTATAGTTTCTCATGCCATGCATAAATAGCTGGGAGTTAATAATGACTTATCTTGGATATCAACATAGCGTTAAAATGATTGTGATGTGGTATGATGATATGGTATTGCTACCTCTTGAGCACTGCGTTGGATTTCCTTGAAGAGGAAAGCATGATGCAGCAAAGTAGCGTAAGTATTTCCCTCAGTTTTTGAGAACCAAGGTATCAATCCAGTAGGAGGCTACACGCGAGTCCCTTGTACCTGCACAAAACAAATAACTCCTTGCAACCAACGAGATAAGGGGTTGTTAATCCCTTTACGGTCACTTACGAGAGTGAGATCTGATAGATATGATAGGATAATATTTTTGGTATTTTTGTGATAAAGATGCAAAGTAAAATAAAAGCAAAGTAAAAAAGCAAAGGAAATAACTAAGTATTGGAAGATTAATATGATGAAGATAGACCCGGAGGCCATAGGTTTCACTAGTGGCTTCTCTCAAGAGCATAAGTATTTTACGGCGGGTGAACGAATTACTGTTGAGAAATTAACAGAATTGAGCATAGTTATGAGAATATCTAGGTATGATCATGTATATAGGCATCACCTCCGAGACAAGTAGACCGACTCCTACCTGCATCTACTACTATTACTCCACTCATCGACCGCTATCCAACATGCATCTAGAGTATTAAGTTCATGAAAACAGAGTAACACCTTAAGCAAGATGACATGATGTAGAGGGATAAATTCATGCAATATGATAAAAACCCCATCTTGTTATCCTCGATGGCAACAATACAATATGTGCCTTGCTGCCCCTACTGTCACTGGGAAAGGACACCGCAAGATTGAACCCAAAGCTAAGCACTTCTCCCATTGCAAGAAAGATCAATCTAGTAGGCCAAACCAAACTGATAATTCGAAGAGACTTGCAAAGATAACCAATCATACATAAAAGAATTCAGAGAAGATTCAAATATTGTTCATAGATAATCTTGGTCATAAACCCACAATTCATCGGTCTCAACAAACACACCGCAAAAAGAAGATTACATCGAATAGATCTCCACAAGAGAGGGGGAGAACATTGTATTGAGATCCAAAAAGAGAGAAGAAGCCATCTAGCTAATAACTATGGACCCGAAGGTCTGAGGTAAACTACTCACACTTCATCGGAGAGGCTATGGTGTTGATGTAGAAGCCCTCCGTGATGGATGCCCCCTCCGGCGGAGCTCCAGAACAGGCCCCAAGATGGGATCTCGTGGATACAGAAGGTTGCGGCAGTGGAATTAGGTTTTTCGCTCCATATCTGATCGTTTGGGGGTACGTAGGTATATATAGGAGGAAGGAGTACGTCGATGGAGCAACAGGGGGCCCACGAGGGGGGAGGGCGCGCCTGGGGAGGGGGGTAGGCGTGCCCCCTACCTCGTGGCTTCCTCCTTTATTTCTTGACGTAGGGTCCAAGTCTCCTGGATCATGTTCATTCCGAAAATCACGTTCCCGGAGGTTTCATTCCGTTTGGACTCCGTTTGATATTCCTTTTCTGCGAAACTCTGAAATAGGCAAAAAACAGCAATTCTGGGCTGGGCCTCCGGTTAATAGGTTAGTCCCAAAAATAATATAAAAGTGGATAATAAAGCCCAATAATGTCCAAAACAGTAGATAATATAGCATGGAGCAATCAAAAATTATAGATACGTTGGAGACGTATCAAGCATCCCCAAGCTTAATTCCTGCTCGTCCTCGAGTAGGTAAATGATAAAGAAGATAATTTTGATGCGGAGTGCTACTTGGCATAATTTTAATGTAATTCTTATTAATTGTGGTATGAATATTCAGATCCGAAAGATTCAAGATAAAAGTTCATATTGACATAAAAAATAATAATACTTCAAGCATACTAACTAAGCAATTATGTCTTCTCAAAATAACATGGCTAAAGAAAGTTCATCCCTAGAAAATCATATAGTTTAGTCATGCTCCATTTTCGTCACACAAGAATGCTCTCATCATGCACAACCCCGATGACAAGCCAAGCAATTGTTTCATACTTTAGTAATCTCAAACCTATAAACTTTCACGCAATATATAAGCGCGAGCCATGGACATAACACTATGGGTGGAATAGAATATGATGATGGGGTTTATGTGGAGAAGACAAAAAAGGAGAAAGTCCCACATCAACGAGGCTAATCAATGGGATATGGAGATGCCCATCGATTGATGTTAATGCAAGGAGTAGGGATTGCCATGCAACGGATGCACTAGAGCTATAAATGTATGAAAGCTCAACAAAAGAAACTAAGTGGTTGTGCATCCAACTTGCTTGCTCACGAAGACCTAGGGCACTTGAGGAGGCCCATTGTTGGAATATACAAGCCAAGTTCTATAATGAAAAATTCCCACTAGTATATGTAAGTGACAAAACAAAAGACTCTCTATCATGAAGATTATGGTGCTACTTTGAAGCACAAGTGTGGCAAAGGATAGTAGCATTGTCCCTTCTCTCTTTTTTTTTCTCTCTCTCTCTTTTGGGCCTTCTCTTATTTTTTTATGGCCTTTCTCTCCCTTTTTTTAATTCCTCACTTGGGACAATGCTCTAGAAAATGATGATCATCACACTTCTATTTATTTACAACTCAATGATTACAACTCGATGCTAGAACAAAAGATGACTCTATATGAATGCCTCCGGCGGTGTACCGGGATATGCAATGAACCAAGAGTGACATGTATGAAAGAATTATGAACGGTGGTTGTGCCACAAATACTATGTCAACTACATGATCATGCTAAGCAATATGACAATGATGAATGTGTCATGATAAACGAAATGGTGGAAAGTTGCATGGCAATATATCTCGGAATGGCAATGGAAATGCCATAATAGGTAGGTATGGTGGTTGTTTTGAGGAAGATATAAGGAGGTTTATGTGTGAAAGAGCGTATCATATCACGGGGTTTGGATGCACCGGCGAAGTTTGCACCAACTCTCAATATAAGAAAGGGCAATGCACGGTACCGAAGAGGCTAGCAATGATGGAAGGGTGAGAGTGCGTATAATCCATGGACTCAATATTAGTCATAAAGAACTCACATACTTATTGCAAAAATCTACAAGTCATCAAAAACCAAGCACTACACGCATGCTCCTAGGGGGATAGATTGGTAGGAAAAGACCATCGCTCGTCCCCGACCGCCACTCATAAGGAGGACAATCAAAGAACACCTCATGTTTCAAATTTGTTACATAACGTTTACCATACGTGCATGCTACTGGACTTGCAAACTTCAACACAAGAATTTCTCAAATTCACAACTACTCAACTAGCACGACTTTGATATTATTATCTCCATATCTCAAAACAATCATCAAGCATCAAACTTCTCTTAGTATTCAAAACACTCATAAGAACTTTTTTACTAGTCTTGAATACCTAGCATATTAGGATTATTTAAGCAAATTACCATGCTATTTAAGACTCTCAAAATAATCTAAGTGAAGCATGAGAGATCAATAGTTTCTATAAAACAAATCCACCACCGTGCTCTAAAAGATATAAGTGAAGTACTAGAGCAAAACTATATAACTCAAAAGATATAAGTGAAGCACATAGAGTGAAAGATCGTGGATGTCGCCTAGAGGGGGGGTGAATAGGAGTTTTAAAATAATTACGATTTAGGCTTGAACAAATGCGGAATAAACCTAGCGCTTAATTTGTCAAGCACAAAACCTAAAACAACCAGGCTCACCTATGTGCACCAACAACTTATGCTAAGCAAGATAAGCAACTATGTGATAGCAAGATATATGACAAGAAACAATACGGCTATCACAAAGTAAAGTGCATAAGTAAAGAGCTCGGTTAAGAGATAACCGAGGCACGCAGAGACGATGATGTATCCCGAAGTTCACACCCTTGCGGATGCTAATCTCTGTTTGGAGCGGTGTGGAGGCACAATGCTCCCCAAGAAGCCACTAGGGCCACCGTAATCTCCTCACGCCCTCGCACAATGCAAGATGCCGTGATTCCACTAAGGGACCCTTGAGGGCGGTCACCGAACCCGTACAAATGGCAACCCTTGGGGGCGGTCACCAAACCCGTACACTTTGGCAACCCTTGGGGGCGGTCACCGGTACCCGTCAAATTGCTCAGGGCGATCTCCACAACCTAATTGGAGACCCCGACGCTTGCCCGGAGCTTTACACCATAATGATTGAGCTCCGAACAACACCAACCGTCTAGGGCGCCAAGGCACCCAAGAGGAACAAGCTCTAGGGTGCCCAAACACCCAAGATTAATAAGCTTCTCAAACTTCACTTCCACGTATCACCGTGGAGAACTCAAACCGATGCACCAAATGCAATGGCAAGGGCACACAGAGTGCCCAAGTCCTTCTCTCTCAAATCCCACCGGAGAAACTAATGCTAGGGAGGAAAATGAGAGGAAGAACAAGAAGGAGAACTCCAAGATCTAGATCCAAGGGGTTCCCCTCACATAGAGGAGAAAGTGATTGGTGGAAATGTGGATCTAGATCTCCTCTCTCTTTTCCCTCAAAAACTAGCAAGAATCCATGGAGGGATTGAGAGTTAGCAAGCTCAAAGAAGGTCAACAATGGGGGCAAAAACGGGCTCAAGAGATAGGGAACCATTGGGGAAGAAGACCCCCTTAAATAGGTCCCCACGAATCTGCCCGTTATGTGCAGAAAAACATAGGAGCGGTACAACCTCTATGAGCACCGGTACAACCGGTAACAGGCAAATAGCGGTACAACCGGCCCACAACCGCCCAACAACCGCACCACAACAGAGACCAGTCCGGTGGTAGAGCGGTACATGACTGGTACAACCTCTGGACCAATTCTGGAGCGGTACAACCGCTCCAAACACCGGTTGTACCGGTCAAAGCGGTACAACCTCTCCATGGGGCGGTACAACCTCTCTGTGTAAAACAGGCAATATCAAAACAGCCACAACTTTCGCATACGAGCTCCGAATTCGACAAAATCAAGTTTGTTGAAAAGCTAACGACAAGGGCTAACACAATCTTGAGAGAAATATCAATAAGAAGCAAATGAGAAAAGTACCATAATAAAATGGTGAGAACCCTTCCTCGGATAAGACCGGTAAAACCTCCAACACCGAAAACATCATAGAAGATGCATGTGAACTCCGTTTTCGATGAACTCAAGCTTGTCATCAAGATGAGCATAAGCTCTAAGACTCACAAATGGAACCAAACAAGAACCAAGAAAGATGATGCAAGGATGCAATGGTTTGAGCTCTCGACTAATGATACGATCAAGCTACTCCCTAGAGAGCCCCCCTTGATAGTACGGCAATCGATCCTACAACCCGGTCTCCCAACTACCACTATGAGACCGGTAAAATAGAAAACCTATCAAGGGAAAACCTTTGCCTTGAACATAGTCCACTTGAGCTAGATGATGACGATCTTGACTTCCTCAAGTTGGACCACCTTTCTTGATTGTGTTGGCTCGATGAAGACTAGTTGATTGCTCCCCCATACTCCACTATGGGTGAGCCACTCTTTGGCACATATTCACAATTCCATTGACACCACAATGGACGGCAAGCTTCAAGCTTGATTTCTCCCCCATACTCCATTATGGGTGAGCCACTCTTCGAGTTGCTCCACTTGAACTTGCACACTGCAAACTTGATGACGATCACCACTTGATGTCATCCTCCATGGGTTGTATGAGATCTTCCTCTTGACGCAAGACCATGGAAACATACCTAACCCCACAAAGAAATCTCACGTAGACCATGGGTTAGTACACAAAGCGTAATGGACAATGCTTACCATACCATGGGATCACTTGATCCCTCTCGGTATTTCTTCTGCGCTTTGTGAGTTGATCAACTTGATTCACCCTTGACCTAGTCTTGATCAACATTGAATCTTTCCAACTCTCTTCATTTGGATGATGTCTTGAAGGTAAACATGAATGATCACACAATCTTCTTCTTCAAGACATGCTTGCAATAAGCTCAACTCACACATGACCAATCTTTGGATAATTCCTTGAAAAGCACTTTGGCCATCTCAACTCACACATGACCAATCTTTGGATAATTCCTTGAAAAGCACTTTGGCCATCTCAACTCACACATGACCAATCTTTGGATAATTCCTTGAAAAGCACTTTGGCCATCTCATAAACTCCTTGAAACCAACACATGGACTTCAAGACAATCCTATGGACAAATGCTTCAAATATAACTCAAGGCAACCGTTAGTCCATAGAGATTGTCATCAATTACCAAAACCACACATGGGGGCACCGCATGTCCTTTCAATCTACCCCATTTTGGTAATTGATGACAATCACTTTCAAGAGAGTTTATATAAGGAATTATTTATCACCATGCAACACAACAACCAACAATGCATGTGTATGAGATGCAAATGCTTAGGTACAAAACCAAATGAAGAAGAAAAAACTCTTTAAACTTATCCACAAAACTCTCTGAAACTTCTCCCCCATTGGCATCGATTGCCAAAATGGGCGAAAAGCTTAGAAGGCCAATATAAAAGGTGTTCCTCCATAAATTGTGTATTTCTCAACAAGAGAGTGGAATGCAATACACATATCCAATGGTAATACTTGGAGGAAGACCAACTATATTGAGGCACCAAGATTGCTAAAGGAATGATATGCCACAAGGACATAACAAAGAAAGAAACAAGCAATCAAGCAATCAAAAGGTACCAATTGAAGCAAGCAACCAACGGGTATCAATTGAACCAACTAGACCAAAGATCCTACGAGCTACATGAATAAAGGATATTATGATATGAGCGAAGGAGTGTTCTAAAGAAACTAGAGAAGCTCCCCATGATTTGTGCACACATAAGAATTTTTGTATTTGGATACAAAGTGCATAAAATAGGATCACAGCTCCCCCAAAATCAATAGAAACTTACAACAAGTGCAAGTGAGCATATAGGAAACTAAGCCTAGTACATGTAACAAACACATGGTTGAGCAACAAGTAAGAGAGGCAACTTAAGAGTGGGCTCAACCAAAAAGATGTGTGTGAGTCAAGGCAATGCACTTGAGAAGACTAATGTACGGATGGGCATTAAGCATCAATAAAGTCTTGAAAGAATGAGGCACACGGTGCAAGGCCTATCATTCCCACACACAACTAGCAAATGGGTTCACAAGCTTACTAATACACATATAGAGAACCTATGCTTGTGACAACTCGCGGTGAAGATAGAAGATGAAAGGCGCATCAAGACGAGGGATGACAATTAAGATGGCAAAAACCTCGTAAAGATAAGCATGAGGAAAATAATCTTCACCACACACGAGCGCATCAAGATGCAACGATAGAAGACACGCACTCAAGGCAAAAGCTTTCACGAAGCCACCAAAGAAATAACATAAGAAAGACAAGGTGGACGTGATAGAAAGGATATCATCTAGATATGCAACTTCTCTCAAGTGTATAAGATTCTATGTAGACGAAATCATGATGATATATATATCTACAAAGAAGGATGTACACCCGAAATAGTTACAACACGAAGGAACAAGATATCCAAAAGGAAGTCATACATATACCAATAAGATATTTGCTTGAGAGCATAGCACATGGCTAGATATGGTCTTATTATATATAAATGAATTCCTACCACACGAACATCAAAGACATCACAACTAGCAACAAGACATCATTGTTGGGATGCTTTGAGAAAGGAAACAAGTATCACAAGAAAGAATGGATAACATGCCATGATACAACCTACACAAGGTTGATGCAAGAAATGTGTGCATGAAGTATATGAAGATACTTGTTACCGAGATAACATTGGAAGGATGTAGTAGATACCAATTGAAGGTACAAAGTAGTTCATTGATCATCCTAGCTTGACTCCAATAAGCACATGGTGACAACACCTTCCTTGTGAGTGAGCCGAGCATCCAATGCATCTCCACTTGTTCCTAGAACAACAACACAAACAAAATGGTACCCAAACTCATTGGGACCAAAGAGTTAGAGAACCAACAACACATAGGACAAACTCCACATAAATATGTGCATATAGATATGAAAATGAATTTCATGCAGATCTCATCCAATTTGAGACTTGGTGGAGTTCCCCCTATATATTGGGTCAAAGAAAGAAAACATGCCAAAGAAACTACAAGAAGTAAATATGCATGCTCAAGACTTTCAAGAACCGAGACCAAAAGACAAAGAAATACCAAGCGAAGAAAAGATACCAAATGAATAAATCATCACTTGGAGGATATCCATAAAAGATACATCAAGGAATGAGATATCCATTGATACACTCAAAAAGAAAGATGTCAAACTCCCAAAAGAGAGAATGGTTCCAAACAAACCAAGCCCTCTACAAAGTTTCATGATGGCACAAAGCACCAAAAAGAAACGGCTTGCCTTCCACAAACACACACTTGATAAGGATCACAAGATGAGTATTTTATAGAGAATAGGATAGCTCCCCCAAGACTAGTGCATTATAGAGAATTTGCATTTGAATACAAAATGCACGAGGTGGGATCACCACTTTCACTATATCTAGAAAACACTAGACAAGGTCAAGAAATTAACAAGATCCACAAGTGGTATGGAATACAATGGGAGTTGACACAACCCTAGGCAAGAGATAAAGCAAATAAAAGCAAAGGCCAATGTAAAGATGATCAATAATTTCTACCACACATAAGTGAGTACCAATTGTCAAAAGACAAGAAGTATTTGGGAATAATTCCCGGTGGTAGATAACAAGGATATCCGACATCATCTTCACACCAAACAAAAAGCAAATTGCAACTTGTAGAGCTAACATGCCACCTAGGAACAAGATAATTTACAATATCAATTCTAGGTGACAATATCTCAAAAGTACACATTTTCTAGGCTAGTAATATACACATAGCATATCACTCCCCCATAATGTGATACCAATTAAATATAAACAAGAGGCAAAATAACGAACCAACACGAGATAATTAATGGACAATTTAGAATTTGAATTTCTCATGAGAAGACATACCACATAGTGACTAGATAATCTTGAAATATCAATACTAGATGGTATTACTCATGTACACACATATATAGGATTGTGAGGTGCACAAAGCACATCACTCTCCCATAATGGGATATTCCATTAATCTCTCACAAGAGCCAACTAAGAAAAGAACAAGATGCAAAAGGCTCAACGCATGACACACACGTACATGATGTGCAAACCAACACACACATACTTGATTGCTCAAGATAATCAAGTTGGAAGCACAACATATACAAACACATGCAAGGAACAAAACCAAAACATGCAAGGGGGCAAGTAACTTTCAATGTAAGCAATTGAGGTACAAGTTACCGCAAGGAGGCACATTGGATATAAGATATAATCTTGATGATTCAATTGACTTGGCTTGAGACAATAAGAATGATGAAGTACCCTTAATTCTTCATAATGTAGCCAAGTCTCCAATGACCTCCAACATCACCTATTGATCAAGTTTGAGCTTGTTGGTCCCCAACCAAGTTGGGTCCTAAGAGGTTAGTCACAATAGGCTTGGCTACCCAAATGGTTCTTTGCTTCAAACCACTTTGAGTACCAACAAACTTGGCAACCACATTGCCAACCTTATCCTTCCCAAGAGAATAGACTTCAGCAATAATAATTGGGTTGGATAAGTTACCACTAGTGCATGAAGAGGCGAGGTGACCTTTCTCGCAACATAGGTAGCAACGTCTACTCCTCACTTTCTTCTCACTTGATTTCTCAACTTGAGAAGCATAAGCTTGAGTCTTCTTGAGAAGAGGCCTTTCTTCAACTTGAGGTTTAGCATGAGAATGAACTTGTGGCCTCTTCCCTTGTTGCTTGTCATTAACGGACTTCTTCTTCAATGGGCAAGATCTAACATGATGCCCTTCAATTTTGCACTTGAAGCAAATAATCTTGGCTGAATTCTTGACTTGTTCTTGGCCCTTCTTCTTGATCATGTTGGACTTCTTCTTATTGGAGTTGAATCCAAGTCCACCTTTGTCATTGGGGGATTTTTGCACACTCAAGATATTGTTGAGTGTGGATTTCCCTTCATGACTCTTTTCCAAGTCTTTCTTCAAAGAAGTGACTTGGGCCTTGAGCTCTTTGATTTCCTCTACATGGTTAGTCTCAACACAAGTACTAGAGGAAGTATAAGCTTCATCGTTAGAACAACACGGCAAGGAAAGCAATTCATCACAAGATGTACCAACATTGTGAGTAGATGAATTACAAGGACTAGCACATGGAAATATAGCATTTTGACTAGAAGTAGTGCTAGTATCCACATGAGGCTCACTAGATGTTACCTTAGCAAGCATGGCCTCATGAGCTATCTTTAGCACATTATGGGATACTGGAAGATCATCATGAGAGCTTGTGAGGTTTACATGATTTTCTTCCAACATCCCATAATTGCTAGATAGCAACTCAAGTTGAGCCCTTAGCTCAACATTCTCCTTTAATATGGATGCTTCACAAGAGATAGAGTTAGTAGCACAAGCATCATCATTAGCAACAAGAGGAGAAGACAACTTGGCAAGCTCTTTTGAATAAGAAGCTTTAAGTTGAGCATGAGACTTGGTGAGTTTGATGAGCTCACCCTTGATGACCCTTGAGCCATTTTCGAGGTGATCAAAATCCTCAAGGAGTCTAGCATGAGCAACTTCAAGCTTAGCATTTTTAGTTTTGAAATCATTGGCCACCTCGAGTGCTCTATCATGAGATTCCTTTATTCTAGATAATTCTAGAGCAAAGGTCTCCTCAAGAGATTCGGATGTGGTTTGTTCATGTTTAAGAGCTTGAGATAGCTCCGCGATCTCATTTGCGTAATCACGCTCATGAGCTTCCATTTTCTCAATGGTGACCTCATGCTCCTCTAGATGAGATTCCAACTCCTCAATGTATTTCTTGCCTTCAATGGCAAGAGACATGATTTCCATGAAGTTGGAACAAGCAAGTTTATTTTTGTGAAGAGCTTTAAAAATCATTTCCCCCTTAGTTTTTAAGGAGGCAACATTATCATTCTCTTCATCATAATCAACATCATCATCACTCTTGCCATCATCATCACTCTTGCCATCTTCTTGCTACCTCTTGAGCACTACGTTGGATTTCCTTGAAGAGGAAAGGATGATGCAGCAAAGTAGCATAAGTATTTCCCTCAGTTTTTGAGAACCAAGGTATCAATCCAGTAGGAGGCTACGCGTGAGTCCATCGTACCTGCACAAAACAAATAACTCCTCGCAACCAACGCGATAAGGGGTTGTCTATCCCGTCACGGTCACTTACAAGAGTGAGATCTGATAGATATGATAGGATATTTTTTTGGTATTTTTGTGATAAAGATGCAAATTAAAATAAAATCAAAGTAAAAAGCAAAGGAAATAACTAAGTATTGGAAGATTAATACGATGAAGATAGACCCGGGGGCCATAGGTTTCACTAGTGGCTTCTCTCAAGAGCATAAGTATTTTACGGCGGGTGAACGAATTACTGTTGAGCAATTGACAAAATTGAGGATAGTTATGAGAATATCTAGGTATGATCATGTATATAGGCATCACGTCCGAGACAAGTAGACCGACTCCTACCTGCATCTACTACTATTACTCCACTCATCGACCGCTATCCAGCATGCATCTAGAGTATTAAGTTCATGAAAACAGAGTAACGCCTTAAGCAAGATGACATGATGTAGAGGGATAAATTCATGCAATATGATAAAAAACATCTTGTTATCCTCGATGGAAACAATACAATATGTGCCTTGCTGCCCCTACTGTCACTGGGAAAGGACACCTCAAGATTGAACCCAAAGCTAAGCACTTCTCCCATTGCAAGAAAGATCAATCTAGTAGGCCAAACCAAACTGATAATTCGAAGAGACTTGCAAAGATAACCAATCATACATAAAAGAATTCAGAGAAGATTCAAATATTGTTCATAGATAATCTTGATCATAAACCCACAATTCATCGGTCTCAACAAACACACCGCAAAAATAAGATTACATCGAATAGATCTCCATAAGAGAGGGGGAGAACATTGTATTGAGATCCAAAAAGAGAGAAGAAGCCATCTAGCTAATAACTATGGACCCGAAGGTCTGAGGTAAACTACTCACACTTCATCGGAGAGGCTATGGTGTTGATGTAGAAGCCCTCCGTGATGGATGCCCCCTCCGGCGGAGCTCTAGAACAGGCCCCAAGATGGGATCTCGTGGATACAGAAGGTTGCGGCAGTGGAATTAGCTTTTTGGCTCCGTATCTGATTGTTTGGGGGTACGTAGGTATATATAGGAGGAAGGAGTACGTCGGTGGAGCAATAGGGGGCCCACGAGGGTGGAGGGCGCGCCTGGGGGGTAGGTGCGCCCCCTACCTCGTGGCTTCCTCCTTTATTTCTTGACGTAGGGTCCAAGTCTCCTGGATCATGTTCGTTCCAAAAATCACGTTCCCGAAGGTTTCATTCCGTTTGGACTCCGTTTGATATTCCTTTTCTGTGAAACACTAAAATAGGCAAAAAACAACAATTCTGGGCTGGGCCTCCAGTTAATAGGTTAGTCCCAAAAATAATATAAAAGTGGATAATAAAGCCCAATAATGTCCAAAACTTTGTATTGCACAACGAATTCATCATTATAAGTATTCTTTTGACAAAACTTTGTGAGCCTAAACTCAAGAGAATATCCTAGTTCATTATTTCGAATGGCCAAATCATCATTAAGTTCGGAAATTCTATCAACTAAAACATTGGTAGGAACCCTTTTTCTAAGATTTTGATTGAAAGCAACATAGTCTAGGGATTGAAAACGCGTTATTTCTTCTTGATCAAAAAGGATAGCCTCTATGGGAGGACGACATGCATCCACCCTATAATGCGCAAAGATTTCTTTGGCCTCTTTTATTATGAATATGAACTCATGAGCCAAAAAGATCGCAGCGGCACGCTTAACAGAAGAATGCTCAATATTAGAAAATTCTAGGAAAATCCTTTGTATGCAAGGGTGCATGTGCATGAATTGTCTTTCAAGTTCAACTACAAGCATGGCAATAGCGTCCGCAAGACTACTTGTTCTATGAAGGATAGAACTACCCATAGAAGGCAAAGCACCGGCACAAGTAAAGAAATCTTGGATAACTCCTTTTCCAATAATATTACCACTACCAATACGGAATTTGTTTTGTATGTAAGATAGGGGGTTCTTCAGCAGGAGCGTCAGATTTCATGATATTATTATTGTCCATATCGACAATAATTTCCCCAATTTCATACATGACGGCAGAAAGTGCAAAAGGCAAAAAGAGGCAAATAGAGAAAGAGAGGGAGGATAGAGAGAGAGAGGGCGAATAAAACGGCAAGGGTGAAGTGGTGGAGAGGAAAACGAGAGGCAAATGGCAAATAATGTAATGCGGGAGATAAGGGTTGTGATGGGTACTTGGTATGTCGACTTTTGCGTAGACTCCCCGGCAACGGCGCCAGAAATCTTCTTGCTACCTCTTGAGCACTGCGTTGGATTTCCGTGAAGAGGAAAGGATGATGCAGCAAAGTAGCGTAAGTATTTCCCTCGGTTTTTGAGAACCAAGGTATCAATCCAATAGGAGGCTACGCCCGAGTCCCTCGTACCTGCACAAAACAAATAACTCCTCGCAACCAACGTGATAAGGGGTTGTGAATCCCTTCACGGTCACTTACGAGAGTGAGATCTGATAGATATGATAGGATAATATTTTTGGTATTTTTGTGATAAAGATGCAAAGTAAAATAAAATCAAAGTAAAAAGCAAAGGAAACAACTAAGTATTGGAAGATTAATATGATGAAGGTAGACCCGGGGGCCATAGGTTTCACTAGTGGCTTCTCTCAAGAGCATACGTATTTTACGGCGGGTGAACGAATTACTGTTGAGCAATTGACAGAATTGAGGATAGTTATGAAAATATCTAGGTATGATCATGTATATAGGCATCACATCCGAGACAAGTAGACCGACTCCTACCTGCATCTACTACTATTACTCCACTCATCGACCGCTATCCAGCATGCATCTAGAGTATTAAGTTCATGAAAACAGAGTAACGCCTTAAGCAAGATGACATGATGTAGAGGGATAAATTCATGCAATATGATAAAAAACCCATCTTGTATCCTCGATGGAAACAATACAATACGTGCCTTGCTGCCCCTACTGTCACTGGGAAAGGACACCGCAAGATTGAACCCAAAGCTAAGCACTTCTCCCATTGCAAGAAAGATCAATCTAGTAGGACAAACCAAACTGATAATTCGAAGAGACTTGCAAAGATAACCAATCATACATAAAAAATTCATAGAAGATTCAAATATTGTTCATAGATAATCTTGATCATAAACCCACAATTCATCGGTCTCAGCAAACACACCGCACAAAGAAGATTACATCGAATAGATCTCCACAAGAGAGGGGGAGAACATTGTATTGATATCCAAAAAGAGAGAAGAAGCCATCAGCTAATAACTATGGACCCTAAGGTCTGAGGTAAACTACTCACACTTCATCGAAGAGGCTATGGTGTTGATGTAGAAGCCCTCCGTGATGGATGCCCCCTCCGGCGGAGCTCCGGAACAGGCCCCAAGATGGGATCTCGTGGATACAGAAGGTTGCGGCGGTGGAATTAGGTTTTTGGCTCCGTATATGATCGTTTGGGGGTACATAGGTATATATAGGAGGAAGGAGTACGTCGGTGGAGCAAAAGGGGGCCCACGAGGGTGGAGGGCGTGCCTGGGGGGGAGGGTAGGCGCGCCCCTACCTCGTGGCTTCCTCCTTTATTTCTTGACATAGGGTCCAAGTCTCCTGGATCATGTTCGTTCCAAAAATCACGTTCCCGAAGGTTTCATTCCGTTTGGACTCCGTTTGATATTCCTTTTCTGTGAAACTCTGAAATAGGCAAAAAACATCAATTCTGGGCTGGGCCTCCGATTAATAGGTTAGTCCCAAAAATAATATAAAATTGGATAATAAAGCCCAATAATGTCCAAAACAGTAGATAATATAGCATGGAGCAATCAAAAATTATAGATACGTTGGAGACGTATCAGGTATCCTCCTCTGAATGTTCGAGTGGCTTGACTTGGTACATGTTCATGCATGTAGTTGGATCAAAACGAACATAGCCTCTACAATGTTTATGTTCATGGTGTTCATATCCTACTCATGCTAGTGTCCAATGTTACTTATGCATAATGCCTGGTCATGATCGTTGTTGCTCTCTAGCTGGCCACTTCCAATCTTAAAATTACTAGCCTTCGCCTGTACTAAGTGGGGATTCTGCTTGTACATCAAAAACCTTGAACCCAAAGTTATTCCAGATGAGTCCACTATACCTACCTATATACGGTATTACCCTACCGTCCTAAGTAAATTTGCATATGCCACCTCTAAAAACTTCTAAAAAAATTATCCGTTCTGTGTGCCTAGATCGTTCATGGAACGACATGAGGTGGTCGATGTCTTCCGTGCTAAGCATGTTATCCTCAGGTTGAGTGTTTATTCACTCGCCATCACACGAGGAAATGGGCGGTAATAGGGATTCCCAGTTCCAAACTGCAAAATACAAAAAGAGTTCATCTCTTACATAATCAAACAAAAACTCCCAATGGAGTCAGAACCTTTACTTTCCGCTTGGGAACCGCCACTAGTTAGCTTAGCATGGAAGATGTTGATAACGGATGGTCGTGAAGTGAATAAGAAGGGTGCATGTCTCAAAATATCATTTATCTCTGTTTTAAAAACTGAGCTCTG